>NC_140252.1:8788427-8830927 GCF_949987555.1 Borostomias antarcticus
TCTAATATATAAAAACCCTTCAATGCCTTTACATCTTCACCGAGCTCTCCAGATGTGCTCATATATGCAGCATTATAAAACAGCAAGCTCAAATCAAGCAATCTGATTGGTTCATGGCCGTCGTATAATTACCATTCCAAGGGTATGACATCTAATTTCTTTGCACAATTTAGTATCAGTCCATGTCTTTAAAAAAAATCTGCCAAAAGCTGTAATTTAGGCTTTGCAATTGTCACTATAAGTTTTAATATTTTTTTCAGGCGAAAGCAGAGGCGGGGTGGCCATCGGGAGCACCGGTGGCCTGGCGCGCTAACTGACCCCACCCCCCCGTCAACAAATCGCACAAGCACGACAATCACAATTGTCTTTACCCCTCCCCCCCCACCCAACAAATAGCACGACAATCAGAATTGCCTGTCAGCAATTTCCCTGTGTAGAATGGGTCTGTGTAGAATGGGTCTGTGTAGACCGGGTCTGTGTAGACCGGGTCTGTGTAGAATGGGTCTGTGTAGAATGGGTCTGTGTAGAATGGGTCTGTGTAGGTCCACTGTGCTCTGGCATATGCCAATTTTTTTTCAGTTTCTGAAACACGTAAAGTTCTAGTTATTCTGCGATTGTGCAGGCAGTGTTATAGTTTTGAGCGATCTTTCTTTTTCCAAGAGAGCGCTGCAGCGAAGCAGCCTGGGATGTGAAGAGGCGATCCCTGGATTCCATCCCTCACTCATCATGACGCGTCCCGTCCTCAACTCTAACAAATGGACTTGAAGCTACAACTGACAGTGACACCATGCATATTTGATGTGAAATAAGTTACTGCTATGGGAACAATGATGTGTCTGGCTAACAGCTGGCTAGCATACATTTTGTTGGCAATTATATTTGACAGTCGATATGTTGCACAGCAAATATGCAGTAATGTTACAGCTACACTTTGTTCATGGCTAGGCTAGCATTAGCATTAGCATTACGTCTGGCGTTAGTTTGGCTGCTAGGCTTGTTGTTTGTTGCTATGGGACGGATATTAGCACAGAGGGACTATAATGACGGTCAGTAGTGACTGAGCAATGATATTTGTCTTTATAATACAAACTAAACTATTTGGGGTGTGTCCATTACTTTCATACTGCCATGCTTGGTGGCTGTTTTATGAAAGCAATAGCTCACTCCAAGCCTGTGGTTTATAGGTATTATATCACAGCTAAGGGGCTTCACATCGGGCTGAACAACGGCCCTTAGCTGTGATATAATTACCATATACCACGGCCTGTCCTGAGCTTTTGCATACTTATCGTATTTATGGTGGATTACGTTCAGGTGTGAAACTAGAAAAACAGCGTGGTTGGTCAGCTGTTGAACTCTCACCTCGTATGTGGCCAGGCGGTCCAGATAACACAGCAGCTTCAGACGGCTGCGACACAGCTCCTTCTGCTCCAGCGTCAGCCTGGAGGAAGAATCAAGCGCACACGGCCGCAGGGAGGGACTCAGTCAATCACCCAGACTCCAGAGCATCCCCCTGACCTCAAATCAACCCATCCTATGTGGTGCACAACTCGCTCACCAGAACAGACACAGTGGAAATACAGTAAGTCACTGGACTTCACTGGGGTACAGCTCTATATGTATTTTTAACATTATTTCAAACAAAATCAATCAATCAATCAAACCACACCAACAATACCCATAGCTAGCCTACATAATGTTTGAATACTGATCACAAATGAATCTGATCAGTTACGACACAAAATACCATTTATCAAAACAAAAAAACACACTCAGTTTTCCTACCTATATATATATATATATATATATATATATATATATATATATATGTGTGTGTGTATGTGTGTGTGTGTGTGTGTGTGTGTGTGTGTGAGTGTGTGTAATATCTGAATACAGAAAGAGAGAGAGGGAGGGAGAGAGAGCGAGGGGCTCTCTGAGAGAGGGGTGGCAACAAGGACTCTACAGCTGTCTGGGGCTTGAATTGTAGAAATTCAGTCAACCACATGACCAGATAAACCACAGATAATCAGCTCAATAGATTGCAAATCAACCATTATGAGACCACAGATAATCCAACTCAATGAAGACAGACCACAAATCAACCATTACAAGACCACAGGGACTGAACCATAATACTCACATAACTCTTCTACCACAACCTCAAATCAACTTTCCTCAGTCTGTGGACCTTACAATCACTATACAGATCACTATTAATATTACTATACAGACTACTATCACTATTACTATACAGATCACTATCACTATTCAGATCACTATCACTATTGCTATACAGATCACTATCACTATTACTATACAGACTACTATTACTATAAAGATCACTAGCACTATTACAAACATCACTATTACTATACAGATCACTATTATTACAAGACAAATCACTATCACTATACAGATCACCATCACTATTACTACTGTATACAGACCACTATTGCTATTACTATACAGATTGCTATCACTTACTATACAGATTGCTATCACTTACTATACAGATTGTATCAGTTACTATACAGATTGCTATCACTATTACTATACTGATCACTACTCACTATCACCATTATTACTACTATACATATTGCTATCACTATCACTATACTGATCACTATTACTATACAGATAACTATCACTATTACTATAACGTATCACAGACAGATACAGTATCACAGAGAGAGATAAACAGGGCAACACAAACACACACCCATACGCATATATACACACTCCCTCACTCACACACACACACACACACACAACACAGAGACCGCAAACACATTAACACCAATTTGGTAGTTCCTTCTTGCCACTCACACACAGTGCGCTGCTCCTTGCACACTAGAGCCTTGATTTACTAAGATCTCAAATAAAATATGTTAAATTGAGCCTTCATTCATCAACAGACTGCATGTTGTTAATATACTTATCAACACAGAGTAACTGCATGGATGACGGCAGGTGAAACAGGGAGGTTTTGCGTGTTGCTCTTGAATGGAAACCTGTACATCACAGTGATCAGAACGGGCCAGGACGTCACAGCGCCAATCGGTACTGGACGGTACTGTACACTGGACTGAACAAGAGGCCATTGTTGGAGAGGCGATACTTTTGAATTCTCTTTTTTTCAAAAACATGTCTCCTTCTCGCTACAATGAGTGCAGTCGTCTTTCTGAATGTGTGTCTGGTAAGAACAATACCAGCTCTCCAATCATGTAACAAACACAGGCACAATCGCCTGTCACTAACTCTCAGGTTTGGCAAATCACATTAGGTGCCTTAATTCATCTATTTGCATTTTCTCCTCTGACTATTTGGCACTGTCACGTACAGTCAAGCTTTATCCAATAAGTCAGGCTTTATCCACTAATGCTGTGTTCACACCGGGGCGCGGCGAGAAAATTTGCGCCACCCAGTTCGCCCAATCTCGCCGCGGGATCAATGGGTCGCCACGCAAATCCACCGCAGAGAGTTAAAAAAAACTGAACTTTTGCGAATGTCGCCGCGCGGCGAATCCTGGCCGTTGCGCCGCCGAGTTCTGCGATTCGCGCCGCCCGCCGCCCAGTTTGCGCGAATTGTATTGACTTTCTATGTAAACTCGCCGCGCCGCAGGAAACATTCGCGCCCGGTGTGAACACAGCATAAGTCAGGCTTTATCCACTAAGTCAAGCTTTATCCATTAAGTCAGGCTTCATCCACTAAGTCAGGCTTTATCCACTAAGTCAGGCTTTATCCACTAAGCCAAGCTTTATCCACTTAGTCAGGCTTTATCCACTAAGTCAGGCTTTATCCACTAAGTCAGGCTTTATCCACTAAGCCAAGCTTTATCCACTAAGCCACGCTTTATCCACTAAGTCAGGCTTTATCCACTAAGTCAAGCTTTATCCATTAAGTCAGGCTTCATCCACTAAGTCAGGCTTTATCCACTAAGTCAGGCTTTATCCACTAAGCCAAGCTTTATCCACTTAGTCAGGCTTTATCCACTAAGTCAGGCTTTATCCACTAAGTCAGGCTTTATCCACTAAGCCAAGCTTTATCCACTAAGCCACGCTTTATCCACTAAGTCAGGCTTTATCCACTAAGTCAGGCTTTATCCACTAAGTCAAGCTTCATCCACTAAGTCAGGCTTTATCCAATCAGACAGCACACAGAAATGAGCCAGGCGCACATCTGAGAGACGCAACGCTAGGTGCAGCCTGTTAGTACATCAGCTTGGACATTTTAATGCACATGGCAAAAGCCCTGCATGTGATTTTACACACCAAACCCTAAGATCAGGCCCCGAGTGTGAGCAGGGTTGAGGACTGATAGTGATTATTCTGATCACGCTAGCAGGGTTGAGGACTGATAGTGATTATTCTGATCACGCTAGCAGGGTTGAGGACTGATAGTGATTATTCTGATCACGCTAGCAGGGTTGAGGACTGATAGTGATTATTCTGATCACACTTGCGGGGTTGAGGACTGATAGTAATTATTCTGATCACGCTAGCAGGGTTGAGGACTGATGGTGATTATTCTGATCACGCTAGCGGGGTTGAGGACTGATAGTGATTATTCTGATTACGCTAGCAGGGTTGAGGGCCGATAGTGATTATTCTGATCACGCCAGCGGGGTTGAGGACTGATAGTGATTATTCTGATCACGCTAGCAGGGTTGAGAGCCGATAGTGATTATTCTGATCACGCTGTGACCAGGAGCAAGCGCACGTTCTTCACACGTCTGTCAGGCATGGCTCTGATCTTTCACCGCCACCATCTGCAGTAATCACACTCTGCTTCAGTGCTCCCAGACTGAAAATGAGGCGCTCGAACTTGAGCGCCCCACGCACGCACGCACGCACACTCTCTCTCTCTCTCTCACACATAAAGGCTGCACACTAACACAAGCTACAGACACACACACACACACACACACACACACAGACACTCTCTCTCTCTCACATAAAGGCTACACACTAACACAAACTACACACACACACACACAAACTGTGTGGTGCTGATCGATGTCAGTCCTTTGCTATAATGGCTGTGTAGTTAAAAAGAAATTAAGAGAATTATTATCTGTCTTCCACCTCAGCCAGGGCCACAAAGCACTATGGGTAAAGTTGGGAACGTATCAGTGAAGAGGAGCTGGACTGTCCTTGACATCAATGCGTATGGGGGGGCACTTTATCACTTTAAGATCCACAACAGGGAGAGAGAGAGAGAGAGAGAGAGAGAGAGAGAGAGAGAGAGGGAGAAGGAGAGAGAGGAGTAGAGAGAGAGACATGAGAGAGAGAGGAGGGAGAGAGAGAAGGAGGGAGGGAGGGAGGGAGGGAGGGAGGGAGGGAGGGAGGGAGGGAGGGAGGGAGGGAGGGAGGGTGAGAGAGAGAGAGGAGGGGGGGAGAGAGAGAGGGAGATAGGGTGGGAGAGAGAGAGGGAGAGAGAGAGAGGAGAGAGAGAGAGGGTGAGAGAGAGAGGGAGAGAGAGGGGGTGTGACAGAGAGGAAGAAAGAGTAACTCATATCTATTGTCAGCTGTCTCCACAGAGAGATCACCACCACCGTTTTAGTCGAAAAAACATAGCTTTTCTGCAAATCGGCTACAATGTAAAGAGGCCCTGTGTGTGTGTGTGTGTGTGTGTGTGTGTGTGTTTGTCTATGGAAGTGCACTGCACTGTACATTTTAAATATGTTTGATTATGCGCCGTGGCTTTGCCAATGTGTGTGTGTGTGCGTGCGTGCGTACAGTGCAAGGTGATTAGTGATCACTAAAGGGTTTTTCATTAGTCTTTCCTGGGCACCAGGCAACAAAAGCATAAATTATATCCAACAGATTATCCACTAATCTCCTCCCTCCCTCTATCTCTCCCTCCCTCTCTCCCTCCCTCCCTCTCTCCCTCCCTCTCTCCCTCCCTCCCTCCCTCTCTCCCTCCCTCCCTCTCTCTCTCTCTCTCTCCCTCCCTCCCTCCCTCCCTCCCTCTCTCCCTCCCTCTCTCCCTCCTTCCCTCTTCATCCAAACCTCTTTCTCCATATGCTACTCTCTTCCCATCTCTCTCTCTCTTCACTCCTCTCTCCCTCCATCCCTCAGCCAACAAATACAGTATGATTCTCCCATCCACTCCTCTGGTAATCCTCCATCCACGCCTCTGGTCATCCTCCATCCACTCATCTGGTCATCCTCCCATCCACTCCTCTGGTAATCCTCCCATCCACTCCTCTGGTCATCCTCCCATCTACTCCTCTGGTCATCCTCTATCCACTCCTCTCGTCATCCTCCCATCCACTCCTCTCGTCATCCTCCCATCCACTCCTCTCGTCATCCTCCCATCCACTCCTCTGGTCATCCTCCCATCTACTCCTCTGGTCATCCTATATCCACTCCTCTGCTCATCCTCCATCCACTCCTCTGGTCATCCACTCCTCTGGTCATCATCCATCCACTCCTCTGCAACCCTCTGCTCATCCTTCCTCAATCCTATTCTCATTCTCCTATCCAATAAAAATAAGAGTGCAGGAAAAAAAACACATATCCTGCCCGGCAACAGTCTCACCTGCTGAAGTCCACCTTGGCCAGTAGCTCCTGTCGTTTCTGGTTCTCCTTCTCCCTCCTCCTCTCCAACTCTTCCTCCGCAGACAGGAAGTCCTCGTAAGGGGCGTCGTCCAAGTCCAGGTCACCTGGTAGGATGAATCTGGAGAAGAGAGGAAGAGGAAGTATAAGGCGAGGAGGTCAACTCTAGGTCAACCTAGAAATGACAGAGTGATGCTACAGTGGGATTTTAATGTGTACAGTAGGGCTGCACAATGAATCATGTATTAATCATTATTGCTGCGACTGTGGATTTGGCAATATACTAATCTTGAAAGGCCATGATTAAAGCATTTCCTTTGAGTCGCCCGCTGCATTCAAAAGTGTCTGCTAAATGACTGTAATGTAATGTAGTTAGTGCTACATGTGCATGTAGATTGAAGAAAACGCCTGTGTATCTTCATTGTGTGCATCTACATTTTCAATAGGCTACGGCACGATCCCATATTATAATTGGATGTGGCAATTGGGTTGGCTAAACGTGAGACACAGAACTAGCTAAGTTAACCCCATCGAATCCCCATGGGTCTGTAACACTGAGCCCTGTGTGTGTGCGCGCGTCTGTGCGTGTGTGTGTGTGCGCGTGTCTGTGCGTGTGTGTGTGCGCGTGTCTATGTGTGTGCTTAGCTAACGTTAGTCCAGATGGCAGCAGCCAAAAGAAAAAAAGTGGACATCGAGCTATTTTAAAGCACCAAGTCAAAGAAAGTCAGCTCAAAGAACACGCCAACAATAATAAAATAGTAGTAATAATTGCCTGCTCAATGAAGCTGTTAGGCCTACATGTGTTTCCTCAACAAGCCATGTATCAATGTGCAGGTGACAGAAGCAGTCCTGCCAGGGGGCTCAGAGAGAGGAGAGGAAGGTGGAGTTGCAGGGTCACAGGTGAGCTAGAATAATAGCATAATGACTTGGTCATATGTTAGTTGTGGGATTTAGTACAGTATTGTGACAGGTGTTAGGCTGATGATACTGTAACACTGGTTCATCAATGTTAATGTGTGTTTGAAATTAGAATTGTGAATAGGCACGTGTGTCTGGTCATATATGGAATCCATCAATGTGTTATTTGATCAGGTGACAATGACACAGCAGCTCACAACCGTTTCTACAGTTGATTGACACAGTTACAGTTACAAATCAATGTTTAATCCCCACACATAGTACTTATTGTTTGTTTTCCGACTGGATTTGATGTTTAATGCAATAACATAATGATAGAACGTCATTAGCTCTGACTGTGAGCATTCATACCAGCTGATGGAGAAAACTACTATGCAGTGGAAAGCGGTGCAGTTCTCCATGTGTAGCCTATGATGCGCTTTTGCTGAATGTTTCAGTGATTGCTTGTGTTTGTAATAAAAAATTAAAAAAAAGCTTGGACTTGCAAAGATGAACCTTGGCATTCTCGACTACTCTTAATTATTAGAAGAAATCGATAACATGTTTCCTTCCTCACTTGCAAAAGACTGTTAGCGCTTAGCAACGAGCAGCCAAGCATTTGACAGTGTCCATTCTCTCCACTCAGATCAGCTGGTCTGCGCGTGAGCGGGTGTTGCGCAATACGGACCCGCTGTTGTGCAACACAGAATTGGAGCGGAAGAGAGATGAGAAATGTCTCTTCTGATCATTTATAGGGAAAATGCTTCCTAGACGAATATCTTCATCTTATTGCCAGTTAGAAACAGGCTTGGAAAGATAAAAGGTGCAAGATAATGTTAATAGGGCGTAAATAAATATAAAATACATTTTTAATACTGTTAGTTTTGACCGGGCGCAGCCATCTTCTTTGTGACGCGTCGACGCACGTTTCGCAAGTTGACGTATTTACGTAGTGGATGACGTGGACGCGTCGCCCCGGCCCTACAGGGTCAGCTCACTGCTACAGAGATACGTCACGTCTCCAGATGAACACATTCCACTTTCATTGCATGAGAACCACCAACTCTCTGAAAATCCATACCAGGTTTTGCTCGTTACCTTGCAGCCACAGAAAGTTGGCTTGAGTCAGCACAACTGCAAACAGATCTAGAGAGGCATATATATATATATATATATATATATATATATATATATATATATAATCTATAATTAAAGAGATTAGAAAAGTGAGGCGACAAAACCTAGATGTTGATCTGTGCCCTGAGAGAAGTGCTGGTGCTGCTGGTTGAGTGACTGACAGCAGAAGAAGCGCTCATCTTGATTTAGCTTCTTTTTTTTTTTGCACTAACACACAGAGATATCGCCCAGCCCTAATATCACCTAAACACACATCATGTTATCCATGAGAGCATCTCTCCTCTAACAGAGCTCCTATAACTGTCCTCTAACAGAGCTCCTATATCCTATAACTGTCCTCTAACAGAGCTCCTATAACTGTCCTCTAACAGAGCTCCTATACCCTATAACTGTCCTCTAACAGAGCTCCTATAACTGTCCTATATCCTGTCCCTGTCCTCTAACAGAGCTCCTATAACTGTCCTCTAGCAGAGCTCCTATATCCTGTCCCTGTCCTCTAACAGAGCTCCTATATCCTGTGCCTGCCCTCCAACAGAGCTCCTATATCCTGTCCCTGTCCTATAGCAGAGCTCCCCTGGCCGGCCTGTCCCTGTCCCTCCCCTTGTCCAGACCTCCCTGGACAGCGTAGGTCCCACAGCGCTCATACGTGCTAGGGGACCTGCAGGCTCCTGGACAGGGCTGAATCTTTCATTCACTCACGTTTTACCTCTTTTACAGCAAGATGGCAGGAAGAGACTTGTTTACAAACTAAAGGCCTAAAGCGTATAATATGCACGTTAAAGGCACGGGGGCGGAGCAACGTTACGGGCCATAATTTGACAACACAAATGTAGCGCAGGAACTGCTGGAGTAAGCAGACATGGGCTTGTAGGGGTGGGCTAGGGTAATGGGCTGGTAGGGGTGGGCTAGGGTGATGGGCTGGTAGGGGTGGGGCTCGGGTGTTGAGCCTGGTAGGGGGGGGCTAGGGTGTTGAGCCTGGTAGGGGTGGGCTAGGGTGATGGGCTGGTAGGGGTGGGCTAGGGTGTTGAGCCTGGTAGGAGGGGCTAGGGTGTTGAGCCTGGTAGGGGTGGGCTAGGGTGATGGGCTGGTAGGGGTGGGCTAGGGTGATGGGCTGGTAGGGGTGGGGCTAGGGTGTTGAGCCTGGTAGGGGGGGGCTAGGGTGTTGAGCCTGGTAGGGGGGGGCTAGGGTGTTGAGCCTGGTAGGGGTGGGCTAGGGTGTTGAGCCTGGTAGGGGTGGGCTAGGGTGATGGGCTGGTAGGGGTGGGGCTAGGGTGTTGAGCCTAGTAGGAGGGGCTAGGGTGTTGAGCCTGGTAGGAGGGGCTAGGGTGTTGAGCCTGGTAGGAGGGGCTAGGGTGTTGAGCCTGGTAGGGGTGGGCTAGGGTGATGGGCTGGTAGGGGTGGGCTAGGGTGATGGGCTGGTAAGGGTGGGCTAGGGTGTTGAGCCTTGTAGGGGTGGGCCGGGGTAACCAGACTGGTAGGGGTGGGCCGGGGTAACCAGCCTGGTAGGGGTGTGCCGGGGTGACGAGCGTGATCAGACCTGCCCCCGTCCTCCCCGCGGCCGATGGCGATGAGCGCCTCCAGGTCGGTCCCCTTCAGGCCGTACTGCAGCAGCTCCCGCGCCGCGTCCACACCCTCCGCCACGCGCTCCGCACACTCATGCAGCACCCAGGAGCGCTTACGGATCTTACTCTACAGCAGAGAGGGAGGGAGGGAGGGAGGAGAAGGAGGGAGAGGGAAGGAGGGAGGGAGGAGAAGGAGAGAGAGAAGGAAGGAAGGGTGGAGGGGGAGGTGGGAGGTATACAGAAATGAATAATCGTGTTCAGTGTTTGTTGTTTGTTTCATGCTCAACGCCATCCGCACTAAGAGATAAGCACACACACACACAAACACACACACAAACACACAAACAAACACACACACACACACACACACTGGATGTTTACGCTGTTTGTTTACCATGTAGTCCTGGATTTTTACACTGTTTGTTTACCAGGTAGTCCTGTATGTTTAGTTGTTTACCAGGTAGTCCTGTACAGTATGTTTAGTTGTTTACCAGGTAGTCCTGTATGTTTAGTTGTTTACAAGGTAGTCCTGTATGTTTAGTTGTTTACCAGGTAGTCCTGTATGTTTAGTTGTTTACCAGGTACTCCTGTATGTTTAGTTGTTTACCAGGTACCCCTGTATGTTTAGTTGTTTACCAGGTAGTCCTGTATGTTTAGCTGTTTACCAGGTAGTCCTGTATGTTTAGTTGTTTACCAGGTAGTCCTGTATGTTTAGTTGTTTACCAGGTAGTCCTGTATGTTTAGTTGTTTACCAGGTAGTCCTGTATGTTTAGTTGTTTACCAGGTAGTAGGGATGGGAGAAAAAATCGATTCTGTTACAAATCGCGATTTTTGTGTGTGACGATTTTTAAATCGCCATGCTGCCCCAAAATTGATTTTTTTGTTATAAAAAAACAACAACCAAAAAACAACATCCTGCTAGAACGGAACGCTTCACGTAGTAGCTAGTTACGGTTATTATTCAGTCAGAAGTAGTGTTGCATGGTATACAGATACTAGAAAGGTACCGCCCTGTCGTCAAAAACGGTACAATACGCCATTTTATTAGTACCGGTACTTTAAGAATGAGCCATATTTCTGAGTTGGGTCGAGGCAGTGTGCGTCTCTCTCCCTCTCTGCTACTCTGTCCCTCTGGGGCAGTGTGCGTGTGAGTGTGTGTGTCGCGATCTGCTTCTCTCTGTCCCTCTGCTACTCCCTTTCCTCTCCGCTACTCTCTAAGCTGAGTGCGCGTGCCAACCGTCTGTCCAGCTCACCAAACTACTTTCAGACCATTCGCTTATTTCTGCAAATGTTTGGGGAAAACACAAATCTAACGTAAACAAAGTTGTAAAATAGTTTGCAAAGACCGTTCGCGAAGGAAAGTGAAAGGGCTGAGGGCTGCTCAGTTGGTTAGGGGAGAGCTGGGTCAAAAGTCGCCCGGGACGAAAGTCGCGTTCACATTTTCTCCAGAATGACTGGACCTGCAATCACGTGGTTATACATGCCTGCACATATTACGGTGTACGAGCTCAGTTCAAATTTTGGGCGTTATCGCAGCATATTTGACAGAGATATCGATGGAAACCCCTTTTGCCCCATATAAGTAAAATAATGGTTCTCATAAGCATTTTTCGATTGTAAAATTGTGTTCACTTGTTTTAGTTTGCAAACAATTGCAATTTTCTTAGCATATCTACTGGCTACATGATAGCATAGCTTTCAAGTTTCGTGCGAGCAAGTCGTGCCTGCAAGCCAGGGAGAAATGACAGGAGACCGTGGCGGGACAAAAGTCGCATTGTGATCGCTTATAACCAGAGGGGTGCGCAAGTGACATTTGGGCAGAATGAACAGGTGAAATGAAAGCTCTCGAAGAGATCTTTCTAATGTTGGTCAACTTTGTATGCAGTTTTAATGTGAAAGATAAATCTTAAATGCAGTCAAGACAAATTATTTTGCCTCGTAACTTTGTCAAACCCCCTGGTTCCAGTCAATTGGATTATATAGGCTACTTTCATTTACAATGATGTTACCTTATGAACACAAATAGCTTAACCTAAAGGCCTACATAAACACAATAGCCTAAAACCATGTTTATTTACAATGTATTTTCTTTCATTGACAGCATGCCAAGAGTTAGGGTGAGGAAAACGACGCGCGGTCTGCTTAGACCTGAGACCATCAGGAAGGCAGCTCAGGAGGTCGTTGAAGGCTATATATTATTATGATATTATGTCTAATAATACATTCGTTGAAAGCAAAGACAATTGCATGCCAAAAAACCCCCAGATAGGACACACTTTGCAGCAGCGCAACTTTTGCCCCTCTCCTATGAGACTTTTGTCCCGCTCGGCAGGGACAAAAGTCGCATTGCGCTCGGTCCATTCTCGCCCTATTTATATTAAACTCATATCCTAGGCTAGCACGAACATTACAGTTGATAATAGTGAAGGACATGTGCAAGTTGTGTCATAAAATGTGGAATCTCTATCTCTCTTAATTTCGGAGTAAATGGAATCAAACCAAAAAATGAATGAAATGAAATGAGAACCCGGTTCTCCCCTACTCTCCCCCTACTACTTTTCCAAAAGCAAAAGTGCCTATTTGGTAATATTTCATATTTAAACCCAATGCTAATAGCTGGGGAACCTCATAACATCAATGAGTCAATCTGTAAACTCTGGAGCTCGTCATGCCGTAACGTGAACACCGTTGCTCTGTGCTGTGAGGCTGCGACCCGCTCTGCTGCGCGCACGGACAGAGTGAAGGAGAGGTTCTCTTTCATAGCATTCGTTTCGTGTCTTACTATGGGAACGCCCCCTGCGTGACCTCATCAGAAGCTCAATAACATTGCGCCAGCCCTCATTGGCTGGCACAGATGACACCCATGTCTGGACCCTCCTCAGTCGTCATTCAAAAACCTCTTCTCGCTTCTCTCAGAAGCCTGCATACAACTGTGCGGGTAGCTAGCTAAAGCTGAACTGTCCACCGACTCGAGCGACCAACTCGGTCAACGGGCGCTTTGCTCTTCGCTGCTTAACGTACGTTGTAGAGAAAGTAGAAATACTTCTGACAGAGTAGTAATATTCCTGACACAGAGTAGCAATACTCATTTTTTTCCACATAATACAGATTGTAGCAATACTTTCTGCGTTACTAGCGGGTAGATAGCAATATCTATACACTTCTTCGCACGGCAGCTGAACAAGCTAGCTAGCGATTTAGCAGACCTGCTAGCTTCTAGCCTTCAACCCACTAGCTAGTAATGGCTAACGTTGAGTCTAGTGAACACAGTACAGCTGAGGCTAGCCAGACGTTTTGCTCGTGTGGCAAAAAGATAGCTAACTGGGATACTTACTCAAAGTGTGTGGTATGTCTGGGACTCCCCCATGCCCAGTCTGCCGTTGACTCCTCAGATGAGTGTATCCACTGTGCTGCGTTCCCCCCTAAACTTCTCCAGCGCCGACTGGCCTGCCAGGCTAGCCTGTCCGGGGGGGATCCGCTCGTGTGGAGCAGCCGAAACGCTGCCCTCGCAGGAGGTGGAGGCTTCTCCAACCATACCTGGGCCGAGCTGGGCGGACTTAGTTCCACCGAGCCCTGACATCGGTTTCCAGATGTTGGATGACGTGAGAGATGACGGCTTTGCCGCTGCTCATTTCCCAGGGAGAGATATGGACAACATGGACGGAGAGTCGCCCGACTCAGATCTCCTGTTGTCTACTGATGATGAGGAGGACTCCAACTTCTCCGTCAGTAGGCGCAGGGCTGCAAAGCCCCCTACGCCTGTTGGAGGTGCCCAACCTTCTGCGCCATCTCCCCTGGAGCTTGACATGCAAGACATGTGCAAGCGAGCGGCTAACAGGCTGAAGATCCCATGGCCCGTCGCCCAAGCCCAAGCTGCTAGATCTCGTTTTGACGGCAAAAGACTGCAGACGGCGGCAAAGACGGGGAAACATATGATGCCGTTCTTTCCGGAGCTTCTCGACGAGATACCCGTGTCGTGGAAAGATCGGCCGTTCAGCGGGAAACAGCCCGTGGTTGGGGGTTCTCAGCTGGATTGTGAGGGGATGGACTCCCTCGGCTGGTGGCGGCCAGCTCCCGCGAGGAGGTGGCTCGTCACACTGTGGTACCATCGCGTTTATAGGGCTCACCCTGGACTCTGTCCAAGCCAAAGCATTTTTGTCCCCGGAAAGAGTGGATACAATGCGTGCGTGTTTGACGTTGTTTCGCAGGGGCAACTTGGTTCCCCTAAAACAATGTCAGAGGCTGTTGGGCCTGATGGCCTCCTCGGTTGTGGCCATACCTCTGGGGCGCCTGTATATGAGAGGCGTCCAGCGCTGGGTGGCCTCTCTGGGTCTGGATCCTCATCGCGACGGTCACCGTCGTGTGAGGGTCTCCAGGGACTGTTCACTGGCCCTTCGTCAGTGGTTGAGTCCAGGCTTCTTGACTCAGGGCGTTCCTGTAGGACCTGTCCTGGCCAGGAAAGTGGTCACCACGGATGCCTCCCTTCAGGCCCCTGCAGGTTTGCGTGCACACTCTACCAGGGGTTTAGCGACCTCGTGGGCTCTCTTTAAGGGTGTCCCTATTCAGGAAGTGTGTGCGGAGGCATGTTGGGCTTCGCCCCACACTTTTGCTCGTTTTTATAGGTTGGATGTCACGGCACCAACTCTAGCACATTCAATCCTGTGTTAGTTCTAAATAAGACAACTGTACTTACTAAACTCAGTTTATTTATGCTCTCAGCAGCATAGTGGCCACAGCCAACAGAACACCTAAAACACCCGCGCACAGCGCGCCTTACGCGTTCCTCTAGTTTACCGTAAAGAAGAAACTCACCACCTAAGTTAACTTAACAATCTCGTCTCTTTTTTTTAAACAAAAAAAACTTCAAGGATAATTCAGGAAAACAAAAAACATATTTATAAACAGTCATTCAGTTAACAAGCTTCCACTGTCCATTCTTCAGTGCCTCAAGCAATACCAGGGAAGATGCTCCCTTTTTGGTCAGACAGTCTGCCAGCTGTTCCTTTGTAGTTGACCACAGAATACGTTGGATCCTTTTGCTCTGGATAAGTTCTTTGATTCCACTTATTTCTAGTCTCAGTCGTTTCTCAGTCACTGACTTGGTGGACTTGATGGCATCCACAAGGGAGTAGTTGTCTGTTACACATATCACAGGTAGGGTGCGCCGTTTGACCGTTCCTGTGGTAAGTTCAGAATAGAGGGAGGACAGAAATATGGCATTATCAATACCATCAGCCAGAGCAAGTGTCTCTCCTGCCAGCGTGCTACGAACCACTCTTCTGATCCTTTTTGATTGCCAGCAGATTGGCAAGAATCGTCCTTCCTCGTCCATCAGCACTATGATATGTCCTCCTTGTGTTCCTCCATCTGGGAGGTTTCCCATGGAAGCATCACTGAAAACAACAAGCTTCAAAGAGCCCTTCTTTCCTAAGTTCTGAAACTTCAGGGTGACATGTTCTGATTTCAGTTTTCTTACTACCTTATTCGCTTCATGCATGGTTTGTACAGTAGCATGTTTTAGATTGGCTGCAAGGACGCATGTATCAAACATGATATCTGGCCTACTCTGTATAGCCACCCATAAGTTGTCCCATCTTTGATCTTAGGTCGTCAGTCTCACACTCTGTGAGAAGAGCATCACGCTGCAAAGCTCTTGATGGGTCTATGAGAATGGACTGAAGATTCTTTATGTAGATCTCTTGTTGTACGAGCACTCCTCCATCTACTGTGGTGAGCTCCATTCCCACGTAGCGAAAGTTGTCCTGTTCCTCACGTTCCACTTGGAAAACTGTTTTGAGGTGGGGGATGATTGTGGTGGCAAATGCGTGCGAGCCACCCCAGATGAAATCATCAACATGACAGGCAAGGACACAAGTCACATTACACTCTTCTTTAAGTCAGTAGAAGACAGCAGGATCCACTTGTGACATAGTGGCCCTGTGTTCAGCTTTGTTGCTTTGACTCTGTTGTACCAGTAAAGCGAGGCTTCAGTGAGTCCATAGACACATTTTCTTAGCTTCCAGTGTTCCCTCACTTTTAGCCTCAGGAGGAGGGCGAATGTGGATGTCCCGAGACAGCTCCATTCCTTGAAGAAAAGCTGACTTGATATCCATAGAGTTCAATGTCCATGTTTTCTGACATATAACTGACATGAGTAGTCTGAGGGACTCAGATGAGCATGTAGGTGAGTCCTTCTGTAGATCTTTAGAGTTGAATTCTTCAAAACCCCTAGCCAAGACGCGCTTTGGGTATTATACAATCAGGGGTTTCTTTTAGTGTACACACCCATCTAGTTGACACCTGCCTTTGACCCACATCTTTTACCTCCTCAAACACCCCATTCTTCTTCCAGCTACTGATCTCATCTTGTCTAGCCTTATCAAATGATACACCGTCTGTTACTAATACATCATTTTGCTGCATATCAGAACATAGTTCTACACTATCCACTGGCTTAACCTGAAGGTTGTCTACCTTACCAAGATCAGCTGACCCCAAAGTACCGGCGATGTCAGAAGTTATCCAGTTATCCAGCCATTTTTCACCACATACAGTCCTCGTGCATGCCGTATCAATGACAGCCGATCCCAGTGCCTCAACCATGAATATTTCCGCATCCGATTCCTTAGAAAACAGTGTTATATTACACTCATCAGGTTCTCCCGTGCATTAATTTTGTTCTGTCATCTTGACAAGTTCTTTCTTATGTGGGCAATCTTTCACCCAGTGGAATGTGCTTTGACAAATTCCACACTTCGTTCGTCTTCCATACTTATCAAGTGGATTTGTGCCTGCAAATGGTGCTCTAGCTTGCCCACCTTGGGCTCGCGGCTGCTCTCTTCTTTGATCTGTGTAGTATGCTGCATCCTGATTCACTTTAATGACTCCCGTCTTTTGCTCATGCTTGTCTCCAAATATGCGTTTTAGTGCTGCCTTCATATCAACAAAAGTATGCTTACCACATGCAGTCAATGCCAGTTGCTTGTCTTTCACGTCGAGACCTGCTGTATCCAGTAGTTTAAATGCTAAAACAGCATCGGGTAGAACCATATCGAATTTACGCATCCTGTTATATTTCTGTTCAAAATCAACAATATAGTCCACCATCGAGACGGCATTCTCCCGCGATATCCGATCAAACTCAGAATAGGCTTCGTAAGCCCTGTCCTTCTCTTCTCTCAAAAACACATTGTCAAGTTCCCGAATCAAAGTGGTCATTCCATCATCCTTATTTAGATCATCCGCAGGTATTCCTAAAGCAATATCCCTCACCCTAACCTTCAACGATAGGGCTACAGCCAACGCTTGTTTCTTCTTGCACAAGTCCGTCACCAGTCTCCATATTTCCACTTCATTTTTCCAACTCTCAAAAGACTTCTTCTCATCAAACTCAGGAGGCAGTCTGTAGTTATTACCATTAGAGGCAGCCATCCTCTGCTACCATTGTTAGTTCCAAATAAGACAACTGTACTTACTAAACTCAGTTTATTCATGCTCTCAGCAGCATAGTGGCCACAGCCAACAGAACACCTAAAACCCCTGACACCTGCGCACAGCGCGCCTTCCGCATTCCTCTAGTTTACCGTAAAGACTGTATTAGAAGAAACTCACAAAACTGTATTAGGGCTATCATATTAACTGTACTATAAGCACCCACCAAAGTTAACTTAACACTCAGTTTGGGTTCCTCTTAGGACTTGGCATGAGTGAGTGTCTCACCAGACCACCCTCCTTGCTACGGAAGCGAGGAAGAGGTGTGCTTGTTTTGAATGATGACTGACGCCGTGTCTACACCTTATATAGGAGGAGGGTCCTCCCCTCCAGACATGGGCGTCATCTGTGCCAGCCAATGAGGGCTGGCGCAATGTTATTGAGCTTCTGATAATTCACGCAGGGGGCGTTCCCATAGTGAGACACTCACTCATGCTACTCAGAGAACCGGGGTTATGTAAATAACCTAAAGATCAGTAGCCTGGCTCCCGCCCCTGAATCTGAATGGCAATTCAATCCGAGTGTCAGACTAGTGGAGCACAGCAGACACTTTCAGCGTATAATTGTAGCATCCCAAGCTTATTATTTTACAGAGTACAGATTTTTTTTTTTTTAAAGAATAAAATAATACAATAAAATATACATATTTATATATGTAATTTATTTAGTTGACATTCTTGCTCCGCCTCTGCAGACAGCGAGATCAGTAGGCTACACCTGACATTGTATTATTCCATTAGCCTACTTGTCCTGATGTTTTAGGTTTTTGCCATGGTATCGTTTCAGTATCAGTATCGAGCTACTTTTAGCAGGTATCGTATCGAATTTATAATTTTGGTATCGTGACAACACTAGTCAGAAGAGGCAGCAAACATGTCGGACGACAATGAGAAGATCCATGCTGCACCTCCACAATTCAAATCGCACATCTGGAAGAAATTCGGCTTTCATAACTCACCAGGTTAAAAAATCGTCATATCGAATCGCAATATTACAGAATCGCAATTGCCACAAAAATCGCAATATAAATCGAATCGGCACCCAAGTATCGGGATAAAATCGAATCGGGAGGTCCCTGCCAATTCCTGTCCCTACCAGCTAGTCCTGTATGTTTAGTTGTTTACCAGGTAGTCCTGTATGTTTAGTTGTTTACCAGGTAGTCCTGTATGTTTAGTTGTTTACCAGGTAGTCCTGTATGGAGGCGATGCTGACGGTGCTTTTCCGCCACTGTCTCTGGAAGACCAGGTCAGAGTCCAGCCCATAGGCCTGCGCCAGGGACAGCGCCTCGCCATACTCCTCACTGTCAATCTAGAGAGCACACACACATGCACGCACACACACACTCACACATGCACACACGCACGCACGCGCGCACGCACACACGCACACACACACGCACACACGCACGCACACACACACACACACACACACACACAGTTAAGAATACAGTCCACATCCCTTTATGATTAATGAATTCACCAAAATATTAGCCTAAGGACAACTGTAGTGTGACGAAGACATTTTCCTATTTTCTGCAGGATTATACTAATAAAGCTGCCAGTGCCTCCAGCCCTTCTGAGAGAGACTGTTCTGGACCGGCCCTTCTGAGAGAGACTGTTCTGGACCGGCCCTTCTGAGAGAGACTGTATTGGACCGCCCTTCTGAGAGAGACTGTTCTGGGCCGGTCATTCTGAGAGAGACAGTTCTGGACCGGCCCTTCTGAGAGAGACTGTTCTGGACCGGCCCTTCTGAGAGACTGTTCTGGACCGGCCCTTCTGAGAGAGACTGTTCTGGACCGGCCCTTCTGAGAGAGACTCTGTTCTGGACCAGCCCTTCTGAGAGAGACTGTTCTGGACTAAAACTGTTATGACCTTAAATGCAGGCGGGCGGAACTGAATGGCTCTCCAAAGTGAAAAATGTGGTCTGCGATGTTATGTTACAATGCTATACTATACTGTTACAATGCTATACTATGCTATATTACAATGCTATGTTACAATGCTATACTATGCTATGTTACAATGCTATACTATGCTATACTATGTTACAATGCTATACTATGCTATATTACAATGCTATACTATGCTATGTTACAATGCTATACTATGCTATGTTACAATGCTATACTATGCTATACTATGTTACAATGCTATACTATGCTATATTACAATGCTATACTATGCTATGTTACAATGCTATACTATGCTATACTATGTTACAATGCTATACTATGCTATGTTACAATGCAATACTATGATATGTTACAATGCTATGCTATGTAACAATGCTATACTATGCTTTACTATGCTGTTACAATGCTATACTATGCTATGTTACAATGTTATACTATACTATGCAATGTTACAATGCTATACTATGTTACAATGCTATACTATACTAGGCTATGTTACAATGCTATGCTATGTTACAATGCTATGCTATGCTATGTTACAATGCTATGCTATGTTACAATGCTACACTATGCTATACTATGCTGTTACAATGCTATGTTACAATGCTATACTATGCTATACTATGCTGTTACAATGCTATACTATTCTATACTATGCTATGTTACAATGCTATACTATGCTATGTTACAATGCTATACTATACTATGCTATGTAGCATAGCATAGCATTGTAACATAGCATAGTATAGTATAGCATTGTAACATAACATAGTATAGCATTGTAACAGCATAGTATAGCATAGTATAGCATTGTAACAGCATAGTATAGCATAGTATAGCATTGTAACATAGCATAGTATAGCATTGTAACAGCATAGTATAGCATAGTATAGCATTGTAACATAGCATGGTAGTGTGTGTGGGAGGGTGTGTGTGTGTGCGTTCTCTCTCCAAATCTGCATTACTATTAAGCCAGACACGGGACGTGTTCACACGCACACGCACGCACGCACACATACACACACACACACAGAGCTCCGAGGCCTAACAATGGCTGTGTGGAGCTGGCACCAACTGGAGAAAGAAAATTAGAGTGTGTTCACAAGTGCTGAGGGTTGTGTGTGTTAAACAGAGATAAAAATGATGAATGCGGATGGCTAATGATGTTTAATGACGATGCTGAAGATGAGGGGTGCTGTTGAGTGGAAGTGATGGATGATGGGTACTGTGGCGCCGGATGCTCTGGTCCTTCTGATCAGAACGCCGGCGCTGCCGCAATTTGTTGCGAGGAGCGGCAACATGAATATTTGGAAAGTAGCAATTAAGAGATACTGAGAACATTTCTTCGTTAGCAATAGCAAGTTTAAAACCAAGATCCAATTCCGATCACAACCATTAAAACTATGAAGAGCCATAAAGAAAGCGTGATGAAAAGCCCTGTTTGTATAAGAACCTAAGGGAAGCTTTCGTTCTGGGACGATTCAGATAAAAGCATTAGGATGAACTGGGGAACATTAACCCAGAGAGAAGTATTAGGAGTGTTGGGGAGCGTGTTGGGGAGCGTGTGTAGGAGCGTGCGGAGGAGTGTGTTGGGGAGCGTGTGAAGGAGTGTGTTGGGGAGCGTGTGGAGGAGCGTGTTGAGGAGCGTGTTGAGTAGCGTGTTGGGGAGCGTGTGTAGGAGCGTGTTGGGGAGCATTTTGGGGAGCGTGTGGAGGAGTGTGTTGGGGAGCGTGTTGGGGAGCGTGTTGGGGAGCATGTGGAGGAGCGTGTTGGGAGCGTGTTGGGAGCGTGTTGGGAGCGTGTGGAGGAGAGTGTTGGGGAGCATGTTGGGGAGCGTGTGGAGGAGTGTGTTGGGGAGCGTGTGGAGGAGTGTGTTGGGGAGCGTGTGGGCGAGCGTGTTGGGGAGCGTGTTGGGGAGCGTGTTGAGGCGGCGGGCGACAGCACCTTCCTCTGGTAGAGCTCGTTGGGGGTGGTGGAGCGCAGGCTGAGCAGGCGGTAGGTCTTCATCACGCTGCGCGGGCGCCGGCGGGGCGGGGCGAAGCGCTCCATCTCCGTGGCATAGTAGAGGCCCCGCTGGACCAGGCCCAGGTAGCGCGCCCTGGCCGAACACTCGTCCTCCGAGTCCCAGTCCTCGTCCTCGTCCTCGCTGCCCCCGCCGGCTCCGCCCAGGCTGCTCTCCAGACGGCCGCGCTTCGGGGCCTGCCGTACCTCGCACTGAAACAAACACACCCTCAGCCTCGCCTCGCACTGAAACAAAGACACGCTCAGCACACAGCGCCACGGGGGCGGGGCTAGGCCCGGCTGCTTAGCAACATCAAGTCTGTGACACACACGCACGCACGCGTACACACACACATCTGTGTCTGTAAGTGTATCTGTAGCCAGCTTGCTATTGGTGTAAAATGGCTATGAATAATGAATGAATAAATGAGGTACAATGCGTGTGTGTGTGCGCATTTGTGTGTGTGTGTATGTATGTGTGCGTATGTGTATGTGTGCGTGTGTGTGTGTGTGTGTGTATGTGTGTGTGCATGCAAGTGTGTGTCTGTGTCTATTTTTCAGTGTGTGTGTGTGTGTGTGTATGTATATATTTAATGTGTGTGTGATTGTGCTGATGTCAGGGTCTGTGCTGTGGTCCTGCTCCAGGCCATAATTATGACCCCACAGGGTCCTTCCAATACAGGCCTCCTGACTGCTATAGACTAGAGCAACTAACACACTAACACACACACACACACACACACACACACACACACAGAGGGTCCTTCCAATACAGGCCTCCTGACTGCTATAGACTAGAGCAACTAACACACACACACACACACACACACACACACACACACACACACACACACACACACACACACACACACACACACACACACACACACACACACACACACGGTCCTTCCAATACAGGCCTCCTGGCTATATTATAGACTAGCGCCCTGTGAATGAATTTCAAGTCTCAACAAAGTGTTCTGTTTTTCCCATTTACTGTTATTCTTAACTTTGTAGTTCGTTCTCATAGATCAGTCTGTTAGAACTACAAATCCCTCCCTGTGTGACATCACTTCCCTGTCTTCCCCCTGAAACTGTCACTTCCTCTTCTCCTGTATAAACCAACGACCCCTCCTCCCATGCTTCACTCTTGCCTGGAATCACTTCCGGTGCGAGGGTCCGACTCTGCAGAATCGTAACATAGAATAAACTATTGACTTTGTTTAAAACCAGCTTGATCGACCACTCAGCGTGTTCTTTGACAATCTAACTATAATAAGGATAAAAATAACTTTTACAATATGGCGACGAAAATGCTCTAATGGGAACGACTGCTGGATTTCGGGTTGTTTTGGGCTGAATTCACGGACGCGTGACGTGCTTTTCTCAAAGAACGGGGGATTTCAATCTCGGGGACGCACACACTAGCCGGTGCGGGTTTTCCCCCGAGGCCCGAGTCAGCCTGAACTTGCTGGAATTCTGGTACGTTGTTTGAACCTAGTTTAAGAGTGGTCCCTTTGTTTGTTCAGCTGTGTGATAAACTTAGACAATAGTGTTTATTCGAGCCGGTGTCGCGCACACGTGTCCTGGGTAGAAAGTCGGTTTTTGAACCGCATGTTCGCTTAAAGACCAATATACCAGGGTTGGTTTTGTAAGCGTTCATTTTTGAGGACGGGTGTGTTTAGTACTACACAACGTCTCACTTTCGGAAAGCCTGCTCTTTTGATTGTTTTGGGATCCGCGTTGTGGGGGGTTGCCGCGGCGCGTGAGAGCTTGTTATCTTGGGCTCATTATTTCTTTTTATTTCTGTATCTCGTGTTGTGAAGGAGCACGACACGAAGATGGCTGTTTCACTTCGAAAGGTTATTTGGAATCCCCGGGGGGGTTAGCTAGGTAGTCGTACCTACGACATAATCCTTAATTTGTTTCGTTTTGTTTTTATACTTGGATGTCTGTTTGTGCTGCGTTTTGTGTTTCATGTGAAGCTGAGGCTTCTTAAATGTTTGGTCCATTGTATGTTTGAGTCTACGCCAAGGTAGATCTGTTTTTGTTTTGGGATTTGAGGTCCTGTTTAACTGTTGAAACCCATGGTTATGTTGGGTGTTTTGGTTTTATGCAGGGTTTTGGTTTGTGTACATTTGTGATTGATTTTCATGCTAGCTGCATTCTAGCTAGGCTACTGTTCTTTTTCTGCTCCAAACTAGCTACAAACTAGCTATCTTCTCTGTTCTATTGTTTCAATGTGCTAGCTGCCTCATCCACATGTTGATTTACCCACGTGTTAGTTAGTTCTATCCTCTGTGCACACGTGGTTAACTTCCTGGTTTGCTGCTTGTGTGAAAAAAAAAAAAGAGAGACTTCCTGTTCCTCTTTTCCATTTGAGGATCGACCATTTTGGCTTCTGATGACTGCCATCTTGGGAAAAAAAAAATATATAACAGGATAAAAAAACAAACAAGTATCTCTCAGCACAGCAGTAATTTGGTTGACTGAACGTGTTTAGTTTTTTTTCTGTAACTTTTTAATTACATTGTTTGTTCTAATATTTTCTTTTAAAATGGGAGTTACTTTTAGTACAAGAAAGCATGTGTGTGAGAATAGTGAAGGGACAGATAGGCCCCCTTCCTGTTCTGACCTCCTATCCAAACAAGAGTTTTGTTGTTTCAGGCCATGTCCCTTATTAAGCAGATGTAAACGGTTTCAACCAACCCCCAATACTGGCCCCCTCCTTGTTATGACACCTATCCAAACAAGAGTTTTGTTGGTTCAGGCCATGTCCGTTCCTGTCCAAACGTCCCTACCAAATGTTATCTCTACGCCTGCTACATCTCAGATAACACCCTTACCCCAAAAAAGGATGTCTGAAATAACGGCCCCCCTAGGTTATTACTCTTCAGACACACCTCCCTCTGGTTCCTCTTTCATTGACCAGCAGGTTGCTTCTCCTATTTCATACCCTCCTGCTGTGTCTCAAATTGGTCTCTCTGTGACCCCATGTCACCATTTTGACACTTCAGTGTCTCTGCCCCATCCCTTTGTTTCTGCTTCTAACTCACAAGTTGACCGTCCAGATTCTGCTGATTCTTTTGAACATCTGGTTAATGAGTTTGGTAAACTATGCTTGCCAATAATCCGTCTGCTAAGTGAACAATGTGAAGCTGAGATAAGAAGGGACTCTGTGAGACGAGCTGCACAGTGTAGGTATTTCAACAATATCGCTCGCACTAAGCAACTACCGATGGAAGTACAGAAAAAACAAGATGGAGGCTATAGAGATAATCAGAGATATTCACAACAAAACAGCAGGGTTTACAAATCTGATCAGCGCTGTTATTTTTGCAACCGCAAAGGACATTTACAGAGGACATGTAGACTATATGCTAAATTTCAAAAGTCTTCTGTTAATACTCCACAGGGTGGTGGATTCTGACTAGATAAGATAGATATTTCAGTAGGGAAAGTCTAGGGAGAGTGAGAGTGTACGTGACAGGGGGGGGGGGGGAGGGTAAAGGTAAGAGAAAAAAGAAAATATTCATATTTGCCAATATCTTAGTCTTATACATATTGTCTGACAACCCAATTTTGAGAATTTTGTTTTGTTTAAGATTTCATGTTTTACTGATTTCAGATGCACATTCATTGGTTTTGAGTTTTACAGAGAATTGACGTTCCTGGACTACCGGATAAATGCCAAACCGGTTGGAACCGCAAGTATTTTAATAAATTGAAATGACTGCCACTTAAAGTTGTGTTAGATGATGCTAACTTCAAACTCAATTCACTGTATTGTCATGTTAACTTAATATGCTCAGATCTGTTTTGCAAACTAGTTTTCGGAGGTGTGACTCCAACGGGATTGATATCATCCAGCCCTTAGAGGGTTTAACTAATTGGACATATTCTTGGAAAAAAATAAAAAAAGAAAAAGAAAAGACATCACTCCAATTTATCAAAACTGCGGTCTATGATTTATTTTGTTATGTTTATGTGCCTCCGGCGCATAATTTCTAAGAATTGGTGTTACCCACAAGAGTGGTGAGAAATTGAAATGTCTTTTATTTTGTCTGTCTTTTATTGTATGTAAACTGCCCATGCAGCTCTGTCTGTGCATCTGACGGCCCACAGAGACAGCTGCATGGTAAAACAAATGTGTCACGTATTATTTCTGAAGTTTGTTTACAGAGTAGACACAGGCACGGGACAACAGATGGAGGCTGCTCCAAGAATTGGATACAACCGGGGTAACCGACTTCCCATTTAGATGGGCTGACACCTTGGTTCGTGGGGACGCTGGTCAAACGCCTCACCCCCACGTTGCCCAACTGACTGTGGGTAAGAGATAGATATGATCTAGGCTAAATTTAAGAATAGTAACCAAGTGGTTGTCAGACCCAAGGAACCATCACGTCCTAAAGCGTGCTCATAACTCTCTGTCCTCAAACGCAGAAATGTGGTTATTGAAATTGAGCTCAACTTATAACACCCCTAGTGTTCTATTGGGAACGGTTTAGATAATTATATTTGTTCAGGCTTTAAGAACCGCATATGAAGCTATTAATTTAATGTGTTTTTGGTTTGAGTAATGCATTTTTTTCCATTTGTTCACCCTGATTTAAGGGAATTTTTGTTTTTACCATTAGAGGGCGCTGTTTTACATAATGTGTTGGCGCCCCCCTTTTTAAATGATTATTTTGAATAACAATTTCTTGTTAGAAACAAGGACTCATGGTTTGATGATACGAATATGTTGTTTTATTTTAGGAAATGGCCATAGAATTTCTAAGACCTAAATCTAATTGGTGCGTGAGCAGGTTAATTACCTTGGTCATTTAATAATGATAAATAAACAAAGGCACTGCTTGGGAATAGACTACTGCAGAGTCTATCCCTGATTTAGCAGACATAACCCTCATTAGACAAAAGCTAGCTCCACTTGACAAGATTACATGGACTGACGAGCCCGACTGGCTCTAACAATGACTACACCCTGTTTAAGACTTGACTCTGTTAAAATGACTTGGGTCCTACTTGAAATCAGTGGCAGCTACCACTGGTGCTGTTTTAGACCTAGTAGCACTGCGCACACAGTTTTGTCCATGTCCGGCATGTTGTGTCTATTCATCTTTTACATCGCACCTACACACAGCGTGGCTGCTGCTTTAATAAGAATGAACTGTTGACCGTGCATTTCAAAGATGCACTGTTCTTAACTCTGCTTCCTCCTCCAGAAGGCAGAGAGACATGACTCAACATATTGACCGAGATCAATTAAGCCACGCTCAAACCTCTCAGATATTCTCCTCTCACTCTGATTTTGAATGAATGCTCATTTCATAGTAAGCATAACCTATACTGCATATTCCATGCCTTCATTATGTTTTCAAATTAGCACACTGACCAGATCATGTTTCAAAAAAGAGGGGGAGTAAAGGATGTTATCAAGTTAACTGGTTGTTGCTAATGAAACAGACTAGTAGTAGTGAAGAAGGTAATGAAGAAGTTGAATTGAAGGTAGTGAGGAAGTTGAATTGAAGGTAGTGAGGAAGTTGAATTGAAGGTAGTGAGGAGGTTGAATTGAAGGAAATTAGAAAGTAGTTGAAAGAACAAGATGCAGAGCTGAAGAAGAAACTTAATGTGTAATATTTTAAGATGGTGGCAAAGGCCAAGCTCCTATTGAAATCTCTGATCCTGTGTCCATAGGTAGTATGGCTGCTAACTCCGCTGCTAAAAGCTGCGGTGCTGTCCTGTTTTGTCTATGCTGTCTCTCATCTGTGGATTCACAGGTCTCTGCCGACCTGAGAGAGCCGACCTGCATCATTTCCAACCAGGCCAATGGGTTGTGAGCAGAGACCTGAAACCAGAGTGCCCGTTGGCTGGGCCCGTACCAGTTCCTGCTGCTAACCCAGACGTAGCAGAGAGGACTTTGTGGGTACACGCCAGCCACTGCAGGCTGGTTCCGGACGAGGCACCCGGCCCGAGGATTCAACAACCAAGATGCAATATCCTGTGTCACCACCAGGGCGAAAGCTCACTCTCTGGTCTCCTCAGATGAGAAATCAGACAAAGAATAACGCACTACTTTTCCTCATTGCTGTCAGGATGACAACTCTGACCACCACTCCAGCAAAACACGATCATGGGCCACCACACTGTGGCTTCCTCTGAGGAGGAGCTATTGAAAGAAGTGACCGTGCCTGTCACCTCCTTCCCAGGATCGTTATGGCAACGTGGACAAGCGTTTGTCCTATTTGAATGTTGCACTCCACTTGACTGTTGGGTCTATACGGTAGCGAAGATGTATGGAAAATACTACATTCTGCATATATAAGATTTGAAAGCAACAGAGATTTCCAGGTTATACTGTTGAAACTGTGACTGGAGTTTAGTTTAGAGTGGGTATAGAAGTATTGAAAATTCATAATTATAAAGTTGATCTTTGTAGAAGCTGTTCCAGACTATTCTCAGGGGACTGTGTTTAACTGTGTTTAACTGCTATGCACCTAACTACATCAACCAAGTATTAAAATGAAGCCTAACAGAATTGCATCCACAGGGCTGAACTTGAAAAGCGAGTTAAACAATTTGAAGTGACCTCTTCAATATATCACAGCATGTATTAATATTTTCAGATACAACACATAGATTAGGACAAATTAGTGTTTAAGCGATTTATGAGATGTGAAATTAAGGTTCAGAGAGCCATTCCAAATGGTGTATTTTTGAGCTATAGGGAAATAGCGTATTCAACTTTAAATTGCAACAGTGTCATATGAATGTTATCTTGCTCATGTAATGTCCAGGATTAAGAAGATTGATCACACTCAAATGCAGGGAATTCATCAGCAATCAAACTAGACACCATAGAGCTGTCTCGAATTTTTAATTTAGTTTCAGTATTTTATTTCTCTCATGAACGCATGACACATGATCGCACAATACCAAGTAATTTCAGCCTTAGCTACAGAAGTAAATTACATGGAAAAGATTGTGCTACAAAATAGACTTCCCTTAGAGAGAATACTGGCTATATCTGCTGTTCGGTTAGTTCAGATCCAAATGCTACATTGAGTTCCATGAAGCAAACGATAAAGGTATTCAGATCTTAGATAATGTTCCTAAATGGAATGCTTTTGCAAGTCCTGGATATTCTCAAATATGTGTGTTTTCAATTGTATGTATGTTCTTCATCGTTATTATTTTTTTAATATTCTTAAGTGTATGTTTAAATGCTGTTCCAGATATGCCTATGCTGCCTAAATAATGATAGAAAAAGTTAAATTTACTATTAATTCAATTCAAGATCTTAATGATGTCTGTGCCATTGACATTGACTATTTGGAATATTTTGATACATAATCTGTTGGTTCTAATTTGAATTTTAGGGTTTTCCTCTAAAACAAAGAGTTTTTTTTTTCCCACTCAGTCATGAATATATGATGTCTTAGATTAATAATCATGTTATCTTTTTACCTTGCTTATGCCAAATTAAGGTGAGGAGTTTTGGTACGTGATTGCATATGAGAAGAAAATGATCTTGGTGTGTTAAATAACTTTGAGTTTGTTAAATCTTTATTATGCTCCACCTAGTGGAGAAATAGATTGCTTCCTTTCCATATGTGTAGAATAGGGTTTTTGCCAAAGATGTTGGATTATTTTTATGATAGGCCTATTTTATAATTTGATTTCACATTGTTGATTCTTTCATTTCTATTATAGTTGTGGATATTTAATCCACAAAGTGGGGAATTGTGAATGAATTTCAAGTCTCAACAAAGTGTTCTGTTTTTCCCATTTACTGTTATTCTTAACTTTGTAGTTCGTTCTCATAGATCAGTCTGTTAGAACTACAAATCCCTCCCTGTGTGACATCACTTCCCTGTCTTCCCCCTGAAACTGTCACTTCCTCTTCTCCTGTATAAACCAACGACCCCTCCTCCCATGCTTCACTCTTGCCTGGAATCACTTCCGGTGCGAGGGTCCGACTCTGCAGAATCGTAACATAGAATAAACTATTGACTTTGTTTAAAACCAGCTTGATCGACCACTCAGCGTGTTCTTTGACAATCTAACTATAATAAGGATAAAAATAACTTTTACAGCCCACTAACACACACACACACACGCATGCACGCACGCACACGCACACACACACACGCACACACACGCACACACACACACGCATGCACGCACGCACACGCACACGCACGCACACGCACACACACATGCACACGCACACACACACACACACGCACACACACGCACACACGCACACACACACACACACACACACACACACACACACACACTCAAAACCTAGAGATGTAACGGTATGAAAATGTCCCATCACGATTATAGTGGCCAACAGTATCCCTGTTATCAGTATTATCCTGGTATTGTTAAAGTATCCTTGTTATCAGTATTATTGTGGTATTGTTTAAGCATCAATGTTATCAGTATTATTGTGGTATTGTTTAAGCATCACTGTTATCAGTATTATTGTTTTGTTATTGTTATAGTTTTGTTGTTATTATTTTTTAAACAACTGATACACACACTCAAATTATTTCACCAAGTTTTATATTGAAAACCACAAATAAAATTAAAGCTGCTACGCAGCGATGAGGCGGGGCCAGGCAATTTCAGGCAAGTTTAGGAGCAAGCGAGAGAATAGGAAGACAACAAGAAAGTTGACATTCCAATGCTCATTTTGCATCAGTTGAGGATTGAACTTGTAACCTCTTAGGTTACAAGTTCAGGAGGAGTTAGGTTTAGATATGTTCTTTTCTATTGACCGTTTGAGGGCATAATTCAGAATACTGTAAAAAAAATCATTTTTTGACATAAAATTCTGAAAAAAATCACACTACATCTTGGATATGTTGCCGATATTGTCACTTTTTATGAGGATGATCAGACATTGATTTGGCTAGAATTCGTAGGAACTGTATACAGAACTGTTAACAGTAAAACATGTTGATGCGCTGTTGGCTCAATTTTTCATATTTCAAAAATCTGTGAGGATCGTTTGATAAGGACCGTCTGAAGATACAGTATATACATTTTTGTGTCAATTGAACAAAAAATGTGGGAGGATATAGGTTTGATAGGTTTTACAGTTTATGAAAAAATCAGAGTGATGGACTTCAAAATTCCTGCAAGGTCAGAGCGTATGAAAGTGTTGTCTCACTTGGGACTACATTCACATGGTTTTACAGTGATAGCACCTATGGCTGATTTGTTATGATTTTTTAAAGCTTTAAACTTTAGACTGTTGCTGTAGCGCCACCTTCAGCTTTATTGACCTACAATGCAGGTTGAGGACTTTGGGTATAGTACTGGAGCTATGTGCAAAGTTTGGTGATTTTTTGTCCACGGGAAGTCAGACTTCAGTGGAAGATGGAGAATAATAAGTAGTAATAATAATAATAATAAATATAGCTGCAAGCAGCAATAACGGGGCCAAGCACAATGAACGCATCAAAGCCAACGAGCAAAACACGCCATAGCTACATTGGAGCTATGCATGTGAGCATCTATGTCGCCTGACCAGGTGAATCAGGTCAAATTCATGCAACAGTATCATCATCACCATGATCATCATCATCATCATTATACAACTGCATTCACATTCAATTCATCTGAAGGCGTCAAGTGAGAGTCAGGTCCTTTTTAGAATCTCATTACATTCATTCTATTTTGGTACATATGTTTTAGAACCTATTTCTCTGCATGTCTACATGCCACATGATCATTCTCCAGGCCTTCCATCTGCCTGGAAGGCCCACCTTTACCATCAAGTCTCAGTGCGGGGATTTCTTGATAATTCAGCTACCTATGAAGAACACTCACAACTTTTGTTTCTCTCTACACCTCACAGTTTCCAGAAGAATGCCCCCCCTACACTTGGTGTAAGTAGGCTATGTAGTCTGTGGGCTACTGTCCTCTCCCAGGATGAAGTGTTTAGATTAAAGGCTAAAACCCTCTCCCTGGTTGAAGTGTGTAAGCTATATACTGCAAAAGGTACACTATCCAAACTTGATACTCTTTACCACTCTACCATCCAGTTTGTCACCCATGCCACATACAATACACACCACTGCACTCGTTACTCTTTGGACAACTAACCTTCCCATCAAACCTGTCATAACATTCCCTAGTTTAATCTCATTTGCACCCTTCTCCAACTATCACCTCTCTACCTATGTCACATTTTACACTAAATGCCTCTCACACACTGACTCCTACAAAAGCCAGTTCATTTACAATGGCTCTACACAATATCCAGTCTTAAAGCAGACTTTAAAGATGTACACACACATCAATTCTTTATGAACGCTGATAGCATTTGTGTAACAGAAACATCGCTAGCATCTGCCATAGCCACATTTGAGCTATGCATGTGACTGTCTTTGTCGCCTGACTAGGTACATCAGGTTAAATTCATGCAACAGCATCATCATACAACCACTATCACAGTTAATTCATCTGATGATGTCAAGTGAGTGTCAGGTCCTTTTAAGCATCTCAACACATTTCTTCTTTTTTGGGACATATTTCTAGGACCTATTTATCTGCATGTCTACATCCCACATGGTCATTCTCCCGGCCTTCCATCTGCCTGGGAGACCCACCTTAACAATCAAGTATTACTGCAGGGATAGCTTGACAATTCAGTAATCTGTGAACAACAATCACAATTCTTGTTTCTCTCTTAACCTCACAGTTTTCAGAAGAATGCCCCTCTCCCACCCATACATTTGGTGTAAGTAGGCTATGTAATCTAAGGTCTACTGCGATGTCCCTGGATGAAGCATGTATGCTATAGACCATTTCCTTTCCCTAGATGAAATGTGTATGGTATAGACTACTCCACTCTCCCTAGGCTAATAGTTACTACCCTCTCCCGGGATGAAATGGGAAGAATGGAACTACCCTACAGCATCTAGAAGATTCAAAAACAATCAATAATCTACCCTCTCCCTGGGTATAATTCTGTAGTCTAATTGGCTACTCTCCCTTTTCCTGTGAAGTATGTTATATATAAAATAGCTGATAATAGTGTTTCTGGGAGATTGGAATTGTGTCAATTACCTAAGATTTGCACTTAATGTGTTGCAGTAAACCTAGCCTACAAGGCTACTAATGACATGTCTGTAATGTTTAAGAAGTCTCACAGTTAAAGTAAGGTAATGTCCATCCAATTGACCTGAATGACTACTGTCAAACTAAAGTGGAGTCCATATGCATTCAATTGTAGTGATCTTGATTATTTCAGTTAAACAAGCACATTCTTCATATAAGAAGAGATGACACATTGGTTTAATTCTAGCAATGAAAATACAATGAAAGTGCAATGGGGGTCCCTTTGCACAACAATGCTTATATAAACATCAAAATGTAATCTGACAGTGTTGTGCCCAATTAGTAAGTTGTAGAGCATGCCATCAGCTACCCATACAAGCATTATGAACCCCATTTAGCCACGGGGGGCGCTACAGCAATCAATTGCGTTTAAGCCACTTTTAAGAATTTTGCCTCGTTGTACCGCCACCCTTTGGCCTAACTGCTTCATATTTCTTCAGTTACCTCAAGATATGCTCTGGTACTACTATATCTGTTTTCGGAAATACCATCCAAGCGGTTAGGCCTGAACAGGAAATGAGCTCTCTAGCGCCCCCATTCAGTTAAATCTGGCCAGTAATGGAGGCTTTGCCTCGGGCTGACATTGTCGGTATGAACACAAAGTTTTGTGGTGTTCCATGCATTCCTTCAGATGTTATAGGCCTTTTTGTGAAAAGACACACCCTCTGCAATATTCAATTGCTCATAGTGGCTCTTTTCATCAAGTTTTCTAAATTATGTCGAGATGGAACTTTAGATATTCATTGCTAAATTATATCTACTGTGCTTCATGTAGATTGACAAAACTTCCTAGGAGGAGATAGATTTCAAGTGTTTTTCAAAAAATGCAAAATTGTTGCAAATTAACATAATCCGAAATTATGGCTCCTTGAGGCAAATTTGTTCACCCTGATGAGACATATATGCCTCCAAAGCTGCATGACTCTAGCTCCAACGGGGCATGACATATGACCATTCAAAGTTTGCATTTTAGCCCCTTTTATGTATTTTGTCTTGTTATAGCGCCACCCTGTGGCCAATCAGGCTCTTCTTTCTCCAGTGACCATTAGACATACCCTGGTACCACTGTACCGTGGTTCGGAAAGCTCTGCATGGCGGTTAGGCCTAAACTGAAAATGAGCTCTCTAGCGCCCCCATTTGGTTTGATTTGGCCAATAATGCAGTGGCTGCCTCAGTCTATATCTGCACAGATGTCTACCAAGTGGCGTGGTGTTCTGCACAACCCTTAAGAAATTATAACCCTTCATGTGAAAAGCCACGCCCTCTGCAAATTTCATTGGCTCATAGTTGCTGTTATATTTAACTTTTTCAACTTTTGTCGAGATGGAATTTTAGATATTGTTCCCTAGATTGTGTGTACCGGATGTCATGTAGATTGGTCAAAGTCTCTAGGAGGAGATAGATTTTAAGCGTTTTTCAAAAAATTCAAAATGGCGGAAAATCTATATAACCGGAAGTTATGGGTCCTTGAGGCAAATTTGTTCGTCATGAGGAGAGACATGTGTGCAAATTTTCAGTTCTGTAGGTCAAACGGGGCCTGAGATATGCCTGTTCAAAATTCGCAACTTCAGTCGGCTGCTATAGCGCCCCCTTTTGGCCAATCGATGTGAGACTTGCTCCATGGCTTCAGGCTATAAGCCTCTACCATCGTGCAAAGTTTCGTAAAAAGTTACCAATCGGCTATAGGGCCTGCCATAGACTTCCATGGCAGATGAATAATAATAACACTAACAATAACAATAGGGCTTCGCACCTTCGGTGCTTGGCCCCTAATAAATAGTAATAATAATAATAATAATAATAATAACTAGAAAGTACATTTCCTGGAGAAAATGTGAGGTGGGCTAGCTGCTGCAGCTGTATGTAACAGCTACTGCTAAAACTACTATGGACCAGGCAATCTCCATGCACCCATCGGCAAAGACCGTGCGTCTCTAGCCCACTCAGGGGCTGAGTTGTGGGGTCTGTGGCGTGGACAGTGGCATGGTGGTGAGACTCCGCCCCCTCAGGTCAGAGCTGGTCGAGGACAGTGCACCCCTCTCCGGGCCACCTACCCGCCCGCACCGGTGAAGACCATGTGTCTCTAGCCCACTCAGGGGCTGAGTTGTGGGGCCATGGCGTGGATAGTGGCGTGGGGGTGAGACTCCGCCCCCTCAGGTCAGAGCCAGTCAGGGACAGTGTAGCCCTCTCCGGGCCACCTACCTGACTCAACCGGTGAAGACCGTGTGTCTCTAGCCCACTCAGGGGCTGAGTTGTGGGGCCCGTGGCGTGGATAGTGGTGTGCTGGTTAGGCCCCGCCCCCTTGGGTCACAGCTAGTCGGGGACAGTACAGTGACCTCTGGGCAATTTCAATGCATCCACCAATGAAGACTGTGTCTCTAGCCCACTCAGGGGTTGAGTTGTGGGGCCCGTGGCGTGGATAGTGGCGTGGTGATGAGACTCTACCCCCTCAGGTCAGAGCCAGTCGGGGACAGTGTACCCCTCTCCGGGCCACCTACCTGACTCCACCATGAAGACCTCCGGGCAGAAGGAAGGAAAGAAAGAAGGAAGGAAGGATAGAAGTAAGGGAAGGAAGGAAGGAAGGAAGGAAGGAAGGAAGGAAGGAAGGAAGGAAGGAAGGAAGGAAGGAAGGAAGGAAGGAAAGGAAATGAATGAAGGATCGAAGGAAAGAAAGAAAGAAGGAAGGGAAGGAAGGATGGAAGGAAGGAAAGAAAGGAGGAAGGAAGGATGGAAGGAAGGAAAGAAAGGAGGAAGGAAGGATGGAAGGAAGGAAGGAAAGAAGGAAAGAAGGAAAGAAAGAAGGATGGAAGGAAGGATGGATGGAAGGAAGGATGGAAGGATGGAAGGATGGAAGGAAGGAAGGAAAGAAGGATAGAAGGAAGGGATTGAAGTAAGGAAGGAACGATGGAAGGAGGGAAGGAAGGGAAGGAAGGAAGGAAGGAAAGAAAGAAAGAAGGGAAGGATGGAAGGAAAGCAAGGAAAGAAAGAAAGAAAGCAAGAAGGAAGGAAGGAAGGAATGGAAGGGAGGATGGAAGGAAGGAAGGAAGGATGGAAGGAAGAAAGGAAAGGAAAGATGGAAGGAAAGAAAGAAGGAAGGATGGAAGGACGGGAGGGAAGGAAGGATGGAAGGGAGGATGGAAGGAAGGAAGGAAGGAAGGATGGAAGGAAGAAAGTAAAGGAAGGATGGAAGGAAGAAAGGAAAGGAAGGAAGGAAGGATGGAAGGAAGGAAAGGAAGGAAAGGAAGGAAAGGAAGGATGAAAGGAAGGAAAGAAAGAAGGAAGGAAGGATGGAAGTAAGGGAAGGAAGGAAGGAAGGATGGAAGGAAGGAAGAAAAGGAAATTAATGAAGGATCGAAGGAAAGAAAGAAAGAAGGAAGGGAAGGAAGGATGGAAGGAAGGAAGGATGGAAGGAAGGAAAGAAAGGAGGAAGGAAGGATGGAAGGAAGGAAGGAAAGAAAGAAGGATGGAAGGAAGGAAAGAAAGAAAGAAAGAAGGAAGGATGGAAGGAAGGATGGAAGGAAAGAAGGATGGAAGGAAGGGATGGAAGGAAGGAACGATGGAAGGAAGGAAGGAAGGAAGGGAAGGAAGGAAGGAAAGAAAGAAAGAAGGAAGGGAAGGATGGAAGGAAAGCAAGTATAGAAAGAAAGAAAGCAAGAAGGAAGGAAAGAAGGAAGGATGGAAGGAAGGATGGAAGGAAAGAAGGATGGAAGGAAGGGATGGAAGGAAGGAACGATGGAAGGAAGGAAGGAAGGGAAGGAAGGAAGGAAAGAAAGAAAGAAGGAAGGGAAGGATGGAAGGAAGGAAAGCAAGTATAGAAAGAAAGAAAGCAAGAAGGAAGGAAGGAAGGAAGGAATGGAAGGAAGGATGGAAGGATGGAAGGATGGAAGGAAGGAAGGAAGGAAAGAAGGAAGGAAAGAAGGAAGGAAGGAAGGAAAGGAAGGAAAGATGGAAGGAAGGAAGGAAAGGAAGGAAGGAAGGAAGGATGGAAGGAAGGAAGGAAGGAAGGAAGGAAGGAAAGAAAGAAGGAAGGAAGGGAAGGAAGGATGGAAGGAAGGAAGGAAGGATGGAAGGAAAGGAAGGAAAGGAAGGATGGAAGGATGGAAGGATGGAAGGATGGAAGGAAGGAAGGAAAGAAAGAAAGAAAGAAAGAAAGAAAGAAAGAAGGAAGGATGGAAGTAAGGGAAGGATGGAAGTAAGGGAAGGAAGGATGGAAGGAAGGAAGGAAAGGAAAGGAATGAAGGATCGAAGGAAAGGAAGAAAGAAGGAAGGGAAGGGAAGGAAGGAAGGAAGGATGGATGGAAGGATGGATGGAAGGAAGGAAGGAAAGAAAGGAGGAAGGAAGGAAAGAAAGGAGGAAGGAAGGAAGGATGGAAGGAAGGAAGGAAAGAAAGATGGAAGGAAGGAAAGGAAGGATGGAAGGAAGGAAGGAAGGATGGAAGGAAGGAAGGAAGGAAGGAAGGAAGGAAGGAAGGATGGAAGGATGGAAGGAAGGGAAGGATGGAAGGAAGGATGGAAGAAAGGATGGAAGGAAGGAAGGAAAGAAGGAAGGATGGAAGGAAGGGAAGGATGGAAGGAAGGAAGGAAGGAAGGAAGGATGGAAGGAAGGAAGGAAGGAAGGAAAGAAAGAAGGAAGGGAAGGAAGGATGGAAGGAAGGAAGGAAGGAAGGAAGGAAAGAAGGAAGGAAGGGAAGGAAGGATGGAAGGATGGAAGGAAGGATGGAAGGAAGGAAAGGAAAGGAAGGAAAGGAAGGATGGAAGGATGGAAGGATGGAAGGATGGAAGGATGGAAGGAAGGAAAGAAGGAAGGAAGGAAGGAATATGAATGCTACCACAGTAGTCAATAAAGGGTGCCTGTACAGAGAGCATGCACGTGTCCCCAAATTCAAATCCCAACTGACACTGAGCATCCTCTCATTCACTTCAATGGAAAGGCATGTTGGCTTCAGACAGCTCTCTCTCAAAAAGTATAAAGGTCACAGCCTAGATTTTGACACCGTATGAATCCTGAGAAAATGCTGAACATTTTAGGCTATTATATGTCCGTGTAGCTTAAAAACTGTAGGCATTGCGACAAGTTAGAAAAAGAGTAAAAATGCAAAATTAGCAGCTCAAAAGCTAGAGTGTGTTGCCATACGTTTCAATGAGGAGCGCAGTTGCCGAACAAATCGTCATACAGCGAAAACTATACGTCATACGGCTTAGATACTTACATTGTACGAATCAGCACAGTTGTGTGAACATTTTGATGTATAATATGTGTGTGAGCTTTCAAAACTGTAGGAGTGCCAGCAGTTTACAAAATGTGTGAATATTTTCAAAGCAACTGCTGCCACCACTCTAAAAACATAAAATTTCTGAACATTCCAAAAGCAGTTTCAAGCAGTTTCAATAGGACAAAAAAATGTTTTAAAAGTTAAATTTCTTAAAAACTATAACAAATATCAAAAATCTGAATGGATCCGTTCAAGAGCTGAACGTCATGAACATTTTAAAGTTTGAATGAAGTTTCTAGGACAAAGTATGAAGAACTAGTTAAGGTTCAAAAAAGCGGGGAGAATAATAATAAAGAAAGAAAGAAAGAAAGAAAGAAAGAAAGAAAGAAAGAAAGAAAGAAAGAAAGAAAGAAAGAAAGAAAGAAAGAAAGAAAGAAAGAAAGAAAGAAAGAAAGAAAGAAATAGTGGGAATATCACAAGTTGAGCTTGCTTCTGCAAGCTAGCCCACCTAAAAATAATATAGGCAAATACAATAGGGTTCCGGCAGCTACGCTGCCTGGCCCCTAATTAAGACAGGCAGGTTACATACATGACACACATACATACTAACCCTAACCCTACGAGTCATGACTGCACTCTCCTGGCATACGTCGACAGCGTTGGCAGCGTCCACGTCTTCGACCTGATGAGCAGCGAGCTCTTCGTCATTCCCACGGTAACTTCCCATCGTTTCCTGTTCACTAGCCTGGGTTTGTTTCTTGTTCACTAGCCTGGGTTTGTTTCCCGTTCACTAGCCTGGGTTTGTTTCCTGTTCACTAGCCTGGGTTTGTTTCCTGTTCACTAGCCTGGGTTTGTTTCCTGTTCACTAGCCTGGGTTTGTTTCCTGTTCACTAGCCTGGGTTTTCACTTCCTGCTATTCTAGTGAACTATGTCCCTCTGAACTACCTGCACTGCCTTTGACCACACCACCAGTCCACAAGGTGAACAGCACAGGGCATTTGTTTCAGAGTGTTTTGGTATTAGGTGAACCTAGACGTTGTACTGGCTACGGATGAGAGACAGACAGGACCCAGCGACTGTTGCTGTAGCGCCACCTTCAGGTTTATTGACCTACAATGCAGGCTGAGGACTTTGGGTATAGTACTGGAGCTATGTGCAAATTTTGGTGATTTTTTGTCCACGGGAAGTAAGACTTCAGTGGAAGATGGAGAATAATAATAATATAGGCAAATACAATAGGGTTCCGGCAGCTACGCTGCCTGGCCCCTAATGAGCAGCATTATGCACTTTTTGTTTGTGTAAACATTAAATTAATGCGTCTTGGAGCAACAACTTTGGTTGATGCTGGACGGTATTTAAAGTGAAATCAAACAAGGTTTAGAGATGATTTTATTGAGATAAACCACGATAAAATCTGATTAAATTTATCATTATACCGGTAATCGTTACATCCCTAACACACACATACACACACACACTTGGACGATAACTCGTTAACCAATCAACCGATCATCCATTCAGCTGTCTCACTTCCTCTCTGCTCCAAAGGTCCACTCTCCGTTTACCAATGGGAGCAAACGACAGGCTGTAACCAGGCGGCCGTCCGCGCCGCCATCTTGGATCTAACTGTCCTGTCCCCTTGTCTTCTCCCCCCCCCCCCCCTCTCTAGTACCCCGTTCTCCTCCCCCCCTCTCTCTAGTACATCGTTCTCCTCTCCCCCCCTCTCTCTAGTACCCCGTTCTCCTCCCCCCCTCTCTCTAGTACATCGTTCTCCTCCCCCCCTCTCTCTAGTACATCGTTCTCCTCTCCCCCCCTCTCTCTAGTACATCGTTCTCCTCTCCCCCCTCTCTCTAGAACCCCGTTCTCCTCTCCCCCTCTCTCTCTAGTACCCCGTTCTCCTCTCCCCCCCTCTCTAGTGCCCGTTCTCCTCCCCCTCTCTCTCTAGTGCCCCGTTCTCCTCCCCCTCTCTCTCTAGTACCCCGTTGTACTCTCCCCCCTTCTCTCTAGAACCCCGCTCTCCTCTCCCCCCCTCTCTCTACTACCCCGTTCTCCTCCCCCTCTCTCTCTAGTACCCCGTTGTCCTCTCCCCCCTTCTCTCTAGAACCCCGCTCTCCTCTCCCCCCCTCTCTCTAGTACCCCGTTCTCCTCCCCCTCTATCACACACACAAACACACTCACGGGTTCAATGATCTTAGAACAGACAACGCATTCAGATAAACGCATTGACAATGGGCCTGGGCCAGCCTGCGCTTAAAGTACACACACTCACACTCACACTCACACTCACACTCTCACACACACACACACACACACACACACCTATTGCTCATCAAGCTTTACTTCAAGCCTTTACCTCCAGGCTGAGGAAGCCTCCGTCGTGGGCGGGGGTAACCCGTGGCGACGGCTCGAACCACTCGCAGGACTTCCCCAGCAGGTTGCGGAGGTTCCGGACCGACGCCACGGTCAGCGCGCCAGAGCAGCGCGCCAGGATCACCACACGCTCGCTCCACCAGCACACCTCTACCAGGGGGTAGTACCGCTCCCGGTCTGAGCACACACACACGCGCACGCACACGCACACGCACACACACACACACACACACACACACACACACACACACACACACACACACACACACACACACACACACACACACACACACACACAGGTATAGATTAGGTAAACACATACACGGACACAGCAATATACAGGGATGTACTTGTAACCAAGATGTCCACTTGTGTGACATACTGTACATGACACACACACCAGAGGGCCCACACACACACACACACACAAACACAGAGGACACACACACACACACACACACACACAGAGGACACACACACACACAGACCTGCAAACTCCCGAGAGTGAAAAAGGTGACAGGTCCGAAACCAAGTTATGGTAGGGGGGTCCGGGGGCATCCTCCCCATGAAGACATTTTTTGTGATTTTAATATGCAAATGACGCTTTTTTGAGCGTTTTGAAACTAGAATTTCTGTGTGCGAGTAGATACATGGCTCTTGCGAGGCGCATAGTATATCCATCCCAATTACAACCCCAAATACAATTATGTAGATGTCCAGATTCCCAGTTGAAACATTTTAATCAGAATTTCAATGTTTCTTTTTCCCTAAAAAGAGAGAACAGATATCTCATAAAAACTTAGTTATTTACTTAAGCAACCAAACAATTACTTTTTTACACATTATTCTCCCTGTTGCCTCTCAAAAAAAGACAACCAATCTTCATTGCCTGAAATGCAGGAAAGAATAAGACAGGGAGACATGAGCTTTTAGGGATGCTCCGATCTGATTTTTTTGGGCCAATACCGATCACCGATTATTTTCCTCAGAATCGGCCTATACCGATACCGATTTATAAAAAAACACACAAAAAACGACTTCTCGTCTTAGAATGGTCTTACCCATATTATTGTATCGATATGATGACACTGTCTTTGCTTGCATATTTTTAGATTAAGGTTGCCCATTATTATCACTTATTAACTGATGAATAGGCCCTCCAAATATTATTCTGTATATATCAGATTCAGTAGACTTCATACTAGAGGTCTTCTCGGGTCTAAAATGTGGACCCGAAACCAAGATGGACCCGAGACATTCGTTCCGAGATCCGACTAAACCCGCTAATTTTTTAAAATATGTATACCGGACCCGATTTTGTCCGAGAGCAGGAGTTGGACAGAGACCCGAGACCCGAGTCGGATCGGGTATTTTACGGATCCGACAGGTAGTAGTAGCAAGTAGCCTAGTAGCATTAATCGCATAGGCTGTCACGGCTGTTGGCTTGCATGCTGTTGCATCACAGTTGGATGGAATTGCGATTTATCTTCTCAATCTCGACAGGATCAATCGCTGTTTTGTCAGGCTGTGATGTGGCAGCATGGAAATGTAACGGTCTTAAATAAATAAGGCTACACAAAGCTGACGCTAGGTTTTACCTCTTTATATTCATTTTCTTTCAGCTTCTTTTTCACAAGGTAGGCTACTGGTCGCGGCCGCGGTTTCACTGAATACGCGTCATGTGTTTTTCTCGGGTATTACGCATAATGATAAACAGACCCGAGGTAATAGAAGGATCCACCCGAACCCAATTGACCATAATAAAAGCGTGGAAATGTGGACCCGGACCCGTAGGGGTCTCGGGTCCGGTTCGGGTCCTCTCGGATTCACCCGACCCGTGAAGACCTCTACTTCATACTTCAGTATACAGTATACCATTAGGACCAATGCCAAGTGAGGTTGGCACAAGGTAGGCTACTGGTGGTGGCTGCCGTGTCTCCGCTCGCGTCGCGGCCGCGGTCTCACTGAATACGCGTCATGTGTTTTTCTCGGGTATTACGCATAATGATAAACAGACCCGAGGTAATAGAAGGATCCACCCGAACCCAATTGACCATAATAAAAGCGTGGAAATGTGGACCCGGACCCGTAGGGGTCTCGGGTCCGGTTCGGGTCCTCTCGGATTTACCCGACCCGTGAAGACCTCTACTTCATACTTCAGTATACAGTATACCATTAGGACCAATGCCAAGTGAGGTTGGCACAAGGTAGGCTA
>NC_140252.1:8835927-8848427 GCF_949987555.1 Borostomias antarcticus
AGCGTGTTGAGCGTGTTGAGAGCGTGTTGAGGGCGTGTTGAGAGGCGGTATTTCCCCCTTCCGTTAACGTTTCTGCTTACCGGTGGCCAGGGTGGTACGTTGCCGCGGTGATGCCGTGGGAGTAGTGGGTGGAGAAATTGAAGCTGTGGTTCTCCTGGTAGCTCTGATTGGTCCCCACGCTGAGAGGGGGAGGGGCCGCCGGGCGCCATCAGTGAATGTGAACACGACACAGAGGGACGGCAATTAAGACTGTTCATTCATGTAAGATGGCTAATTCACTGACGCTCGCAATATGATCTGTCAATTGTAGTCGTTATGGATTAACGTTAATCTATTATTTAGAGAATAATCAGAGTGGAAGGAAATCCCTTAATTTATTAAAACAATGTCCAAGCATCAACTTTGCTCAAACTCTTAAATGCATACTGGGTTCAAGCTGAATTAAAGCTGCTTCAAGTGTGTGCATAAATTAACATACGCTCGTACATGTAACCACACACAATTTACATAAGCACCCCCAACACACACACACACACAAACACACACAGCCCTGAACTGTCCTAAACAGTCTACAGATGATATTCTCTCTCAAAGTGAAAGTGGTCTCACAGGGTGGGAATGCCAGCATGAGAGAGGAGAGACTAGAGGATGATGTATTTTAAAAACAGAGTGATAATGTGTCTTCAAACGGCTGCCTGATCTAAATGATCCTGTTAGAGCAGCGGCTCTCGGCATCTCCCTGTTCTGACAATGTGAAGATAAATCAGGCTTCTCCAATCTGCAGCAGGCAGGCAGGCAGGCAGGCAGGCAGACAGGCGCGCACGCACGCACGCACGCACACACACACACACACACACACACACACACACACACACAGACACACACGCGCGCGGCGGGTAGGCGTACCTGACCAGGTAGCTCTTGAGCCCGCCTCCGTAGGTGATGATGAGCAGCTCGGCGGACCACTGAGCGCTGGCCGTGTACTCCAGGAACACCAGGCCCGCTAACGCCACGCTGCAGTCCCCCGGGAACCCCCCCACCTACACACACCAGAGACAGGCTGGTCAACCCCCCACCTACACACCAGGAGACAGGCTGGTCAACCCCCCACCTACACACACCAGGAGACAGGCTGGTCAATCCCCCACCTACACACACCAGGAGACAGGCTGGTCAATCCCACACCTACACACACCAGGACACAGGCTGGTCAACCCCCCACCTACACACACCAGGAGACAGGCTGGTCAACCCCCCACCTACACACACCAGGAGACAGGCTGGTCAACCCCCCACCTACACACACCAGGAGACAGGCTGGTCAATCCCCCACCTACACACACCAGGACACAGGCTGGTCAACCCCCCACCTACACACACCAGGAGACAGGCTGGTCAACCCCCCACCTACACACACCAGGAGACACACACCAGGAGACAGGCTTAACCCCCCACCTACACACACCAGGAGACAGGCAGGGGATGAACACGCTGGTAAACTCGCTGGTAAACAAGCTGGTAAACACGATGGTAAACACGCTGGGAAACACGCTGGGAAACACGATGGTAAACAAACTGGTAAACACAATGGTAAACAAGCTGGTAAACAAGCTAGTAAACACGCTGGTAAACACGCTGGTAAACACGATGGTAAACAAGCTGGTAAACACACTGGTAAACACACTGGTAAACAAACTGGTAAACACGATGGTAAATAAGCTGGTAAACACGCTGGTAAACAATCTGGTAAACACGACGGTAAACACGACGGTAAACACGATGGTAAACACAATGGTAAACACGCCACAGACAAGATTTCTTATTTCTCTCATCCTTCTGTTCATCAGCTTTGCTCATCCTATTTTGTTTGCTACTTTTATGTCACCCTCCCATTATGATCAGTTCCTCTAAAACAGACCTGTCAAAGGGCAGTCTCTAAAGTAGAGGTGAGGAGAGGAGATGAGGGGTGTGGACAGGTGAGGAGAGGAGATGAGGGGTGTGGACAGGTGAGGAGAGGAGCTGAGGGGTGTGGACAGGTGAGAAGAGGAGGGGTGTGGACAGGTGAGGAGAGGAGATGAGGGGTGTGGACAGGTGAGGAGAGGAGATGAGGGGTGTGGACAGGTGAGGAGATGAGGGGTGTGGACAGGTGAGGAGAGGAGGGGTGTGGACAGGTGAGGAGAGGAGATGAGGGGTGTGGACAGGTGAGGAGAGGAGATGAGGGGTGTGGACAGGTGAGGAGAGGAGGGGTGTGGACAGGTGAGGAGAAACAAGAGAGAGAAAGAAGGATGGAAGTGAGAAAGAGATAAATTGTATATGTAAAGATTTACACTGACAACAACAAAAGGGATATGAGGTGTGTGTGTCTGTGTGTGTGTGTGTGTGTGTGTGTGTGTGTGTGTGTGTGTGTGTGTGTGTGTGTGGTGAAGATCTGGTGTGGCGCTGGGTGATTCTGACAGAGAGCAGAGAGTGACTGTGCTGATCGCCTCTGACAGAGAGACGCAGATGGAGAGAGGAGGAGGAGAGGAGTGACAGAGAGGAAATGAGGGAGTAGGAGGAGGAGGAGAGGAGGGGACAGAGAGAGAGAGAGAGAGAGAGAGAGAGAGAGAGAGAGACAGAGACAGAGACAAAGAGAGAGAGAGAGACAGAGAGAGAGACAGACAGAGAGAGAGACAGACAGAGAGACAGAGAGAGACAGACAGAGAGAGAGACAGAGACAGAGAGAGACAGACAGAGAGAGAGACAGAGAGAGAGAGAGAAAGAGACAGAGAGAGACAGAGAGAGAGAAAGAGACAGACAGAGAGAGAGACAGGCGGCGGTATAGCTCAGTTGGTAGAGCGGGTCGTTCAGTGATCGGTCGGTGGTTCGAATCCCGGCTCCTCCTGACTACCTGTCGAAGTGTCCTTGGGCAAGACACTGAACCCCAAATTGCTCCCAATGAGCAGGCAAGCGCCTTGCATGGCAGCTGCCGCCATTGGTGTGTGAATGGCGCTCCGCGCCAGTGTAACAACTGGATGGGGAGCGCGTTACAAATGCAGTACCTATACCTATACCTATACAGAGACAGAGAGAGACAGACAGAGAGAAAGAGACAGACAGAGAGAGAAAGAGACAGAGAGAGACAGAGAGAGGGAAAGACAGAGACAGAGAGAGAGACAGAGATGAGAAGAACATGGGGGGAGTTAGGTGTGGAGGAAAACACAGGGCATAATGGCCGGGTAATGTGCTCCATGCTTGGGCAGTGAAACGGGACCGGACCCCCCCTCTGGAGCCCAGGGTCTGGACCGGGTCAGTGAGCGCAGGGTCTGGACCGGGTCAGTGCTGGCTCACCAGGCCCGCTGTCTGTCTCTCATCCGTAGCCAGTACAACGTCTAGGTTCGCCTTATACCAAAACACTCTGAAACAAATGCCCTGTCTTGTGGACTGGTGGTGTGGTCAAAGGCAGTGCAGGTAGTTCAGAGGGACATAGTTCACTAGAATAGCAGGAAGTACAAACCCAGGCTAGTGAACAGGAAACAAACCCAGGCTAGTGAACAGGAAACAAACCCAGGCTAGTGAACAGGAAACGATGGGAAGTTACCATGGGAATGACGAAGAGCTCGCTGCCCATCAGGTCGAAGACGCGGACGCTGCCAACGCTGTCGGCATATGCCAGGAGAGTGCAGTCATGACTCCACGCCACCCTGCGCCACTGAGGACTGGGGTCTCTGGGCACTGGACCAATGAGAGAGAGAGAGAGAGAGAGAAAGAGAGAGAGAGGTGAGGAGGGAAGATAGAAGATAGGAGAACTATTGTGAATAATCCATGTTGGCACACACTTATGCTTTGATGATGACAGATGAAGAGGACAAAAACCACTTAAGCTAAAACCATGAATCAAAAAAGTGTGTGTGTGTGAGACTCAGAATCTAATTAATCTATAGATGAAAGCCATGGGGGTATGATACAGCACAACAGATGTCACACACACGCACGCGCGCGCACACACACACACAGTAGTATTGGACATAATTCAAGAATTATGAATCTAACTTCTGGAGTGAAGATTGTGCTCGTAGGCAGGGTTGGGGAGTAACGGATTACATGTAACGCCGTTACGTAATCAGATTACAAAAAAACAGTAACTGTGATCCGTTACAGTACAATTTTAAATATGTAATCTAGATTACAGTTACATTTGCATAGTAACGGGATTTAGAGGCGTGATTACAATCACCCCTCGCCTCCTCATCAGTTTTACAAAATAGCTTAAAAAAAAAAAAAAGAAGTAGACTAGTAATACCAATTGCGCGCAGCACGCCAACAAGATTCCCACTGATGTGCTCGTTGGACCACAGCTGCCAGACAGAGAGCGAGCAGCACGGGCATCATGGCAGAAATACCGCAATGTGCATTAAAATCCTGGATTTTATTTTATTTTATTTACCTGTCACAGAACCACAACAATATTACAGCACAGTGTAAACTATGCCTCCCAGCCACCTGCCTCGGCGGCCAAGGACTCAATGTCCAACCTGAAAAAACATTTGCCGGTAAGTTAACGTTAGCTAATGTCAAACGCTAGGGTAGCTAACGTTAACCTTACTTCCACTGACAGCTAAATTAGCTAGCAGTAGACTTCTACAGTATAGCACTAATGTTCAACCAGAAAACCAGACCCAAGCGCCCATTCAGATTATTTTCACTCAATAGTGCTTGTCGGTGTTATGGTGCGTTCGTTTGTGGTCGGAGGTGGCAAGTCGCAAGTGGCAAAATACCTACCTCCGACCTGTGTGCATTCGAGCTATAGCGAATGATACGATGATGATATATGATATTGACACCAGCCGGCAACTGGAGGCTGAGAAACATATCCGAATTTGCGACGAGGAAGTGCGAGTTCATGCAGCGTTTTATTTAATCATTCCTAGTAGCAAGTCGCAATTTGCCACCTCCCAGTTATAAACGAACGCACCATTATTCAAGAGCTATAACTAACTGCCTGGGAAAACTGGTCAGTGGGTGCTTTATCCATAATATATAAGGCTGTGTGTCCACTGGCAAGCTGTATAGCTGAATAGCGCCAATCACAGCTGCTTAGAATGCATAAGAGCTGGAGTTTAGAGCTGGCTCCGACGTTTACACCCAACGTTAGCTACATTAGCAACGAGTGTCGTGTTTTGCAGACTGCAATTAACTAGCCAAGGCAAGATGACACGCACCCTAACCTCTTGGCATTAACACTTGCTCTAACTGGGCGGGCGCTGGGCAACTGCTGTTTAGCTATGTTATCAGCTCTAGAACACAGAAAAATAATAAATAATGTAGGATTTCTGGTGAAATACACAGTACATTTTATATCTGGTGAAATACACAGTACATTGTATTTAAAGTAATCCAAAAGTAACTGAAAGTAATCCCTTACTTTTCTTTTAAATTGTGGTAATCGGATTACGTTACTGACTACAATTTTTCACAAGTAACTTGTAACTGTAAGGGATTACTTTTTAAAAGTAACCTTCCCAACCCTGCTCGTAGGGTAAGGGTTTGTATGCATGTGTGTCATGTATGTAACCTGCCTGTCTTAATTAGGGGCCAGGCAGCGTAGCTGCCGGAACCCTATTGTATTTGCCTATATTATTATTATTATTATTCTCCATCTTCCACTGAAGTCTGACTTCCCGTGGACAAAAAATCACCAAACTTTGCACATAGCTCCAGTACTATACCCAAAGTCCTCAATCTGCATTGTAGGTCAATAAAGCTGAAGGTGGCGCTACAGCAAGAGTCTAAAGTTTAAAACTTTAAAAAATCATAAATCAGCCATAGGTGCTATCACTGTAAAACTACCATGTCAATGTAGTCCCAAGTGAGACAAAACTTTCATACTCTCTGACCTTGCAGGAATTTTGAAGTCCATCACTCTGATTTTTTCATAAACTGTAAAACCTATCAAACCTATATCCTCCCACATTTTTTGTTCAATTGACACAAAAATTGATATACTGTATCTTCAGACTGTCCTTACCAAACGATCCTCACAGATTTTTGAAATATGAAAAATTGAGCCCACAGCACATCAAAAGGTTTTACTGTTAACAGTTCTGTATACAGTTCCTATTAATTCTCGCCAAATCAATGTCTGATCATCCTCATAAAAAGTGACAACATTGGCCACATATCCAATATGTAGTGTGATTTCTTTCAGAATTCTATCTCAAAAATTAAATTTTTAAAAAATATGTTTAATTCTGTCCTCTGAAACGAGTCGACTTCATACAGAGAAAACTACATTACCCACAATCCAACGCAAGCTCCACGAATCAGAGACATCGCTGTTGGCAACCCTACCCAACCCCCGCTGAGGATTACAATGACTAAATCGATTGATTGGCAACTGACTGAGTACACAGCTGCTGAAGTTTATGTTCAATTATGAAGAAAAGCAAACAAAACCTGTAAAAATTAATAAACATATCTCATTCCGCATTTTTCAATCAAAATCGAGCTGACAATGCATCAAAATGTTTTACAAATGTTTTACGATACGATACGAACGTACAAAATGAACATTGGAATGTCAACGTTCTTGTTGTCTTCCTATTCTCTCGCTTATTGCTCCTAAACTTGTCGAAAATTGCCTGGCCCCGCCTCATCGCTGCGTAGCAGCTTTAATGCTCGTCTTACTACTCCCGCTCTGTGTTGTGCTTGATATGTGTGCTGCAAGTAGTGCATATGTCTTTATGTTTGGATGTCTGCTGTTGTCTTTCTATGCTGCCTGTCTGTACTGTTGTGGTTGTATTCTGTGTGTCTGTACTGTTGTGGTTGTGTGCTGTGTGTCTGTGCTGTTGTGGTTGTGTGCTGTGTCTGTACTGTTGTGGTTGTGTGCTGTGTGTCTGTACTGTTGTGGTTGTGTGCTGTGTGTCTATGCTGTTGTGGTTGTATGCTGTGTGTCTGTACTGTTGTGGTTGTGTGCTGTGTGTCTGTACTGTTGTGGTTGTATGCTGTCTGTCTGTACTGTTGTGGTTGTGTGCTGTGTGTCTGTGCTGTTGTGGTTGTGTGCTGTGTGTCTGTGCTGTTGTGGTTGTGTGCTGTGTGTCTGTGCTGTTGTGGTTGTGTGCTGTGTCTGTACTGTTGTGTTAGTGTGCTGTCTGTCTGTACTGTTGTGGTTGTGTGCTGTGTGTCTGTGCTGTTGTGGTTGTGTGCTGTGTGTCTGTGCTGTTGTGGTTGTGTGCTGTGTCTGTACTGTTGTGGTTGTGTGCTGTATGTCTGTGCTGTTGTGGTTGTGTGCTGTGTCTGTACTGTTGTGGTTGTGTGCTGTGTGTCTGTACTGTTGTGGTTGTATGCTGTGTCTGTGCTGTTGTGGTTGTGCTCCGTTGTCCTTTAACTTGATTTCTCTTTCTCAGCCCCCTTTCCCCCCTCCCTCAAGAAGCTTGTGCTTTTTGCCAGGCCATCACTGTAAATAAGAATTTGTTCTTAAAGGATTAACATGGTAATTTTCACTTTTTTTGAGTTTGAACGTGCTATTTGCACAATAGGACATTGAAGAAACACAATAAAAACATTAAATATATCCGTTTTGTCGTTTTTGAGAAACTGGAAGCGTAACATTTTCAGTCCAATTTGACTCGGGGTAAAAATACTCCGAATTCGTGACGTTTTACCCTTTGTTGACGTCACCCTAAAGTTTGAAAATCCCGCCTCCACTCCCCTGCACCGCCTCCAACAGAAATCTGTCTGCCTCCCGCACCTGCTGTCTTTGCGCCTTCACCATCTATCCAACATGGTAAGGCAGCTCTGAACCCTTTCTCATCTTGAGAATAATTGAATAGTTGCAGTCTCTTAATTTTATATAATTTGTACGTTTTATAGGCCTAATTGTATTTGTGGTTGTCATACATATTGGGAAGTTTTCACCATGATCTCCGTGTCCGAGTAGCCAACCTAGCTAATGTTAGATAAACGAACCATAACGTTAGCTGTAATTGGCAACAGTTTTTAAAAAGCTGTCTGATCCAGCTAGCTATTTGTCTTTATCCAGCATGTTGACGTTAGCTAGCCTAATGTTTGGAATGTCAGCTAGCTGTGTTAATTATCCTAGCATGCTAACGTTAGCTCTCAATGCATTTGCTTTTGGTAACGTTAGCCCTCCAGTGCAATGGCAGAAACACAGTGCACATACTGTACTCTTCCCTGGCATAAAATCTACTTGCACCAGGTGCAAACTGTGCTGTAAGGTTTCCGAAGCGATAGCCTACCATAACTGTTGTGAGCGTGCTTTGTTGTATAGGCCAATAGTTATCCAAGTCAAAGTTGGATATAAGTCAGTTTGTCTCCACAAGAATCTCCCGATTATCTCTCGCTCAAACTTAATTCGATATAATGTAGACTTACTGATAAATAGCCTATTGTTGTAATTTATGCTGTTTTGCATATGCAAAATAACGATGCTATTACTAATCGCTTTTATAATTTGCCCCCTTTTCTTGTAGCCAGATCACTACATTTCCAATACTGGGACTCGGGAGGTCCAGGTCCCGCGCTTCAGGGCTCTGGGGGTGTGCAGGTCCTGGAGGACAGGTTGCAGCCAATGTCACCTAATGATATTATAAATGTTACAACACCGCCCTATTTTATGAGAAAGTAGCCTATGTCTTAATTTAATGTCATGTTGTATGCGCAACAATTACCTCGGAAAATAAAGACGTAGTCCTACCCGTGCGGGTTTTTGTCATTTATTTATTCTCACATTGAGATCTTAACTTGATCAAACACACCTGCTGTGTACTGAATCGTTTGTCCTAAGGTCTTGTATTGCAGCGTTGTGATGCGCATATAGAGGCTACTGTGCTAAAATTATGACTACATTTCAGGGTGGGTGGAGGTGAAGATATTAAGTCAAGTTATGTTCCTTTCATAATTTACAACTCCAAATAATTGTAATTCTGCAAAACATTCTGAAAGTTGTGTAAGGCTTATCATCACTGTGGCATCTGCTCCACATAATGTTGATCATCCCAGCACCTCGATCCGACCCAACTTCAGGAAGCATTGCGCATTTTGGGATTAAACAGCTCCAGTAGCGATATTCTATTATAACCAGAGGGCATTACAATAACATTCAAAACGAGATCTATTGACTGCATGACCTGTTAGTCTCCAGTCTCCGGAGTAGGCTTTACCCCTTGACCGCTGCACTCACGGAGTCTTGGAGCACGGCCCTCTGTCTCCAAACTCATCGATTATGTTGAATCGCTGCGCTACGCATGCAGTCTGCCACATATTAGTAGGATCAGTAGGCTAGCCTATATGTAGGCTACATCCCCAGCCCCTTTCTGCAAAATGTATTGTGTTGCCTTTGTATGTGAAATGAGCTATAATGATTTAATTGATCTGACCAATAATCAGTTATTGCAGTGGTATTCCGCTCGATTCCTTTATATCACCACAACTGACAGATGTTGAACCCAGAACAGTAACGTTTCAGTGTTCAACTGGCTTTGTTGGACACCTACTAAGATAAATAACGTTAGACTGGTGAACAATGCGGATGTTATGTCGGTTTCACAGCGCAAATGATCTGTCTTCTGGCAAGACCCACAATTGCAATTATTTGACTAAATGGGTACTGTTCGTAGCTGGCTGAAAGCTATCACGTTAGTCTAATAGCCCAAGGCTTGCGTGGCCGGCTGCAGGGTGCTTTTTCCTCTGTGTCGTGGGGGAGACGTGTCGTCGTTATACTTTTATCGTACTTTTCCCAAATAGGCCTAATGCAAATTCGAGGATACGGCCTGTTAGGTAGCGTGTATCTTTATAATGTTTGGGGGTTAATATAATATTAAGGACTTTGTAAATGCCCCTGGTTAGCAGCTAGAAAAATGGCTATTGATCTGGCTGTTGTGCGATCTAGCTCGTGTTGTCTAGCTCGGAGCGGTGGTAGCTATGGTAACGGGGCACACGTCTGTCAATCATAATGATTCCAGTTGGTCATTTGCTCAGAGAACTGTCAATCAGTTGTAATGAATCACGCCCAGTTTTGAGTGAGTGAACTTTTTGAGTGGCAGATTCAGACCTATAAAAACATATTTTAAAATAATTTTTATGGATGAATTCTGAAATAGTTAAACACATTTGTTTTGTTGTTGCCTAAAGATATCTGGAAAGTGTTATATTGAATTACCATGTTAATCCTTTAATGATTTGCCTGGTTAAATAAAGGTTAAATATTATTATTTATTTATTTTTTAAATACAAATGTTTTGAAGCCGCCCATGGCCCTGGTCCTCTCTCTCTCAAGTCTCTCAACTTTCTCTCCGTAACCAAGGATCCAAGCTTGTGCCTGATTGATGAAAATCAATCTGTATCTGTGGAATTGCTGAACCACCACCTGCGAGCTAAGATCTCTGTTTAGTCGACAGCAGGGTCTTAGGAATTTCCACAAACTGTTCAAACGATCCACCTCTGGCGATACATTTGCTACTTTTAAACTCTAAACCATTCCAGTTGCTGTACATCGAGCAGTGCTGAAATTGAACTCTCTGTGAATATCAAAGTTCGCCAACAGTCGACCATCCCTGTTTCAACGAGAGCGCAAACGCGCTGCACCCTGCATCAAACTGAGCGACCGACCATCAGTCATGTGCCTCTTCCCTTCTTCGAGCCAGACAACGCCTCTGGATGCATCTCTTTTCAACACTGTACCCGTAAGGTTGCCATCCAGCGTTCTACTGTGTGTGGTGTGATGCCAAGCGTTGTTTAAGCTTAGAGGATTTAGGATAGGCTGTGATAATCTATGACATCATTCATTTCCTTTCTGCTGTGTTTTCATATTGCCACGTGTTTTCCATCTATTATTGAATTGTGTTTTCATGTTATTTTGATAATTGATTAGTATAACTTCAATAAATATTATTATCCTTTGATCACATCCTAGCGTCATCACAATGATCTTTAGGTCACTTGATTGAGTCAAGACCTCCTCCTTCAGACTGAGATTGATAAATTAGACTATTGATAAAGGTTATCTTGTTTCCCTGTACAGAACAGGGTGGCATCCCATATAGAGTACGAGTTGATTTAATGCATTAAATCCATTTTCCTTTATAGTTGTGATAACCGCGGTATAATCATAAATTATGCCTAGTCACTCATATTTCCATAGTTCTAACTCTTAGACTGCTACAACAACTCTCTTTACAATATTTACAAACCCAAAAAGGGCTTTTTATATTGGAGAGGGAGAAAGGAAGGAAAGAGAGGGGGATGTTTAGCCCTGTTTTAAGTTTACTTCTGATCATATACAATGGTTCAGATCAAAACGTTGACAAAACTAGCACTTTTGAGAAAGTCTGATAATTGCTCTACCACCGTTTTGGTCATACAATGGATGTGAGTGGGCACCTTGAAAAATCATTCAAAAACATGTTAAACTCTCGATTTCAAAGACAAGAAGCTCACCGAGGGGGTAATTGGTGTCCGTTGGTGTTCTGACATCAAATTCGCTGCAAAGTATGAATCCTGTATGGTTTTACCTGTATGTTAAACTCTCAATTTCAAAGACAAGAAACTCACCGAGGTGTTAGTTGGCGTTCTGAGATATAATTCGCCATAAAGTAAGATTCTAATTCATCTGGAAAGGCTTTTTAAAATATTTAGCATAGAACTATTTAGTCGCAGCACATACATGTGTAAACTTCCGCAAACTAGGTAGCCTAGCAACATAAACAATAGCTACCGTAAGTAGTTCCGCTTCCCTATTGGCCTGAATCCCCTCTGCGGATTGATCTACACATCTACAACTGTCGAGTCAATACAAGTCAATGGATTTCATAAAATGATCAATAAAACCATACAGGATTCATACTTTGCAGCGAATTTGATGTCAGAACACCAACGGACACCAATTACCCCCTCGGTGAGCTTCTTGTCTTTGAAATCGAGAGTTTAACATGTTTTTGAATGATTTTTCATTCATCCATTGTATGACCTAAACAGTGGTAGAGTAATTATCAGACTTTCTCAAAAGTGCTAGTTTTGTCAACGTTTTGATTGAACCATTGTATATGATCATAAGTAACCTTAAAACAGGGCTAAACATGCATTTTCCCTTTACTACTCCTTTAACCAGGGCGTTCTCTACTGACTTAACCAGGGCATTCTCCACTGACTTAACCAGGGCTGAGTTTCCCAGAGGCATCGTAGCGCTACGTTCATCGTAGCGCTATGATGAACGCCATAGCTTGATGCCTCTGGGAAACTCAGCCCAGGGCATTCTCTACCGACTTAACCAGGGCATTCTCTACCGCCTTAAACAGGGCATTCTCTACCGACTTAACCAGGCCATTCTCTACTGACTTAACCAGGCCGTTCTCTAATGACTTAATTAGGGCATTCTCTAATGACTTAACCAGGGCATTCTCTAATGACTTAACCAGGGCATTCTCTACTGACTTAACCAGTGCATTCTCTAATGACTTAACCAGGGTGTTCTCTAATGACTTAACCAGGGAATTCTCTAATGACTT
>NC_140252.1:8853427-9195927 GCF_949987555.1 Borostomias antarcticus
AGAGGGAAAGAGAGAAATAGAGAGAAAGGATAGAGAGGGACAGCGAGGAGGAAGAGAGAGAGGCAAAGAGAGAGAGTGAGAGAAAGAGAGGGAGGGAGAGGGGAAAAGACATGAGAGTAAAAGAGAGGGAGAGAACCATGGGGAGAGAAAGAGAGGACATGGTGGAGGGAGAGAGACAGAGGAAATGAATGTAGGGATCAGGCATGTAGACGTTCTGAACACCAGCATCAGTATCCATGCTTCACATGGTCTCACATGGTGAATCAACAGACAATTAAAAGCTGATTCTCTGGCCGGTCTGTTTGCTTTATGAGTGTAATTATATGACTGGATGAAAGTCTGTTCACTTGGACAGACCCAGGAAGAAAAAGCAAAGAAAAAGAAGCAGACACTGATTATTAGGGTGAGTGTACAGTACCTTGCCAGCACCAGCTGCCAGTTGATCTGTTTGCTGGCCAATCGGACCAGACCAGGCGGCAGAGAGGAGTGGGAGGGCCTGCCACATGAGTCAGACAAAACACACAGCACAGCAGATATGTCCACAACTAGATCAGCCTGGCAATGGAAGCTTTAAATTACTCGGTCTACAGGGAGGAATCCAACAGGAACACTAGCTATGTTTACACTAAAGATCCCATGAAGGAACACATGGCCCAGGCTATTATCAACATATATAAGACAATACACTACAGCTAAGCTCGTCCCAGAATACTGTAGGTAAACTCACAGGTACAAAATGGACCAGGTTCAACCACCTTCTAAGGTCTCCCTGGCCCACATAGGGTGGAGACTGTGAGACAAGCAAAGCCAGTACAGCTCTTCAGTATTAAACTGGATTATTCATGTTCCCTAGCTGGCTACAGGAGGCCCAACTAGCACCTGCTTAGGAAGCCTTTTCTTTAGAAGTTCTTTTTTGCACTGTTTTTTTGTCCAATCCAATTTAATTCAAATTACTTTATTTTCCAGCTAGGATCTTCTTTTGTGGTGTGGAAGATATAATATAACACATGATACAACACAACAGAGACCAGACAGAGAATACATACTGTACTGTATCTACTGCACAATAAACATGACATTTACAGAGTAAGATATAATGCTTAGAATAAATAAATAAATAATACTGGATACAGTGCATAGTGCTTTTGTGTGTGTGTGTGTGTGTGTGTGTGTGTGTGTGTGTGTGTGTGTGTGTGTGTGTGTGTGTGTGTGTGTGTGTGTGTGTGTGCATGTGACATTGTTGGCCAGTAATGGTGGAGGCATGTTAGCCAGTCTGAATCCCTGAAGTAATGTTGTTTTGTTGTTATTGTTGTTTTTGTATCATATGTCTGAAAATGTGTATGCTGCCTTCTTTGCCAGGGCTCACGTGTAAAAGGGATGTGTCTCAATTTGATTGTTTTCTGGTTAAATATAGGATAAAAACGAGGATTAGTGAGTCATGCTGCTGCAACTACTGTAAGAAATGTCTCTGAGGTGGTGGGGTCGCGTCCCGATACTGTCCATCGTGGGACCACAAGCCTGAGAGCACCCTCTGAACGGCTGTTCATAATGACGTACCGGACTGAAATGATGCGCTTACCTGTACCACAGATAGTGCAGAATGAACCTGAATGGTCCTGTGAAAAGTGATCACAGTGAGGCTACACATCAGACATATTTAACTAAATCCTCCTCATGGTGGCCTGAATGTAAAGTCAGCTAAGAACATGAATAGGCCATGACTATAAGTTGAATACAATATATGAGCAACTATTACAGTAGTACAGTGATCTATCTTACCCGTCACTGCTTTGGCAATAACAGATGTGCTGTGCTCCTTGCTGCCTCGCAGCTGCAAATGTCAGAAAGTTGCAAATTAATATTTACCATATACACTTTTTAGTAAACATGTAGGACCAACTGACAATGTGTATGCATGGACTGCATACTACTCAGGAAAGTAGTGCCTCGGCCATGGCAGAACGTTAGTCACAATAGTGTTGAGCTATTGCGGAGGTTGTGTATGTGCAGGTAGCTAGCTACCAAATGAAAAGACTAGCTTCAACTCAAGAGGACCGTATCAAAACGCCAGTAGATAAAGTCAGGTAATACACAGCAGCGTGCTAGTTGTGCGACGTGGCTTGGTGTCAAGCTGGGCAGGGTAACGTTGATTAGCTAACTTCCAGGAGGGTGCACAGAACCTACTTCAGCGTTACTTGTCCGTTCTCTCAAGCAGAGTGAAAACAACGACTAGTAACACTTGGACAAACCTGAGTGTCGGTCTCGGGTGGCCATTCGGTATTAATAAGTAAATCATACAAAATGTTCTCCTCGTCGCCTTCAATGTTGCTGTCGTCAGCCATGGTATCTGTCAAAGTACGGTGTTCCCTATGGTTAAAAAAAGGCAATGACATAAAACGCGTTTGCCAGAGTAAAGAGTTGTTGATTATCAAAGCATATAGCGTTGTATTTTAAAATGCAGTTCTTAACAAATAATGTGTCACGTTTCTATCATTCCAATATATTAAAGGGGAAACACCTGAACAAGTTGATACTGAACGATATTGAAATTCAGGAACTAATATCGTCTGGACGGGTACCCGGCCGGACCGTTGACATTGTTGCGATCTCTCAAAAATTTCGTCCACGTTCCATCCGGTTGATCTGAAGGGAGCAGTGATGGCAGCGTTTTCTGGTAGGCTACCATTTTATAACATTTTACTATCATGACACGTTTTGTGCTTACAATACCAAATGTATATTCAATACACGCTCTGCATTGCTAGTGTGCTCAAAACTTCCATTTGCTCCACAGAAATGGGTGTTATGCCGGAAATCGCTCAGGCAGTGGAGGAGATGGACTGGCTGTAAGCTAGCTAACGTTAGCTATCATTCACAACATGTTATCAAATTATACCAACGTTACTGTTGAAGTTTCACTATCTCTCACTTGCTTTCTGTGATTATACTTCCAGTCTCCCCACCGACATCCAGGCAGAGTCCATTCCGCTGATTCTCGGAGGTGGAGATGTCCTCATGGTAAGAATGATTAATATGAAGTATATTTATTGATCATAGTGATGTCGAATATAGACCATCTGAATTGTGCCATCTTTCTGCAGGCTGCTGAAACGGGGAGCGGTAAAACGGGGGTAAGTGCTTCTCTCCTCAGCCTCCTTGAGGCAATCCTTCATCTAAAAGCGACTGGATGGGTGAAAGTCCTCCAGCTTTTGCACATCTACTCATATCAGATCAGTGGTTTTAAGGAAGATTTAAGATGATTCAAATGGGGATAATGCGTTGACTGTGTTCATGATTCCCTCCCATCCGATCCAGGCGTTTAGTATCCCAGTGATCCAGGTCGTCTATGAGACCCTGAAGGACCAGCAGGAGGGGAGGAAGGGGAGGAGTGCTGTGAAGACAGGAGGAGCAGGTAGGAGAAACACCGGTGCTCCTCCCTTCTTCCTCATTCTCTACTCCCTTCACCTCCCTCGCTGATAGAGGAGGGGAAGGGAGGAAACCAGGAGGAGGGAAGATGAGGACGTGTCGTCTACTCCCACATCATGAGCTGCCAACAGCTGCTGATGATAATAGACCATTCCTGTTCAGGCGGCAAGCTCCTCCCCCCTAGTTACTGTTGCTATGTCCCACAAGCTTTGGAGCATGTTTATAATGTCCACTGAACAGCACATGCCTGATGATTCTCTCGGATTCCTGACAATATTGCTGTGTTATTTGCCAAATTTCACTACTTTGTCTAAGAGAGTTCTACAGAAAGCCTGAACTATTTTACACAAGGATATATCCATGAGATTAGGATTTCGGACGGAGCAGGTGACAACATACGTGTGTGAGGCGATGTATGCGGAAGGCACAGACACCTCACAAACTCCTGATTGAAATTCATAAGAACAAAATCTTGGAGACTAACTGTAGACTAATGGCATCCATTAGAGATATAAAAAAATAAACTCCAAGGCACTCTGTCAAAAATATAAAATACTTTTATTGAGGCGGTACGGTCATGATGGACCTAAACAAAACTCAGCAAAAGTTTCAGCAACCAGCCTTCATCAGGGAGACAATCAAATAGAGGCATCCATTCTGAGAAAATAAGCCTGTGAGAATGATCTGCTAACTACTACGGGCTTATGTACATCAAGCACCTACTGTAACGTTGCTTCCTAGCTTTTTGTGTCGGTGCTGCTGTAAACTGATGTGTAGAGTATCGTACAGCTTGTTTTCTTATGGTACATTATGGTTTAGCATCCTGCAGGCCGGTTTTCTGTATGTTTTAAGAACACATTTCTTCAAACTAATGTCTAATCTATGAACACAACGCGGGACAAGCTTTGTTTGTGGGACATCAGAGGTGTGGTTTTAAGAAATCAAGCAACCTTATTGGTTATTATTCTCTGCGTGATTGATGGTATAGGAAACACTATAATTGCAGCTGAAACATGTTTCATTTATGAAGTAAAATGGAAAGCTGAAAGTAAGATGCACAAATTCTTATGTCAATGTCATTTTATTTCTATAGCGGCATTCATACAAATCAATGTAGCACATAGTGCTTCACATAAAAGGAGACGGATAAAAACATAAATCATACAAACACAGTGAAAACAGATTTAAAAGAAACAAAAGTAAAAGCATTAAAAATTCAAATAGTAAAATAGAATAAAAACTAAAACAGAATGCAAATTAAGAACACCAAGATATTAAAACAAGTAAAACTGTGTAGTAAAAGCAGTGTTAAAAAGGTGTCTTATTTAACTGTTTGAATACAATTTTTTCTAGAATTTTACCTAAAAATGGGAGGTTGTAAATCGGTCTTAAATATGCTACAAATTCCTCACATTTGGAAGTAGAGAGCATGTTGACAGGTGTGTAGGGTTTATGAGGCTGTCAACTGTTGAAAAAAGCACCCTGGGATTGTTATGATTTCTGGAGATCAATTTTACGAAATGATCTCCCCTAGCATTTCTTATAGCCGTATTAAAGGCATAGAGATGTTCTTTAAGGATATCATGTTGAACCTGTAGCTTTGTCTTCCTCCATGTGCGCTCAGCTCTTCTACATGTTCTCTTGAGTTGATTTATCCCCTCATTTCTCCATGGAGCTTTTTGTTCGGCCTTTTTCAATTTCTTAAGGGCGACAGAGTCGAGGGCATTAAAAATAGCTCACTATGTACCTGTGAACGGCCCACTTCAGGGGTTGTTACTCTTTGTGTTCATCATTATTGCAAAGTTATCAGCTGCTGCAGAGTTCAGGAAGCATTTCTTAACCAAGCACTGTGCTCATCTCAACTTTGAGTATCAGTGCCGTAAAAAAAATACAAGAGTGGTCAGAAACAGCAAGGTCACTGATAGTAGACACCACAGTCATGAGACCCTTTGAGATCACAAGGTCAAGGGTGTGGCTGGGATGTGAGTGGGTCCAGTAACGTGTCCACTAAAGTCCATTGAGTTCAAGAGGTTGATTAAGTCCCTGACCTTCAAATCACCCTCATTATCAACATGCAGATTACAATCGCCTGTGATGATAATATCATTGTTTGTGTGGGTAATGGACAGGAGTTCAGAGAAGTCTGCTAAGAAGGCTGGACATTGCTCGGGTGGTCTATACAGTTACTATCAGAACTGGAGGCTGGCGTTTTAAAATTACAGCAAGATATTCAAAAGAGGTAAAATCATCAAAGGAAGTGCTCCTGCAGCTCAGAGCATCCGTAGCTATGGTGACCGTCCCTCCTCCTTTTTTCCCTCCTTGTGAGGAACGTTTTCCCAGCTAGGGACCTGATATTCAGAATTGCCATTGATATATTCTCTGGATAGAGGGGCTGCCTCACGCTACACTTTGTTAGAGGCACAGAAATCAAATTGTCTATGATTGCTCCATTTGGAGTTGACGGTCATGCATATTCATATACAGATGTTTATCAATTAAAATTGTGCATGCTGTGATGCGGTATTTGGTCATATTTTATTTGTTTCAAATTGAGTGACGCACCAAACTGCTGTGTGACGACCTGTCCAACTCCCTAATGACTGTGGGTGAGACAGATGTGTAACAACCTGAACCAACGCTTAAAATAGCCTGAACCAACTCTTAAAACAGCCTGAACCAACGCTTAAAACAGCCTGAACCAACGCTTAAAACAGCCTGAACCAACGCTTAAAACAGCCTGAACCAACACTTAAAACAGCCTGAACCAACGCTTAAAACATCTAAACATGTAAATAAATTATTTTCCAAGCTGTAACCATGTAGTCTGTAGACAGAGATTGTCTTGGTGATGTATAATTATTCCAGAATAAGTGTGTTTAGTTGTGCTTAATATTTTCAACACTTGAATTTAAACTGAGGTGATCATATAGACACTGAGCCTGTTCTGTTATGATCATATAGACACTGAGCCTGCTCTGTTATGATAATATGGACACTGAGCCTGTTCTGTTATGATCATCCATATTTCCACGCCTGTGTTGTGACTGTGTTGATCAGCTGCGTGTTATTTTACTTGCCACCGGCAACCAATGAAGCGTGTTGCCCTTGGCGACAGCTGACGTATGTCTTTTTATGGTCCCAGTCCTCAACAGATGGCAGATGAATCCCTACGACCGGAGCACAGCTTTTGGTAAGAGTCACAAATGAAATGTCTGGGAGGTTTCATAGGTTCAGTCCATATTAAACATGGATGGACCTGCAGATTTATTTGATAATACATGCTCATTAAATGCTCATGCTCCTACTGTCCATCCATCTATCTATCTATCCACCCATCCACTCACCCACCCCCCCCCCCCCCTCCACCCCTCTGCTGTCTCTCCCTGTCCTTCATTCTCCAGCTATTGGGCCAGACGGGCTGTGCTGTCAGAGCAGGGAGTTTAAAGAGTGGCACGGCTGTCGCTCCACCAAAGGAGTCAGCAAGGGTAAGAACCGCCTGTCCAGGACTAGAGATGGGCCGATTGGCTTTTTTGGCCGATACCGATTTCCGATTTTTTTGGGGGGGCAGACTCATCCATACCGATTTTGTCCGATACCGATTTTCAAAAATTGTAATTAATTGACAGCACTCACTCACTATGACTGTGTATAGGACTGTTAACACAAGACTGTATGACTGTGTATAGGACTGTTAAAGGACAATGCTCGTTTTTGACAACCTGGACCTTATTTACGACATATTATTAGACGTTTGACTCACCGAGATCACTTTGGTGTAGTTCGGAGGCATGTAGAAGAAATTTATAATATGATCTTTCGAAACGACTTTCGAAACGAAATAGCTAGCTGTGTGCATGCGTGCTGGAGCAAGTGAGGAAGCTATTTCGTTTCGAAAGACGTTTCGAAAGATCATATTACAGAGGCATGTGAAAAACCACAACAGGCCTACGCTCTATGTAAGCACAACTAGCGATTCATAAAGACAGATTGATGAAAACAACCGTTTAGCGGCCGAAAATACATTTTTAGAAACTGCATTCTCGGTGCCCCGACCGCCGCCATTACATGGATATACTGGCTCACGCTGGATTGCGCTGGATTTTAAATTTCTTCTACATGCCTCCGAACTACACCAAAGTGAACTCAGTGAGTCAAACGTCTTATAATATGTCGTAAAAAAGGTCCAGGTTGTTAAAAACGAGCATTGTCCTTTAACAATGTTGAGTGTATGACTGTGTATAGGACTGTTAGTGCCTCATTTTACTCACTTGAACTGTTTAATGAAAATAAAATATATTTATCTTCGTTAGTTGTGTTTTCAAACCAGCAGGTTTTCATGTGCATCTTGTTGTGGTTCGGCCACCCTGAGGTGCTTCCCCGTCTAGGAGCGTCATTCGCCCGGCTCGCCTGTGCGCGCTGCGCGTCCTTCCACCTCAGCACGCGTGCTGAGAGCGCAGCGGCGCACCGGTGGCTCGTTAGTAATCAACACACCTGTGCTCCTGCGTCTCTCCCTGAGACAAACGAGGGGCAGGCCCAGCGCGTACATTTCTGCCGCTCTAGGTGAAACACAATTATGCCGCCCCTCTATTTGCGAATACCAGCAATAACGCACAGCATAAGGAAACAACAGTAACCAAAGTCTAGTCTATTGCAACGCACAGTGTCAACATTATAAGGAAAAGCATGACGCGCATAATGACATGCAATAAGCGAGAATAGAATAGGATTAGAATTATTGCCTATTGTTGTGAATCTTTGGACTGAATTGGGCTTTAGAACAGCAGGCTACCTATTATTCTTCAATGATAGGCCTAATGTCTAATTTACATAGCATATAACAACAATCAAATGTAGGCTATTAGGCTACTGTAGTTGTAGGCTATAATAGTTCGTTTCTGTAGGCTATTCTATGTGCGGAAAAATAACTGGCCAGTATGCCAATAGCCTACAATCTGGAGTGGTCCAAACTGACCTCTAAAACTGCGCTGCTGCTGTCGTTGCTGCTCTCCGCTCAACGTGCGGTGCGAACGGTTACTTCTCAGGACTGTATCACTCCCTCCAGGAAATACACTTCACCATAGCTCTTGTATTTTGTCTTCATCAAATCCACTGTAGAACTATAGAATCGGCTCACAGAAACCGGCCAGTTAAAGCCAGATCGGCCGGTTGCAGATTGGGCTAATTTTAGTCAAATCGGACGGTTTTGAATCGGCCACCGATCGATCGGCCCATCTCTATCCAGGACTGCTCTCAGGTCAGTTAAGAACCGTCTCTGTCCAGGACTGCTCTCAGGTCAGTTAAGAACCGTCTCTGTACAAATGATGATGACGGTAATGTTGACAGTATATTTTATATTTTTCAATGGATGAACCAAAGCCTCCTAACTTTTAGTTCTGTGTTCTCTCTCCCATCTTGCCCTCTAGGGAAGTACTACTACGAGGTGTCCTGTCACGACCAGGGGCTGTGTCGGGTGGGCTGGGCCTCCAGCCAGGCTGCCCTGGACCTGGGTCAGTCCCAGACAGCCAATACCGTCTAGTACAACGGGACTAGAGTGACCTACAGCCAATACAGTCTAGTAGAACGGTTCTATAGTGATCTAGTAAAGGGCAGTCTAGTAGAACGGTTCTATAGTGATCTAGTAAAGGGCAGTCTAGTAGAACGGTTCTATAGTGACCTAGTAAAGGGCAGTCTAGTAGAACGGTTCTATAGTGACCTAGTAAAGGGCAGTCTAGTAGAACGGTTCTATAGTGACTTAGTAAAGGGCAGTCTAGTAGAACGGTTCTATAGTGACCTAGTAAAGGGCAGTCTAGTAGAACGGTTCAATAGTGACCTAGTAAAGGGCAGTCTAGTAGAACGGTTCTATAGTGACCTAGTAAAGGGCAGTCTAGTAGAACGGTTCTATAGTGACCTAGTAAAGGGCAGTCTAATAGAACGGTTCTATAGTGACTTAGTAAAGGGCAGTCTAGTAGAACGGTTCTATAGTGACCTAGTAAAGGGCAGTCTAGTAGAACGGTTCTATAGTGACCTAGTAAAGGGCAGTCTAGTAGAACGGTTCTATAGTGACCTAGTAAAGGGCAGTCTAGTAGAACGGTTCTATAGTGATCTAGTGAAGGGCAGTCTAGTAGAACGGTTCTATAGTGACCTAGTAAAGGGCAGTCTAGTAGAACGGTTCTATAGTGACCTAGTAAAGGGCAGTCTAGTAGAACGGTTCTATGCTGTAGTCAGATACTGGGGACATTTAATCACTGTACTCTCCACCTTAGTTTGTTGATGTCTCCATGGCAACAGGGAACTTCTCCACTATCTACACTGACTGTAAATGGACTGTAGGGGAGGAAAAACCCCCGGAACATGAATTCATTCACCCAGGCCTGTCCTCACACCAGCCCCAGAAGAGAGGAAACACCTTTAGACTATTGAGATGCAGCCCATCACCACCCTCTGACAGAACAGTGATCAACTCACGATCAATGACTATTCTGAGAAACTGAGTCATGTGAATTGTGTTTTTAGGGACTGATAAGTACGGCTTTGGGTTTGGAGGGACTGGAAAGAAGTCCCACAACAAGCAGTTTGACAGCTATGGAGAGGTAAGAGGTAACCTTCAACACTAACCGTCTACCCTAACCCTAACCCTCCGAGGACAGATTACTGGATTAATTCAATTTATTTATTTAAAAGGGACAGCGTACAGTTAAAACATATACATTACGCATAGGCTACTATGACAACATATAATTCACTATCTAGCGTCTCATTTTTAAACAACATCCAACCTTTGTTTGGATCGTTTGAGTCATTAATTTCACTTAATTAAATTGCTTTTGTGTTGTAGGAATTTACCATGCATGACACCATCGGGTGTTACCTGGATCTGGACAACGGCAGTCTGTCATTCTCCAAGAACGGTAAAAGTTCTGCATGTGTGCTTTGAGACTGACGATGAACAGAGCTTCATAAATCACATGACAGCCTCTAGAGCAGGGGTGTCAAACATACGGCCCGCGGGCCAAAACCGGCCCGCCAGATGGTTCAAACCGGCCCACGAGACGACGTCCAACATTTTTAAAAAGGAACAGATATTCCAAATTTGTCCAGCAGAGGTCGCACTGACATAACGAGAGATCCGGAAATAAACAGCACGTGACAGCAACGCGCCCAGAATGCGCCATCTGGCAATCTTGCCTTATCGCTATTAAGCTCTTGTTGTCAAAATTACCCACGGTTGCACAGTCATAACCAAAATGTCTTTGTCAAAAAGGAGAAAAGTTGACACAGAGTGCAGAGTTTTCCAAGAAAAATGGACTGATTCTTATTTATTCACAGAAGTGAAAGGGAAACCTGTGTGCTTGGTGTGTAATCAGCAAGTTTCAGTGCTCAAGGAATATAATATTCGACGCCACTATGAGACTCATCATGGTGAAAAATACAACCATTTGCGAGGACAACTGAGAATAGAGAAGATAAATGAATTGTTAGTGGGTCTGAAGAAACAGCAGTCTGTTTTTACCCGTAGCCGAGAGGTCAGTGATGCAGCGGTGAAAGCTAGCTACCTTATTGCTAACGAGATAGCGTTAGGATCCAAGCCATTTTCTGAGGGCGAGTTCGTGAAAACATGCATGCTGAAGGCTGCAGAAATCGTGTGCCCTGAAAAGCGACAGGCCTTTGCCAACATTAGCCTAACGAGGAACACTGTCGCAGATAGAATTTCAGATCTCTCGGCAGACTTGGACAGCCAAATGAATCACAAAGTCAAGTCATTTGTTGCATTTTCGGTTGCAATTGATGAGAGCACTCTGAAGAATACAGTTCTGTTAAAAATAACATTTACTGTGGTAATGTAATATTTAAAGACCATGAACATTGTGCAGTATAATATCAGTCAGCAGCTTCAGCACAAAATAGTTTGGTCTGGTGTAACTCTATTGCTCATGCACTGCTATCACTTTTATGGGTTTTTGAAATGTACAAATTTAATACATTTACAAGGCAGGGTGATAACGTTCTTCATAGCTCCCACTTTAGTTTGTGCATAGTGTGGTGAGTCAGTTCAGGTGGTCAGATGTGAAAATGTATCTACTGTACATTAAAATAAACAAGTTGTTTTAATCAAAGTGAAATGCCATTTTTTCAGTTCCATAGGCCTATCTGTGAATAAATGTTTTGTGCCTTTGTAGATCCACTGTGGTCTGTGAGTTATAATGCACATATATAGGCTAAATTATAAATTAAGGCATAATATTGAAATATTGAAAAACAAAGGTAAAGATTTGGAGTTGACGTTATTTCTAGGTTATTTTGCTATTATTTTACTGGCCCGGCCCACTTGAGATCAGATTGGGCTGTATGTGGCCCCTGAAGCAAAATGAGTTTGACACCCCTGCTCTAGAGCCTCTACCCTGACCTCCACCCTGACCTCCACCCTGACCTCTACCCTGACCTCTACCCTGACCTCCACCCTCACCTCCACCCTGACCTCTACCCTGACCTCCACCCTGACCTCCACCTGACCTCCACCCTCACCTCCACCCTCACCTCTACCCTCACCTCCACCCTGACCTCTACCCTCACCCCTACCCTGACCTTCACCCTCACCTCTACCCTGACCTCCACCCTCACCTCTATCCTGACCTTCACCCTCACCTCTACCCTCACCTCCACCCTCACCTCTACCCTCACCTCTACCCTCACCTCTACCCTGACCTCCACCCTGACCTCCACCCTGACCCAACACCCTCACCTCAACCCTCACCTCCACCCTCACCTCTACCCTGACCTCCACCCTCACCTCTACCCTGACCTCTACCCTGACCTCTACCCTGACCTCCACCCTGACCTCCACCCTGACCTTCACCCTCACCTCCACCCTCACCTCTACCCTCACCTCTAATCCTCACCTCCACCCTGACCTCTACCCAAACAGGTATTTAGGGCTAAAATGGCTTGAAATTGAAGGTTAATGGACAGCGGCCGGAATAATAGATAACATTACCGTAAGAATAGTCACTACCTGAAATGAATTATTATTATTATTATTATTATTATTACAATTTAGTGTACTGTTTGTATGATGTTATTTCTAAAGGGATGAATGTACCACTATGTCTCTCTCTCTCTCTCTCTCTTTCTCTCTCTCTCTCTCTCTTTATCTCCCCTTCTCTCTCTCTCTCTTTCTCTCTCTCTCTCTCTCTCCCTCTCTCTCTCTCTCTCTCTCTCTCTCTCTCTCTTCTCTCTCTCTCTCTCTCTCTCTCTCTCTCTCTCTCTCTCTCTCTCTCTCTCTCTCAGGCACTGACCTGGGTTTGGCCTTTGAGGTTCCCCAACACCTGAAGAACCAGCCTTTCTTTGCCTCCTGTGTCCTAAAGGTGAGGCTCTTCATGTGACAAGGATACTTGTGTTTGGGAGTTTATATGAAACAACACATTCACTTAGGGTGTTTTCACACCAGGGGTTTTATTCCGAAATTGATCGCGTTTCCCTCGTATTATGATTCATTTTGGCATGTGTGAACATAGAAATTGCGACCGGTTCTGCAACAAACCAACCGCGACGAGCCCACCTGGAGAGGGTGGTCTCGTCTCGATTCAAGCGTTCTCCCTTACGATTCAGTTGTGGTCTGAAAGCATCTGGCCCTCAAAACGAAAGCTAGCCGGAAACCAACTCCTACGCTATCGCAAACATTGCCGTACATGAGGACTCACTACTGTCGCAACACACAACACTGGCCGAGCAGAATGTCGTCGTCAAAAGTATAAGAGCTAACATTATGTATGTCTCCTGTCTAGATTTCTGCACACTGCATAATACGCACTTTTGCTCGGCTATGTAGGTTTTATTCTCCATTTGAAAATAGATCCGCATCCGTCACATATTATTTTCCTACCGAAACTGCACATAGGTTCCTGCCCCTGTTACAACAACTCTGTATTTTGCATGTACAGTATGTAGGCCTACACCCGAAAGTACCATCACCTACCCAAGACGAATGTATAGCCTTCTATTCTTCTTTTGAAAATAAACATCCCAAGAGCACCTCTATTCTGACCAATCAGAAGGCTGTCTGCAAGCGAAGCGTGTTGGAGGCGTGTTCAGAACTGAGATCTGTCTCGATTGGGTATTCTGCCGTGTGAACACAAACTGGAACTAAGGATAGTTGCAACATTGTATCAATTTCGTTCCGATTCCCCTTGAATCGGAACGAAAAATAGGTTTGAAAACACCCTTAGATTCATAATATGGATACATTCCATCTCTTTAATGCATTTAGATTACAGAATCTATGATGTTGTTTTTAATAGTTAACTGAACATGCGTTTCCCGTCTGTCCTCTAGAATGCAGAGCTGAAGTTCAACTTCGGGGGCGAGGAGTTTAAGAACGCCCCCAAGAGCGGCTTTGTGGCCCTGGACCAAGCAGCTGAGGGACATGTGGTCAAGTCTGGTCAGACTGGTGGGTGGTTCGTTTCCATTGAGTAACACACACACACACACACACACACACACACACACACACACACACACACACACACACACACAATAACCCATAGTCATGCACCCCCTTTTATGAACTATGTTTTGTCTTAATTCAGCTCATTCCAGTCAAAGCCGTTGTATCTACGCTGTGTTCACATGTGTAGTTGTGGCTGGTCGTTGTTGAATAGCAGCTGCATTGTGTTTCTGGTGCAGTGCCCAGGTCAGCCAGGTGAAGAGCTTGTTGTGTTGTGTTTCTGGGCAGGCAGTGCCCAGATCAGCCAGGTGAAGAGCTCGGTCAACGCCCCCAGAGCTCTGATCATCGAGCCCTCTAAAGAGCTGGCTGAGCAGACCCTCAACAACGTCCAGCAGTGCAAGAAACACGTGGACAACCCCAAGATCAGGTACACACGTGTGTGTGTGTGTGTGTGTGTGTGTGTGTGTGTGTGTGTGTGTGTGTGTGTGTGTGTGTGTGTGTGTGTGTGTGTGTGTGTGTGTGTGTGTGTGCATGTGCGCGTGCGTTAGGGCTGCTCGATTAATCGGATTTTAATCTAGATTAAGATTTGGGCTGTCAACGATCATTAAAACAAAATAATCGCCATAAAACGATTTTGCACAAATCAAGTGCACCCTACACTGCAGAGCTATACTGTGCTTGACCCCTCCCCCAACCCCCCAAAGCCCCAAAACAAACAACACTAGTTCAGAGCGAGACGAGTTGTCAAGCGAGGCGCATGCATGCTCCTCTTGAACAAAACACGACAAGAAGAAGATTATGGCAGCAGAAAGACGCTGGTGGACAAGAGAGCTAAAACAACGTCAGTGGTGTGGAAACACTATGGGTTCCCAGAGACTGATTTGGACCAAGTTGACACGGTGTGTAAAATTTGCTACGCAGTCATAGCTGCCCCTCAAAGTAGCCCTTCTCTGTCCCGTTGTCGCATTCCGCTCACTCATGCAACAACAGTCCTTTGCTGGTCCATTCACTTTGCCATCAAAATAAATCGGTGTCGGCCTAGTTAGGAGAGGCGCTCATATATACAAGTGTCTGATAAACATGAAACTTCACTTACCTAAGCAAAGGGGTCTATTTTAACAAATTCTGGGTTTTGAAGCCTCGGCGCTACCATTAAATAAATTATTTAGACGCGTTCTGTCCTAGTGAAATTATTTTTCCGAGGTAGTCTTCTGTGGTGGTGGCGGTGCTTTGAAGCTTCTTTATTTATCAGTTTTGGCACTTTTATTTTTTTATTTATCAAGGTCAAGGTTCACTATTTGTCTCCCATGGGATAAATGTATCTAATCCAAAGAACATTGTTAAAAAGAAAAGCCACTGTCAACATTTAATAAATTAATTGTTATCAAAGTCAATGTATAATTTGATATTTAAGAAAATTTAAAAACTTTTGATAAAAAATTAATGAAATGAATAATCGTGTTAAATAATTGTGATCTCAATATCAATCAAAATAATTGTGATTATGATTTTTGCCATAATCGAGCAGCCCAAGCGTGCGTGCGGGTGTGTGTGTGTGTGTGTATGTGTATATGTGTGACTGACTGTGTGTGTGGTTTCAGGGACCTGCTGGTCATCGGGGGGGTCGCAGCCAAAGAGCAGCTGGCCGTCCTGGAGCAGGGGGTAGGTGGACATGGTCTCCATGGTGATGTTTACAGCTACTGTGAATGGAACGGTCGCTTGCTCGTTCATTCACTCTCTCTCTCTCACTCTCTCACTCTCTCACTCACTCACTCACTCACACACACACACACACACACACACACACATATTTCAATATCTTTATTTGTGTTCACATTTGACAAGTAATGCTTGAACACAAACACTAAATGAAAGGACAAACAAAATATTAGGCCAATTAATCTAGTGGCAAAAAAAGATTTGTCTTTAATCATGTCGGCCAATTTTACAGCTAGACCTAACAGCTATAATGGATTATGAAGATGTGAGCCCATCATTTTTACTGCCGTAGGGCGGGAAAAAAACCTATCAAAGGCAAGTCACCAGCGAGAAAAGGCCAAGATTAGAAGGGAAACCTCCAACAGTTAACTGTGGTCACCATGGAGCATCTAATCCAGTTCTGTGTCACGCCAACACTAACTGATGAAGACGTGGCCTTTAATTTTGCATGGTTTATGATTGTTTTTAATGTTACTGAAAGCAACATCATATGATTTGTATGTGTCTGTATAGGCCTATGACGCCTTTCTCATATTTTTGGAATATAGCCTATTCCTACAGTTTCAACACTGTGCATTACGCATGGTAACTCGCCCCAAAAAAGGCCAGTTAAAAAAAAACAGGAACCACATCTGGATCCCCTAAAGAAGTTAAGTCCCTCGCCAGACAATTTAGCTCACTGGGCACAACGATTGCTGTCCATAATCTAGGCATTATGCAATAATAGGCAATAACATTCAGAAGGAGACCTACAGTAGGACTAGCCTATTGACTGCAGGCATAGAGTAGAGACCTACTGCATATAGAAAAGAGATTAGAATAACAACGACGACGACAACGATAATAACGATAATAATAATAATAATAATAATAACATAGAATAGCAAATCAAAAAATATAGTAGAATTGAATAGCCTGGTAACAAAATGACATTTTATAGCATAACCTACAAATCAGCTAGGCTGTGAAGCCTAAGGCAGTCAATATGGCTAAAAGTCATTTTTAGGTTTAGTCCTACATCATATCTGTGTGCTGTTAAGGATCCTTTTTTATATAATATAACAAAATATAAATGTGTTAAGACTGTGCTTAGACTGCTATTGTGAAATAACGACAGGCCTACATTTAAACAGTGGTCTGACAGGAGTGTGAAAACCTGGTGGAAACGGTGTTCATAAAGGATGTGAATGAATTAGATTTCTTTAACAGTAATGTTAAATAACCCAAATTTCTTAAAATGGATGTCTCGCAACCAAACTCTTCATAATAATATATAATCATTAACTCTCCTCCAACAGTGATTTGCTGCACTTTTAGGCCCTAGCTGTGATCAGCAGAGAAACATTTATTAGGCTACATGCAACATTTGTAGCAAAGACCTGGGAGAACAAGTCTTTGGTGGGACAACTTTGTGAATGGCTTGAGCATAGATGGAAGGAAAACCTCCGTAGGCCATGTCCAAAGCCTGTGGCCTGCTGGCCTGGCATGCATAGCCTACTACAGTGTTTTCAATCATTTTTGCGCATCCGTTTGAACCGGGATTCTTATCACAATACTTTGTTGTGTGAACGCGGACATTTTGTAAAACGCAAAACTTTCCCGTTTTGGAAAATGTGTTGTTGTGTAAACAGGGCCTGAGTCTTGTTGGAAGGACCTGTAATCTGTCTTTAGCTGTAAAAGACTCTGTCCTCATCAGCTGCTAAACTCTTCAGTATTGAGAGAGAGAGACAGAATGATCTGCAGCAGGAAGGCAAGCTGCTTTCCTTGTAGTTTTAAATGCACGCACGTACACACACACACACACACACACACACACACCTAGTCCCTCATAAAGAAGACCATCTTTGGTTGCTCGAAAATAACCATGAGTTACCCTTTGATTAAATAACCACGAGTTACTCCTTGATTAGATAACCACGAATTACTCCTTGATTTTAGTTGTTTACCTATTTTTTGTTTCCCGCTCTATCCTCTATCCCTCTCTTCCTCCCTCTTCTCTCTCTCCCTTTCTCTTCTCTCTCCTCTCCCTCCCTCCCCCTCTCTCCCTCCCACCCTCCCTCCCTCTCCCTCCCTCCCTCTCTCTCTCTCTCTCCCTCCCTCTCTCTCCCAGGTTGACATTGTGGTTGGAACACCAGGCAGGTTGGATGACCTCATCTCCACAGGGAAGCTCACTCTGTCCCAAGTCCGCTTCCTGGTGCTGGACGAGTGTGTATGTACACACATGCACGCACACACACACACACACACACACACACATATATGTATGTACATCCACCTATTTATCACATGGTTGACCTTCCTCCATGTAAGCGTGTCTCTCCTGTAGGACAGAACGCTTGGTGAGAATGAGAGGATTTGTCGCAACGGACCGCCGGTGCGTTATTCCTGCCACGGTGACCTTGGTCTTGAATAACTATCACCTTTTTAGTTAATCTAAGTAACCTTAAAAAGCTACTAATAGTTAAATTAATTTAGAGTTTTATCCTATAGCCGTTTCAAGGTTGAATTAGTTCTGGTTTTGGTTTGATACGGAATCCTACAATATCCAAATTGAATAAGGTCACCACTCTCACTACCAAGACTTATGAACAGTGAATCCTATTCCTTTCGTGATGCTAAAACATCTCACCACTTGTGATACCTATTTTTAGTCACTAGGATCTAGATAACCCTTTGTGATAGGTGCTTATCTGAGTCTTCAAATATTATTTTAACAAGGATTGATCCTCACTGTTGTCAGACATACCTTTTGGTTTCTATCCTAAACAGACATATTGAACCATCTACTCCTTGAGAAAATTATCTGAGAGAATAGTCTATTTCACTGTTCTTACCCAATTCGACCCTCTGACTAATTGCTTGGAAAGGCCGAAGACCCGGCTTGATGGACTTTAATGCGCTAATTCCAACTTAGGCCTCCGGTTCCGCCGGCAAGGGTCGTAAAGGGCCTACTTTTAAGATACCGCTACTCTAGGTTGTCGTTTTGGTAATGTCGTTCGCTCGTGGAGCTCTCTCCGGTGCTCACCTTATCTCACCCGAAGGTTGAGGTATGATGAGAGGACACCAGCTAGTGTTAACGGCCTCGATAAACACCCCTAATAGTGAGTTCTTGGCACTGCTAACATCGAGATCCGACAGTTTGTCAGGTGCCAATGTAAGGCATATATGCTTCCTCTTTTGGTGTCTGTGGTCAAAGTAAAAATAAGGATTGACACGCAGTTCAATCAAAGTATAAAAAAAGCAGTTCTGAACAAAGTTTTCAGATGGGTTCTTTCACAATCTTACTATTACACGAATGCAACAACAGATCAAGAGAGAGACAGTTACCCTAAGCTAATCATGCGGTATTTATACAATACATCAAAGGTAAACCCACGCTGTGGGGGCGAAGCATAATACGTCAATGGCCAGGTACTTGCGTCAATGCTGACCATAAGCAGTTTCAATTCACATAAGCATAACTCTAAATAAGGTCTGAAGGAACTCCTTATAAGGTGAACACTTCCTTACATCTGCATCACAAGTGCGTCAATCATAGATAGATAAGACAGTCAAAAGTTCATCAGACGCTCTGCATGCGTCAATCATAGATAGATAGACAGTCAAGAGTTCATTACTTGCATCAATCAGTCATCACACGTGCATCACTTGCAAGAGAAAAAATTTGCATAAGACATACATGAACTAAGGCTTCATGCGTATATGAAACTAACACCTTTCGTCACTTGCAAAAGAAAAATCCCCCTTTCGCATAGTTCCACAGGAAACACTATATTTAGAAGCTACAGTATGCAGACAGAAAGACAGACAGAGACAGAGAAACAAGATGAAATCCCCAGGTACCCAAAGGTCAAAATGGACTGTGAATGGCCACTCGTTCAACACTCCCAATAAAGGTGCCGTCTCTCCCTCTGGAACCGTGTCTCTCCCTCTGGAACCCTGTCTCTCCCTCTGGAACCCTGTCTCTCCCTCTGGAACCCCGTCTCTCCCTCTGTAACCCCGTCTCTCTCTCTGGAACCCTGTCTCTCCCTCTCTCCCCCTGGAACCCTGTCTCTCCCCCTGTAACCCTGTCTCTCCCCCTGTAACCCTGTCTCTCCCTCTGGAACCCTGTCTCTCCCTCTGGAACCCTGTCTCTCCCCCTGGAACCCTGTCTCTCCCCCTGTAACCCTGTCTCTCCCCCTGTAACCCTGTCTCTCCCTCTGGAACCCCGTCTCTCCCTCTGCAACCCTGTCTCTCTCTTCCCAGGACGGGCTGCTCTCTGCAGGCTATACTGACTTCATCATGAGGGTCTACAACCAGATACCTCAGGTCACCCCTGACGGCAAGAGGCTGCAGGTACAGTGTGTGTGCGTGTGTGCGTGCGTGCGTGTGAGCGAGTGTGTGTGTTAATGCCCCCCTGTGTGTGTTAACCTTCCCCCCTAGGTCATCGTGTGCTCTGCCACCCTGCACTCGTTTGATGTGAAGAAGCTGTCGGAGCGCATCATGCACTTCCCCACCTGGGTGGACCTGAAGGGGGAGGACTCTGTCCCCGAGACCGTCCACCACGTGGTGGTCCCCGTCAGCCCTAAACAGGACCGCCTCTGGGAGAGGCTGGCCAAAAACCACATCCGGGTCAGACTGGGGTCAAACACAGGACTATAGAGCGCCTGAGCGGAAGCAGGAAGCGCCGTTCCATGGGACCTTATTTTGGAAAAAATATGTACGGTAGTTAACGGCGAGAGACAAATAATTTCTTGATCCTGTTGTTGTGCCACGATATGATGTTTGTCAATTTAAAGCAAGTCAAGAAAGTCGCAGTTTGTCATAAAACTGTAAAGCCGTTATTCCAGAATTCAAAATATTAAAAGGTGAAAATCACTCTTAGTCTGGCCATGTTGAGAGCTGCAGGTGAAAATCGCTATTAGTCTAGCCATGTTGAGAGCTGCAACTGTGTGAAAGGAGAGTTACTGTAGTCAGTCCTGTAAGAGCCGGCATGCGAGATTGGCTTTACAAGGTTTTGGTGTCAGCTTAGCTAATATTAGCTAACTTGCGAGTTAACCGTGATGTAAAATGTATGTTTTAAATTGACAAACATATGTCATGGTCATGGCACAATTCAAACAGGATCAAGATAGGTCTCTCACCGCTGACTACTGTACATATATTTTTCTGATTTTAGGTCCCATGGAAGTTTTCTCTTCCTGCTTCCGCCTAGGCCCTCTCTTTACAAACAGGCATTTAGCGTCAGATACTTGGGGTGGTGCTCTTGATTTGTAGTTGAGGCAGTGAAATGTTGTGTTTCAGACTGATGAGGTCCACGCCAAGGACAACACCAGACCAGGAGCCAACAGTGCAGGTGAGACCCCCTCTCACCCTCATCACACATCACTGATGGCACGCAGTCCAGTTCAGTGAATAGACCAGTATTAATGAATGGGAACTGTTAAAGCCGTAAATTAGTTTAGGCATTTAGCATCATACTGTATGGCCATAGAGATCCATTATGTATGTAGCTGTGACATGAGCAATGAGCACTAGTACTATACACAATTCATCAAAATGTATAACAGGTCTTATGATGCTATACCAAACTACTCCTTTATGTTGAGGCCTATAACTCAGTATTCTAACTTAATAATGTGAACTGAATCCCTGTAGTCCTCTCAAACCTGCTGTCTGTCCTGGTGTGTGTAGAGATGTGGTCAGAGGCCATCAAGGTCCTGAAGGGAGAGTACACAGTCAGAGCCATCAAGGAGCACAACATGGACCAGGCCATCATCTTCTGCCGGACCAAGATTGACTGTGACAACATGGAGCAGTACTTCATACAACAGGGCGGAGGTGAGATTACAGGGCGGAGGTGAAATTACAGGGCGGAGGAGAGATTACAGGGTGGAGGAGAGATTACAGGGTGGAGGAGAGATAACAGGGTGAAGGTGAGATTACAGGGTGGAAGTGAGATTACAGGGTGGAGGAGAGATAACAGGGTGGAGAGAACATGGTGGAGGAGAGAACAGGGTGGTGAGATAAGGTAGAGGAGAGATAAAATGGTGGTGAGAGATGAGTGGATGAGACAGTTTGATACTCTTTTAAACACTTTCAAAATGTATTCTTTAAAAAAATATTAGAATGTGGGAGGATTGATGGCATTTTACACAACTGAATGCTTCCATTCACATGATGGTTATGGAATGGAAAAAATGCAAAAAAGAAATTAAAAATATCGATTGAAGTATTCAATTGGTATCGGTATCACTTTAAGGGTACTGGTATTGGTACTGGTATCGTAATTTATCAAATGGTACCCAGCCCTAGTGGATATATAACAGGGTGGAGGACAGATAACAGGGTGAAGGTGAGATAACGGTGCAGAGATAATAGGGTGGTGAGATAACAGGGTGGAGGTGAGAACAGGGTGGAGGGGAGATAACAGGGTGCAGAGATAATAGGGTGGTGAGATAACAGGGTGGAGGGGAGATAACAGAGTGGTGAGAGAACAAAGTGGAGGAGAGATAACAGGTTGGAGGGATTACAAGGTGGAGGAGATATAACAGGGCAGAGGAGAGATTACAGGGTGGAGGTGAGATTACAGGGTGGAGAGAACATGGTGGAGTAGAGATAACGGTGGAGAGATAACAGGGTGGACAGATAACGGGGTGGACAGATAACGGGGTGGACAGATAACGGGGTGGAGAGATAACGGGGTGGAGAGATAACGGGGTGGAGAGATAACGGGGTGGAGAGATAACAGGGTGGAGAGATAACGGGGTGGAGAGAACAGAGTGGAGGTGAAATTCTGTAATACTGTTAAGTCTCTATTGTCGTATTTAATACTACCACTTAATATCACAGTATATACGTACCATCCATTTCTGTGTCAGACCAAATTGTATTATTTTCATACATATGGATTCACTGAAGTAGAAAAATTTGTATTTCTCGTCATGCAGGTCCATCTAAGAAAGGACACCAGTTCTCCTGCGTCTGTCTCCATGGTGACAGAAAGCCCAATGAACGCAAGTTCAATTTGGAGCAGTTCAAGGTAAACTACTATTTATTTTCACTTCATCTTTAGATATTCTGCCAGGTTTACCATATGTCAATGTCATTTGCACCATTCATACAGATCAATGTAGCACATAAATACATATAGGTCCACAAAAAGAGATGGATAAAAATGATGCGCGCAGCGACTATTTTCACTGACGACTAGGCGGTGGTTTTGTAACCGATTACACGTCTAAAAACAGGATTCTCAAATTTGAAACTGAAAAGTGCTAGTTAGAAAAAGTGAGGATGTTTCTCAAACTATGCAAGAAGCTAAGATGCATGACTATTCTTGATGTTTCCCAACCACTCGGCGGCAGCCAATTTGCACGCGTTGCGCAGGGCTGTCACACACTGTTTGCCAGTGCAAAACAGTAGTTCAGCCTGTCCTTACAGCTTATTAATTAGCAAAGATATCAATGTGATTCATTTTGTTTAATTGAAGAAGAGTAGGCTAGCCTATAGCCTCCTGTAATGTTTCAGTAGGCTAAAACTAGATTTCACATAAAGACCGCGGATGTCAGAGAGGGCAATAACATTCGAAGGCAAATTTATTCAAACATTGGTCCACAAAGAATGATGCAAATAATAAAGTGAAAGAAATAATAGCCTAGCGTGCAAAAATTGCCTAGACGAATTGTACATTTATTAAAGTGTTATATATAATGTTTTATATGGACCTGCGTGTCTGCAATAAAGTTCCTCTATCTTTCTAACCAACATTCAGCGGAAGCCAATTCACTCGTTGCACATCTCGCTCCAAGTCTTAAAACACGGGGTACTTTGTGACAGTTGCTTGGATGTATACTAGTATACATAAACCTATGTTTTGTGAATTTAATGGTCTGCCTCCTTCAGAGTTCAACTCGGCAATTAGACTGTGAAAGCGAGCGCGCCTCTTGGAATCTAGTCATAGCCTATTGTTGCACAGATTCCCGTCATGTCTTGACTTTCACAAACCAAATGATTAATATGGGATCAAACGGGAATATCTTTGCTAATCTTTGCTAATCTTTGCTACATTAATTAATATGAGCACCCCTAAGTGGCAATGTGCCGTGCACCCCTGATCAGTGAATAGCATAAGTTAAATGACTATAATATTAAAGACTGCGGATGTCAGACGATAGGCTACGTATTAGGTGTATAGGCGCCAAATCCGGAGCTCCCATACAAAAGGAACGCAGCATAAACAATAGGGAATTGCGCAGATGAATGAATGAGGTGACTAATTATTTAAGTCTTATTATAAATATTTTTATCTTAATTCTATTATATTTCTATATATTTTAATCGACTATTATTTCTTAAACGACTAGCAAAAGCTGCGCCGTTTAGTCGTTTAAACGACTAGTCGCGCACATCCCTAGATAAAAACATAAGTCATATAAACACAGTGAGAACAGATTGAAAAAAAACAAAGTAAAATACTTAAAAATTAAAAGATGGTGTAAAACAGAACTATAAAAACAATACAAATTTAGAACACTAGGATATTAAGACAAGTGAAGCTACGTGGTAAAAGCAATGTTAAAAAGGTATGCTTTAAGATCAGTTACCGCGGTCTCAGACACTCTCAGGTCCTCTGGCAGGGTGTTCCAAAGGCTGAGCGAAAAGCTGCCTCCCCATGCCTCTTAGTCCTGGCTCTAGGAACCAAGCTCAGTGCCAGAGGACCTGAGGGACCTACTAGGTGTACAGTATATTTTAAAAGAATATCTGATATGTATTTAGGTGCTTGATTATGGATTAAGGATTTATAGAATAAAATAATCTTAAAATCTATTCTAAACTGACAGGTAACCAGTGATTTTAAAACTGGTATGATGTGAACCCTCCTTCTGGTCTTTGTAAGAACACGTGCTGCAGCATTTTTAATCAGTTGGAGTTTTTTTGGTAGGCCAGACAGGAGAGCGTTACAATAGTCCAGCCTGCTAGTAATAAAAGCATGCATTAGTCTTTCAGTATCAGTCTGGGAGAGGAAAGGTTTCACTTTTGCAATGTTTCTTAGGTGATAAAATCAGGGGTGAAAGTAGGCCGCAACGGTCCGGTTCGCCGTACCGCTAAATGATTTTAGGGAAGAAGGAGTGAACATTAAAAACAGATGCTTGTTGAATGTTATGAAAAGGCAAAATGCAAAGAAAATGTTATCTAATGTTTAAGAGTAAAGAGAGAGATGCAGAAGCTGGTGATACTGTTGTTAAAAGTAGGAGAATTTCAGAGCAAGTTGAGGACCTGAGGGAGGAAGCAGAACTACCAGAAGGAACAGGTAGGCTACTGACAGGCCAGAGAAGGGACATGAACTAGCCCATCCCTCTGTCAATGGGATGGATGATACTGTATCAAAACACAACAGTAGGCTATGTTTATATGATGAACCTTGTCTGTCAGACAAGATGGACATTGGCTTCTTATTATTTGTATGTAGGCTAATGTTAGCTGGCAGCTGGAACACTGCAGACTCGGGAGGGTGACAGGGGGGGGACTTGAAGGTTGGAGTAGTAGTACCTGCAATAACTTAATCCTACTTTCACCCCTGGATAAAATGAGGTCCTTGTTACATTCTTAATATGGGCCTCAAAGCTAAGATCAGAGTCCAGCATGACACCTACGTTTCATATTCAGTGACAGTGTTTTAAGTGCACCGATAGTCTCTCTCTTTCACCTTTTTTTTTTTTCTTTTTCTCTTTGAATATTATAGTTTTGTCCTGGTTTAACTGGAGGAAGTTCTGTGACATCCACACATTTATGTCAGCAATACATTCTGTCAAATGGTTAATTAAGCTGTAGTCAAGGGATGTCACAGAAATGTAGAGCTGGGTGTCATCAGCATAGCTATGGTAACTAATGTTGTTCCTTCTAATGACATTGCGTAGGGGTAACATGTACAGACTGAAAAGTAAGGGCCCTAGAATTGATCCTTGTGGGACCCCACATGTCATCTCAGTGTTCTTTGACCTGTGGTCACCAATCAATCAATCAATCAATCAATCAATCAAAGCTTTATTTGTATAGCGCATTTCATACCCAGAGGCAACACAATGCGCTTTACAGAGAACAAGGGAGGTGGGCATACGACCCACTCTCTACATATTCCAGAGGGAAGCAAAAAAACAGTAATCACCCGGGGGCCAGATAAGTGAGCTGTAAAAATTCTTCCCTGACCCCTCTCAACAAGGCGATCGAGCAAGCTCCAGGAGTATGTTTGTCTACCGGCTAAGAACATTTATAAAGCAATACATTACATTAAATTACACCAAGGGCGACGAAAAACTCAAGGCCAGTTAAATACTTCCTGAACTAGTCAAGCACTGGCCCGGAGAGGCCGACCCAGTTCTCCAGTCTTCTAATAAGGATATTATAGTCTACCATGTCAAATGCTGCACTCAGGTCCAGGAGGACAAGGACAGAGAGCTTTTTTAAGTCAGCATTGATTCTGAGGTTGTTTACAACCTTGACCAGTGCTGTCTCTGTGCTATGATGCTGGTAAAAACCTGACTGAAAAGTGTCCAAGATACAATTTGCATGGCTTGGACAGAAGCATTCCCCTGGCGCTTGTTTTAACTGCTCCCATGGAAGACTATGTGCAAGTCATGCCAAACACCAAAAAATATTCGGATTGTGATACATTTCACAGGAGAGCATACTATGACTGATAAGATTACACCTTGTGCTTCCTGTCTCAGAAAAGCACATTATCATAGTTTTTTTTATGCTTTCTCAGCACCTTTTCTAGTTTTTTTTTGTGTTTGTAATCATGACTGACTTCCTGTCCACGTTCACAGAAACAGGAAGTGAAGTTCCTCATCTGCACAGATGTGGCTGCCAGGGGCATTGACATCCGAGGCGTTCCTTATGGTGTGTATGTTGGCTTCCCTGTATTTCTGCTCTTTCCCTTTAGCTCATAGTTTTCAGGGCCTTGTATTTTCTTTCTTTCTATCTATATTGATTCATCCATTCATGTATTTGACCCTTTTTTTCAGTGATAAATGTGACTCTACCAGACGAGAAGCAGAACTACGTCCATCGTATCGGCAGAGTTGGCAGAGCTGAGAGGTAAGTGGAGGTGTCCATGTCCAGATCTGACTGGCCATGTGGATCGCAGCCCTCGGCATCTGCTGAAGCAGTTGTAGTCCAGACTCAGTCAAGCCACTACGCCTCAAAATGCTAACTAAATGACTTTCCCTTCTCCCTCCCTCAGAATGGGATTGGCCATATCCTTGGTTGCTATGGAGAAAGAGAAGGTAAGATGCTGTTTTTTGAACACATGCTTATTGTTTAACACCAGTAGTAGTACAACCACTGACTACCACTCTGTGTGTGTATGCGTGTGTTTGCGTGTGTGTGTGTGTGTGTGTGTAGGTGTGGTACCACGTGTGTGCTAACCGAGGACGAGGCTGCTACAACACCAGGCTAAAGGAAGATGGCGGCTGCACCATCTGGTACAATGAGAAGGAGGTAGGAAAATAGACACCGCCAGGCTGGTCCAATGAGAAGGAGGTAGGAACATGGACACCAGGCTGGTCCAATAAGAAGGAGGTAGGAACATGGACACCACCAGGCTGGTCCAATGAGAAGGAGGTAGGAACATGGACACCACCAGGCTGGTCCAATGAGAAGGAGGTAGGAACATGGACACCACCAGGCTGGTCCAATGAGAAGGAGGTAGGAACATTGACGCCAGGCTGGTCCAATGAGAAGGAGGTAGGAACATGGACACCACCAGGCTGGTCCAATGAGAAGGAGGTAGGAACATGGACACCACCAGGCTGGTCCAATGAGAAGGAGGTAGGAACATGGACACCACCAGGCTGGTCCAATGAGGAGGAGGTAGGAACATGGACACCACCAGGCTGGTGCTAGATCAGCTGGAGTAGAAACGACAGGTGTGATTGATGCTCAGTGTTCGGGTGAGAGTGATGCTCAGTGTTCAGGTGTGAGTTATGCTCAGTGTTCAGGTGAGAGTGATGTTCAGTGTTCAGGTGAGAATGATGCTCAGTGTTCAGGTGTTAGTGATGCTCAGTGTTCAGGTGTGAGTAATGCTCAGTGCTCAGGTGAGAGTGATGCTCAGTGTTCAGGTGTGAGTGATGCTCAGTGTTCAGGTGAGAGTGATGTTCAGTGTTCAGGTGAGAGTGATGCTCAGTGTTCAGGTGAGAGTGATGCTCAGTGTTCAGGTGTGAGTGATGCTCAGTGTTCAGGTGAGAGTGATGCTCAGTGTTCAGGTGTGAGTGATGCTCAGTGTTCAGGTGCGGGGATCTCAAACGAACCCCTGACCTTTCATCTCTCCCTCACTCCTTTCTCTGTTCCTCCCTCTCTCTTGGTCTTAGGAACATCAGAAGTAGGGATGTGCGCAGCGACTATTTTCACTGACGACTAGACAGTGGTTTTGTAACCGATTACACGTCTAGTCTAAAAACAGGATTTCCAAATTTCTACAACAAGTGCTAGTTAGAAAAAGTGAGGATGTTTCTCAAACTATGCAAGAAGCTAAGATGCATGACTATTCTTGATGTTTCCCAACCCCTCGGCGGTAGCCCATTTGCACGCGTTGCACAGGGCTGTCACACACTGTTTGCCAGTGCAAAACAGTAGTTCAGCCTGTCCTTACAGCTTATTACTTAGCAAAGATATCAGTGATTTATTTTGTTTAATTGAAGAAGAGTAGGCTAGCCTATAGCCTCCTGTAATGTTTCAGTAGGCTAAAACTAGATTTCACATAAAGACCGCGGATGTCAGAGAGGGCAATAACGTTCGAAGGCAAATTTATTCAAACATTGGTCCACAAAGAATGATGCAAATAATAAAGTGAACGAAATAATAGCCTACCATGCAAAAATAGCCTAGACGAATTGTACATTTATTCAAGTGTTATATTTATTGTTTTATATGGACCTGCGTGTCTGCAATAAAGTTCCTCTATCTTTCTAACCAACATTCAGCGGAAGCCAATTTTCACTCGTTGCGCATCTCGCTCCAAGTCTGGTTTGGCTATTTAAAACACGGGGTACTTTGTGACAGTTGCTTGGATGTATACTAGTATACATAAACCTATGTTTTGTGAATTTAATGGTCTGCCTCCTTCAGAGTTCAACTCGGCAATTAGACTGTGAAAGCGAGCGCGCCTCTTGGATTCCCGTCACGTCTTGACTTTCACAAACCAAATGATTAGGCTACATTAATTAATATGAGCACCCCTTAGTGGCAATGTGCCGTGCATCCCTGATCAGTGAATAGCATAAGTTAAACTAGAAAGTACATTTCCTGGAGAAAATGTGAGGTAGGCTAGTTGCTGAAGATGGTTGTAACAACTACTGCCAATAATATCATAACTACTAACTATTGTAAATACTGAATAACTACTATAAACACTATTGCTATTACTATTATATCTAGAAATATAACTGTTATCACTACCAATACTACTAAATAGATATAAATATGAATGTAAAAAAAATACTATAAATAGCCTACTTCAGCTAGTACTACTAGTACTAGAGTAGAAGGGACACAAAGACACATGATCAATCAAAAAGAAAGAAAGATGGATGAAAGAAAGAAAGAAAGATGGATGGATGGAAGAAAGAAAGATGGATGAAAGAAAGAAAGAAAAAGAAAGAAAAAGAAAGAAAGAAAGAAAGAGAAAGAAAGAAAGCAGGATGGATGGATGGATAGATGAATGGATGGATGAAAGAAAGGAAGGATGGAAGGAAGGATGGAAGGAAGAAAGAAAGATGGATGAAAGAAAGGATGGATGGATGGATGAAAGAAAGAAAGAAAGGATGGATGGATGGATGGATGGATGGATGGATGGATGGATGGATGGATGAAAGAAAGAAAGAAAGATGGATGGATGGATGAAAGAAAGAAAGAAAGAAAGAAAGAAAGAAAGAAAGAAAGAAAGAAGGATGGATGGATGGATGGATGGATGGATGGATGGAAGGAAGGAAGGAAGGATGGAAGGAAGGATGGAAGGATGGATGGAAGGAAGGAAGGAAGGAAAGGAAGAAAGGAAGGATGGAAGGAAGGAAGGAAAGAAGGATGGAAGGAGGGAAGGAAGGAAAGGAAGGAAGGAAGGAAAGATGGATGGAAGGAAGGAAGGAAAGAATGAAGTCATAAAAGGGTGCCTGTACAGAGAGCCTGCACGTGTCCCCAAATTCAAATCCCAACTGACACTGTGAGCATCCTCTCATTCACTTCAATGGAAAGGCATGTTGGCTTCAGACAGCTCTCTCTCAAAAAGTATAAAGGACACAGCCTAGATATTGACAGCGTAGGAATCATGAGAAAATGCTGAACATTTAGGCTATGATATGTCCATGTAGCTTAAAAACTGTAGGCATGGCGACGAGTTAGAAAAAGGGTAAAAATGCAAAATTAGCAGCTCAAAAGGTAGTGTGGGCCCATACGTTTCAATGGAGAGTGCAGTTGCCGAACAAATCGTCATACAGCGAAAACTATAAGTCACACGGCTTAGATACTTACATTGTACAAATCAGCACAGTTATGGGAACATTTCGATATATAATATGTGTATGAGCTGTTAAAACTGTAGGAATAGCGACAAGTTAGAAAAAGAGCAAAAATGCAAAATTAGCAGCTCAAAAGCTAGAGTGCGTTGCCATACATTTCAATGAGGAGCGCAGTTGCCGAACAAATCGTCATACAGCGTAAACTATAAGTCACACTGCTTAGATACTTACATTGTACGAATCAGCACAGTTGTGTGAACATTTTGATGTATAATATGTGTGTGAGCTTTCAAAACTGTAGGAGTTCCAGCAGTTTACAAAATGTGTGAATATTTTCAAAGCAACTGCTGCCACCACTCTAAAAACATAAAGTTTCTGAACATTCCAAAAGCAGTTTCAAGCAGTTCCAATGGGACAAAAAATAGTTTTAAAAGTTTAATTTCTAAAAAACTATAACAAATATCAAAAATCTGAATGGATCCGTTCAAGAGCTAAACATTATGAACATTTTAAAGTTTGAATGAAGTTTCTAGGACAAAGTATGAAGAACTAGTTAAGGTTCAAAAAAGTGGGGAGAATAATAAGAAAGAAAGAAAGAAAGAAAGAAAGAAAGAAAGAAAGAAAGAAAGAAAGAAAGAAAGAAAGAAAGAAAGAAAGAAAAAGAGAAAGAAAAAGAAAAAGAAAAAGAAAGAAAGAAATAGTGGGAATATCACAAGTTGGGCTAGCTTCTGCAAGCTAGCCCACCTAATAAAGAAAGAAAGAAAGAAAGAAAGAAAGAAAGAAAGAAAGAAAGAAAGAAAGAAAGAAAGAAAGAAAGAAAGAAAGAAAGAAAGAAAGAAAGAAAGAAAGAAAGAAATAGTGGGAATATCACAAGTTGGGCTAGCTTCTGCAAGCTAGCCCACCTAATTACTAAATATTAAAGACCGCGGATGTAAAATGTGATTGTGCCTCTCTATAATCTTATATCAAGGATGTGCTCGACTATGTGATTGAAGCTAGATGTCTCCACTTTTAATTTAGTTTTGCTATATCATTTTATTGTTATTTTTGATTTGTTTTTTGTTTGTTGTGTTACTTTATACGGCCATATGTGGGCTGTGTGTTGTCTGTTACTGTATTTGGTACTAAAAAAGCAAAATAAATTATTCCAAAAAAAAAAACAAGACTGCGGATGTCAGACAATAGGCTACGTATTGGGTGTATAGGCGCCAAATCCGGAGCTCCCATACAAAAGGAACGCAGCATAAACAATAGGGATTGTGCAGATGAATGAATGAAGTGACTAATTATTTAAGTCTTTTCATAAATATTTTTATTTTTATCTAATTCTATTATATTTTGTCTAATCGACTATTATTTCTTTAACAACTAGCAAAAGCTGCACCGTTTAGTCGTTTAAACGACTAGTCATGCACATCCCTAATCAGAAGCGTTCTCATGTTCCCTCTCTCAGCTGCTGTCAGAGATTGAGGAGCATCTGAAGTGCACCATCACCCAGTGTGAGCCGGATCTCAAGGTGCCCGTGGACGACTTTGACGGGAAGGTCACCTATGGCCAGCGTCGGGCAGCAACAGGAGGTGTGTGTGTGTGTGTGTGTGTGTGTGTGTGTGTGTGTGTGTGTATGGGGTGTGAAAAGTGCCCTTTGGTTGCTTGTTCAAAGCTTACTTACAACGTGTATGTATGTGTGTGTGTATGTGTGTATGTATATACATACACACACACATACAGACATACACACACGTTCGTGTGAACCAGCAGAGCTCACTGCAAAACATGCGCACATGCGCGGTAGTCGATCGCGCTTTAAATGAATGGGGGAGCTCACGTGACCGAATGACTGTTTGCGTTGTGAGTTGTGAGCTCAGTGGTGCGTGTATGTATGTATGTGTGTGTGTGTGTGTATGTATGAGATCGAACATAGCCTACATACATACACACACACATACACACACACACACACACACACACACGTTCGTTCCAACCAGCGCAGCTGTATGTGAAACTGCTTGCGCATACAATCGCGGTAGCCACCGCACTTCCGCGTGACGTCACCGAATGCTCTGCCGCTGTTTTGAGAAGAGCGTGTATGTGTGTATGTATGTGTGTGTGTGTGTGTGTGTGTGTGTGTGTGTGTGTGTGTGTCTGTTTCGACTCGCTTAATGAAGGACTTCGATACATCGCTTCAGAGAATGAAGACGACTATGGTAAATATAGCACTAAAAATATTAATATCTGCGTGGTTAGATGACAAGACCATGCTTTGTGGGTAGATCGTATGCCAAATCAATTTGTTTTTTTGTTTAGATGGGGGAGAGCCGGGTCAAAAGTCGCGCAGGACAAAAGTCGCGTTCCCATTTTCTCCAGAATGACTGGACCTGCAAATATGTGGTTATACTTGCCTGCACATATTACCGTGTACGAGCTCCCTTCAAATTTTGGGCGCGATCGCAGCATATTTGACAGAGATATCGATGGAAAACCACTTTTGCCCCATATAAGTAAAATCATGGTCTCATAAGCATTTTTCGATTGTAAAATTGTGTTCACTTGTTTTAGTTTACAAACATATGCAATTTTCTTAGCATATCTACTGGCTACATGATAACATAGCTTTCAAGTTTCGTGCGAGCAAGTCGTGCCTGCAAGCCAGGGAGAAATGACAGGAGACCGTGGCGGGACAAATGTCGCATCCCGTAGAGTGACAGAAGTCGCATTCTGATGGCTTAGAACCAGAGGGGTGCGCGAGTGACATTTGGGCAGAATGAACAGGTGAAATTAAAGCTCTCGAAGAGATCTTTCTAATGCTATTGGTCAGCTTTGTATGCAGTTTTAATGTGAAAGATACTGTTACGGCTCCGCCTCCGCCTGTGCGCTCTCTAGCTCCCACCACCGTTCCCGCAGCGCGCGCGCCACGGCCTTCCACTTCAGCGCGCGCTCTGCGCGCCCTTCGACGTAATCACCCCGCACACCTGAACACGGTTCCGCTAACCAGCTCCGAGGGCGCGGCTCACCTGCTGCCACCACTCATCCAATCACCTCCCCTATAAGAACCCGGTCTTCCCAACGTTCTTCCCTAAGATTCGTTGTGATTCCGGTTTGTTTGCTGCTCTTTTCCTGGACTGACACACGGCTTCCCCGACCCATTCTCCCCGGACCTCGACCACGGCTTGGATTACGTTTTCTGGACATTGTTTGTTGATAGATTGACCCCTGCCTGAACTTGACTACCCTTTGCCTTGCCCTCTGTACCTCCGCTTTGTATTAAACCGCCCTCTGGGCTTGGAACTGTCCGTCTGTGTCCGTGCGTTTGGGTCAGCTAGCGAACCAGCCCCCTTACAGATAGCCTACATCTTAAATGCAGTCAAGACAAATTATTTTGCCTCTTAACTTTTGTCAAACCCCCTGGTTCCAGTCAATTGGATTATATAGGCTACTTTCGTTTACAATGACGTTACCTTATGAACACAAATAGCTTAACCTATAGGCCTACATAAACACAATAGCCTAAAACCATGTTTATTTAGGCCTACAATGTATTTTCTTTCATTGACAGCATGCCAAGAGTTAGGGTGAGGAAAACGACGCGCGGTCTCTTCAGCCCTGAGACCAACAGGCAGACAGCTCAGGAGGTCGTTGAAGGCTATATATTATTATGATATGTCTAATAATACATTCGTTTTGTGTTTGTCCCCACGCAGAGCAAATTATTTTGTTTACAACTATTTTGTTACCAAGGTGATTTGCTACCTAAATGATTGGTTTGAAGTGGTTCTCACGCGACTTCCTCGCGACCTAGCGAAACAATCATGATTTTATGACAAATCTGCAATAAACTAAAATGGGCAGGAAGAAATGCACAGCGAAACTAGAGAGAGAGAGAGAGAGAGAGAAACGTTCTTATGGAATGAATGAATTTATTTTTTAATGAAAGGATGAAAGCCGCAAGCCAACTTTTTTTTAATCAATGAATGGAGGAGCCGCACATTGACGGGCGTGGAGCCGCGGGTTGTCCACCCCTGCTCTACGGGATGCGACTTCCGCCACTGTCTCCTGTCATTTCTCCCTGGCTTGCAGGCACGACTTGCTCGCACGAAACTTGAAAGCTATGTTATCATGTAGCCAGTAGATATGCTAAGAAAATTGCATATGTTTGCAAACTAAAACAAGTGAACACAATTTTACAATCGAAAAATGCTTATGAGACCATGATTTTACTTATATGGGGCAAAAGTGGTTTTCCATCGATATCTCTGTCAAATATGCTGCGATCGCGCCCAAAATTTGAAGGGAGCTCGTACACGGTAATATGTGCAGGCAAGTATAACCACATATTTGCAGGTCCAGTCATTCTGGAGAAAATGGGAACGCGACTTTTGTCCTGCGCGACTTTTGACCCGGCTCTCCCCCATCTAAACAAAAAAACAAATTGATTTGGCATACGATCTACCCACAAAGCATGGTCTTGTCATCTAACCACGCAGATATTAATATTTTTAGTGCTATATTTACCATAGTTGTCTTCATTCTCTGAAGCGATGTATCGAAGTCCTTCATTAAGCGAGTCGAAACAGACACACACACACACACAGACATACATACACACACACACACACACATACACACATACACGCTCTTCTCAAAACAGCGGCAGAGCATTCGGTGACGTCACGCGGAAGTGCGGTGGCTACCGCGATTGTATGCGCAAGCAGTTTCACATACAGCTGCGCTGGTTGGAACGAACGTGTATGTGTGTGTGTATGTGTGTGTGTATGTATGTAGGCTATGTTCGATCTCATACATACACACACACACACACACATACATACATACACGCGCCACTGAGCTCACAACTCACAACGCAAACAGTCATTCGGTCACGTGAGCTCCCCCATTCATTTAAAGCGCGATCGACTACCGCGCATGTGCGCATGTTTTGTAGTGAGCTGTGCTGGACGAACACGAACGTGTGTGTATGTCTGTATGTGTGTGTGTATGTATATACATACACACATACACACACACATACATACACGTTGTAAGTAAGCTTTGAACAAGCAACCAAAGGGCACTTTTCACACCCCATATGTGTGTGTGTGTGTGTGTGTGTGTGTGTGTGTGTGTGTGTGTGTGTGTGTGTGTGTGTGTGTGTGTGTGTGTGTGTGTGTGTGTGTGTGTGTGTGTGTGTGTGAGAGAGTGAGAGTGAGAGTGAGAGTGAGAGTGAGAGTGAGAGTGAGAGAGAGAGAGAGACCAGGGTGTTTTCGTTGTTGAATCATGTTGTGTGTTTGTTGCATCTAAAACAAAATGGACCATCACCTTTGACTTGTTGTTCCAGGTGGTAACTACAGGGGTCATGTGGACGTACTGGCTCCCACAGTCCAGGAACTGGCCACACTGGAGAGAGAGGCCCAGACCTCCTTCCTCCACCTGGGGTACCTGCCCAACCAGCTCTTCAAAGCCTTCTGAATACCCCCCCTACACACAACACTCACCAGGGCAACCTAGGCAACCTACACACATCTGTGGGATACCTGCCCACACACAACACTCACCAGGGCAGCCTACACACATCTGTGGGATATCTGCCCAAAAGTCAGCTGTGCTATGATGCACTAACCTGCTTTGGCCATCCTGATCTCGCAGGCTCAGTGTGAGCTCCCGGGATCAGGACGGTCTCTTGAGGACAGGTATGGGGTTAGCATGTATTCACAATTTAGTTTGGAGAGCTAATTGCATCTGAAAATTAAGTTAAATGTTTGAATGATTAAAAATAATTTTGAGTTGACCTAGCAATATTCCTCTGGTGAAATAAAGAGTGGTATTGAACCAAAATCGTTTGACCTTTTCGATTGATTTAGCACATGCAAATCATCTACAAGTCCAAAAGCAATTAGACAATACATGTTTGAGGATTTGAGTTTGTTTTGAAAATGTGAATCTAGCGTATGGAATTCAGGGTTCATCTGGTCTGAGCATTTAAGAGATCACGCTGCTTTCACATTATTGCATTATGGGACACTTAATGCAAAAATCTGGTGCTCAAATCCTGGCAGTTCATTGGTAGCGCCTGAATCTTGACTTTCACGATCAGGCACTCCCACCCAACCTGGCTCCGCCCATATAACCTGGGCTAGCGTCTCTCATTTGCTGCTACGACCTGTCACTCTTTCAATTTTGACCTGTCATACGCCCTCAGAACACCAGCTTGGGTGGTGAAGTGGCCCAGACTCTATTAGCGATTCAACTTAAAGGAGTAGTAAAGGGAAAATGCATGTTTAGCCCTGTTTTAAGGTTACTTATGATCATATACAATGGTTCAGATCAAAACGTTGACAAAACTAGCACTTTTGAGAAAGTCGGATAATTGCTTTACCACCGTTTTGGTCATACAATGGATGTGGATGGGCACCGTGAAAAATCTTTCAAAAACATGTTAAACTCTCGATTTCAAAGATAAGATCTGAACTATTGTATATGATCATAAGTAACCTTAAAACAGGGCTAAACATGCATTTTCCCTTTACTACTCCTTTAATATTTGAGTTTGGAGAGAGACTACACTTCAGCATACATTTTTCCCTCATTCTGGCAAATTTTATTTCCAGGCCTGGAAATGTTCTGAAAAATCCCCAAAGTTCTGAAAAGTCAGGGAAATCATCATGATTCAATTCATTTTGTTTGTAAGCTTCATGTGTTCATGTATATTTGTCATTCTTAAAGTTGTTGTCCACATTTATGCTCAATTCCACAAACATCTCAAATTAACATCATTATAGTATTTATAAGGCTGTACTCATTAAAATGCAGAAATATAGTCATGAAAATGTGTTAAGAAGTTGGGGTTAGGGTTATAATTATAGAAAGGTTTGGATTTTTACCCAGAAGGGCACTCGGAAGCACAGAGCTCTGTCAATGATCAGCAGCCAGACGGGCTAAACTCTCTGAAGCATCTCAGCTACCGAACTATAGACATGACAGGACCGACAGCAGTAATCTAGCACCAGCTAGTGTAACCGTTGTACTCTCGTCTGCGTTGTGTTCGACTCGTGTTACAGTTTGACACGTTGGACCAGCTCTCCCGCTCCCAGGGTTTATGACAGAGTTCCCAGTCTCAGCACATTATCAGCGAGTCAATCAATCAATCAATCAAAGCTTTATTTGTATATCGCATTTCATACCCAGAGGCAACACAATGCACTTTACAGAGAACAAGGGAGGTGGGCATACGACCCACCCCTACATATTCCAGAGGGAAGCAAAAAACCAGCATCACCCGGGGACCAGATAAGTGAGCTGTAAAAATTATTTCCTAACCCCTCTCAAGCAAGCTCCTGGAGTATGTTTGTCTATCGGCTAAGAACATTTATCAAGCAATAAATTAGATTAAATTACATTTTCAGAGTAAGAGAGGCTAAAAACATCATAGGAGAGTTTGTGTGTGGGTTCTGTGTTCCTGGACCTCAGAAAGGCATTTGACACCGTTGACCATCAGGTTCTCTTGACAAAGTTAACACACTTTAATTTTTCTGCAGACACCATCCAATGGTTTAAATCATACCTATCAAACAGAAAACTGCGTGATGGTCAATATAATAAATAGTATAATCTATCCTTGGGCCTCTGCTCTTCTCATTGTACATTAATGACCTGCCTGATGTCTGTCCAGATCTCCACCTTCAGATGTATGCCGACGACGCAGTTATTGTAGTCCAGGGCAAAAACATCAAGGACATAACATCCAGTCTTACAGGTGCACTGGAGAAGATCCAACACTGGCTAAACAACACCTGCCTACTGCTTAATGCAAAAAAAACAGTATGCATGATGTTCAATAAGCGACCATTAGCTATCCAAAGGTCCAATGTGTTTCTGGGTGGGGAGGAGCTGGAACTTGCCTCACACTTTAAGTACCTCAGAGTCATCTTGGATCCGCAACTCACCTTCAAGAAACGCATCAAAAAAGTTAGGAACACAATTACCTTCAACTTACAAAATTTTAAACAAATCCGACCCTTCTTAACAGCCGAAACGGCAAAGACATATCTCCACTGTCTGATATTATCCCACCTGAAATACTGTTTCACAAACTGGGCGTTTGCAAGCACCACAGTTGTTAAACCTCTAGAACAGTTGTACTATAGAGCCATCAAGATTTATGATTAAAAAAAACATCATCCTATCACCACTGTAAAGTACTAGAAAAGAACCAGTTTTTTAATTTTGAGAATCTGAAAATTTTCAAATGTTTTATCTATAAATCCCTACATGGACCAATTCCCCTTCCGGTCAAGGAACTCATCCACAAAAAAACGGACGGGTCAGGCACCAGAGGTGACTGTGAGATCCACCATAAGCGAACCACATTTGGACAAAATACACTATCTGTAAAAGGCTGCATAACATGGAACAGCCTCCCGGTCCAATAAGGGAGAGCCCCACCATCAGTACTTTTAGAGGCCAACTAAGAAAATGGCTGCTAACAAATCAAGAATGCGGACACTATTAGTTTCAATGCTAATTTGTATTTAGTTTTTTTTGCATTTCTTGTGTGTATGTTTATGTTGTCAATATGTCTCATGTTGTTGACCTCTGTGTATTTATGTATTTTATGTGTGTGTTGACCTGTGTGTATTTGTGTGTATTTATATGTGTGTTGACCTCTGTGTATTTATGTGGGTATTTATGTGTGTATTAACCTGTGTGTACTTATGTGTGTATTTGTGGGGACTACGGATGGAAATTAGCCCTGTGCTAAATCCGGCACTTTTATGCTTTTAATCATGTACTTATGCTTGAGGTGTCTTATCAATGTGCATTGTCCCGTCCAAATAAACAGTTAAAGTAAAGTTAGTAAAGTAAGAGACATGGCAAACACTGTTTGTGTTTGCCATGGCCCAGGCCTAAAGCCGGAAGTGGACTGGTGTGTGTGTTAACTAAATGCTACGACATCCACAGCAGACACGGGGGTATCTATCGGACTCAGGGTGGTCTGCTGGTGACAGTGGGGCATCCACTGGACCTGGTTAGAAGATAGGAGGGAGAGAGAGAGGCACTAGGGAGAGGGAAGGCAGAACAGGGTTTGTAGCACACAGAGCCATAAAAGCAACACAGATATTAAAACAGGCAACCTGGAGCAAGCTCCTGGAATATATTTGTCTAACGGCTAAGAACATTTATAGAGCAATAAATTACATTAAATTACATTTTCAGAGCAAGAAAGGCTAAGAGCATCATCCAGGCCTAAGCCGTGTGTGTCTGTGTGTACGAATGTGTGTGTGTGTTAACTAAATACTACAACATCCACAGCTGACACGGGGGTATCTATCGAAATCAGGGTGGTCTTATGGCGCGTTCCAGGCAACCCGTAACTTGTGTTTTTCCGACCTTCTACACGTGAAAATGCACTGGACTGGCAGTCAAACCCGTAACTTCCCACCCGTGAACTTGTACCAGATCGATGTACTCCCAGTTGCGCTCTCTGACGTCACACAGCCCTCTAAGCAAGATGGCAGCCCCCATGGGTATGGCGACAAAGATAACTTTAGGGCAACGTAAAGTACATTTGTACATTGTAATCAAAATAATACAAATGATTATGCACTACAATCTGCTGTGTATGTAATGATGCCCAAATATGTTGACAAGAGATAGCTAGTGCTAGCTAGCTAACATTAAGGTAAACCTGAACGTGACCATGCAAACGGCGAAAAGTCGATGATGTCAATAAATAAAATGTAATGTAAGATTTCTTAGCATAGCGAAATTAGGCAAACAATGTTTAGCTTGCCAGCTCTGACAATGTGCCAAATCTCAAGCTTTTACCATATCGGCTTGTTTACATTTATCCAGAATGACACGCATTCAGACAGTTTGCCTGGAACGCTATGAAGTCGTGAGTCGTGACTTGAAGTCTTAACTTACGGGCTCAAAATCCTATCCGGAACGCGGCATTAGTCTGGGGCCTTTCTCGTTCGGTGTTGTTTCGCCGGTTTAGAGCGGAAGCGCGATGACTCATCGCATAATCATCCGGTCTGGACCGGAAGACGAATAGTACAGATGTGGGAACATAAGAATGTAACTTGACCCGCGGTATTCTAACAGGCGCTTTACGTCATTCCGCACCACCGCTCGCCTGCCCATAGGGGCGCAGTAATACCACTCATTGACCCATTGCTGGCTCGCACATTAGATTAGCCTACCGTTCTCAAACTCCTTGTTCTCTGTCTGGTTGTAATTTAATTATTACGAACAAAGCCTATCTATTTATAGTTTCTATCTCTGTAACTGTCGCCGGGTCTATATCTGTTAACTGTCGGGACAAGTAGAAGTTTAATACATTAGGCTGAGTGTTCTCATATGGAACATGGCATCAGGACGAGTAAGATGGCTAACGGAGATGACCAGAGATGTGTTTGAAATGGTTCACTCACTCCCTCCCTATTACCATGGATGTATTGAGTGTGACTCATAGTGAACTACATGGGGAATGATTTAACAGTTTTGGGACACTACATGGAATATAACTGCGTAAGATATTCATGACTCAAACAAGCAGACGCGCCGATCACTGATGGCAGCAGGTTGAAATATCAGGTAGTATTCAGGTTCCATGTTTAGTTGAATGATAAATCCCATATAAATGGTTGGAATTCTAATGATGTGCAAGTGTGATTTTGTCAACTTTAGTGCTGTCTGCTAATAGCAGGCTGTGAAGCTGCACGATGAGACCGTGATAGCACGTTAGCTCGCGACAGCAGCTTCCATAATATTAACGGTAGCTGTCGGTGGCTAAAAAGCAGATAGCTAACTTTACAACGTTGATTCCTGTAGCTATTTTGATGCTATAAGTTCAACTTCTGTTTCTCGGGCAGGAACGGAGACGAACTCGCATTAGCAGCAAAGCAGCTAGAGGAATGATCGCGCGGTCTCTTTAGCCCTGAGACCATCAGGCAGGCAGCAGGAGGTCGTTGAAGGCTTTATATATTATTATGATATTATGTCTAATAATACATTCGTTGAAAGTACACAGGCTGATCTACTATACGGAATTGGACCGAGGAGTGTTCTCATATGGAACTAGGCTGCGCGCCCGCCCGCGACGAGAGCTGAATTGTAGTCAGCTTGCCCCGCTGCGCGCAGGACGCGTGCGTCGCCCGCTCCGAGCGAGAACGCAGGCGGAATGTCGCTCCCCGTCTGAAACGGCCTTGACTCCTGGAATCCCAAGGTCTTTCATATTGAAATTCTCTTGATGGTCTGGGAAGAGACGTGCTAAGGGAGTGCATCAGTCGTGATCCTTGACAGTAGGCTACCAGCCTGCGCTGCGCTCAGAACAAAGTTGGATGAATGGATGGACTTTTTGGAATCCTGGAAAATGTTTATTGCGCTCTAAAATCATGAAAGCATAAATGTAAAAATGCAGCAACAGAAGTAGTCTAGATGAGATGGTGGTTTAAATGAATGGCAACACATAAATTCAATGGCCGGTCATGGCAAAGCACCCGCTAACGCAGGCTACCCCCCTCCCACGATCCAGGGCTAGGAAACCGGTTCATCCCATTTATTTGAATATAAAAGAATTTGGGGGGGGGGGGGGGGTTACAATAGTCTAGTCCAGGTTCGCTGGAGGACCTGTATTTTCAGTGTTTGCTGGTAGCGGACTGCATCGATCAATGCAATGACTCTTCAGTTTTACCCTTTTCATCAATAAAACATCATTTTTACAACCATGTCTCATTGATTGGGAAGGCATTTAGAGCTGCCGGTCTATTAGCCTACATTCGGACTCAGAGGATGACATAACTGTTTATTGAGAAACAATTGGCTATATAAAGAAATACCACAATGCATGTAGTCTAGATATATTACATTATGGTTATACACTTTATGGTAGACTGCCCTCTCGCTCGCTAAGCAGGCTACATTGTGGCTGTTTTGTTCATCGCCTATAGGCTACACATTAGAAAAATGTTTTTTTTTATATAGACCTAGAAGGAATCATTTCCTATTTTAATACAATTCAAATTCTGCTTAGAGGGAATTATTTTCCACGGACATTATGACCTGAGCATAATTAATAATTATCTAAGTTAATATATGCCTATGAGAACGCAACGCTTTTTACGATAGGCTAGGCCTATGCGTCTTGTGATTGTACTGTAGCCTAGGCTACAACTTAAGGCTTGCCCTATTGAATTCATTTTATAGCCTACTAGGCTACTCATTATTATCGAATTATCTAGTTGATATATTAATAAAACAATAAGCCGTTTTAATGGCTATGGGCTACTAGTTGTAGCTATATGATGCGCTCTGCTCTTATACGCACGGTTGAGGCGGCAGCTCAAATACACAGCCAACTGGAGATGTCGCGTCTGGGGAGGCTCTGTGTCTCTCCACCATTCCCCAGCGAGTCCAAGCTCCCTCAATGAATAATACTTAGGCCTATTTATAATAGCCTACATAGCGCGAAACTGTTCATATAATAGGCTGTAGCCAGCGCGAAACTGCGCATTCCCTATAGCCGTTCATTGAACAGCTGGCGGCCGGTATAAATAAATAAAAACATACACGATATTTTGTTATTTGAATGATCTTGAATATATATATTCAAGATCATTCAAATAACAACATATTGTGTATGTTTTTTTCATTTATAATTTAACAATAGGGGGTGCAACAGAACACACTTTTAGGGAAAGTCATTGACAGGCGGACTTCAATGTTTTATTAAAATATAGTTATGTGCAAATGAAAACCCACAATCGTCCTATGGACCTTACCCCGATTTTGGAAATCAGATAAAGGCGTTCACAAGACCATTTCAATAATCGCATTATTACAATTATCGGTTGATGTCAAACTGTCAAACCTGCCGCTATGCACAAGATAGTTAATGTCCGGATATGATTGGCAATGAGTGATCTTTACTCATGGCGACTATTTCAATTTTGTATGGATCCACACCTCCGATCAAGCTTATTTTTTCTTTGTATCGTGCTGAAGCCATATAGCCTACTGCGCTCAGACTTGGCTACATTAGCTGGTGCCCTGTCTTCAAATTTACTTCCGGGGTTTACGAGTAGCCTAACAGTTGAATGCGTTCCAGAAACAAAACGCAAAACCCCCACGTTCACCATATCTTTACTAACAAATATATTTACAATACTGTTATTTTGCGCATTTGACTTAACAGACACCACGTCTTGACCCGACGTCAGTTACCGAGATAGATAGGCTACTGTAGGCCTAGATATATTATAGGTGTTCGTAATAATTAAATTACATCGAGGTGGATAAAACATGTGTTTGAGAACAAGGTAATAATAACAATTAAACGTTATTTGTATAGCCCCTTTCATACAGATACCTTCAGCGCAAAGTGCTTTACAACAGAGCATTTAAATTAAAGAATGTGAAATTTAATGATGCTTCATTCGTAGACTATAGGAGAAAAACACTGAGCCCAGCCTGCTAAATCTACTCAAAGACGCCACCTGGCGGTGGTGCATCACTAAAACGAAATAACACCCGTCTGAAATCCCACGAGATTTCCAACGGGATTTCCCTGCCAAATACCGCGACGTGAAATGCTGCAGCAAGTTACATTCTTATGTTCCCACATCTGTAGTTGTAATGTTTTTACTGTAGGCTGCACATGATGAAGTTTTGAGTAGCCTAGATAACATTCGCGATGGCATCACCAGGCATAACACCGACCAAAATTGTAAAAGAAGATGTGAGGAGAAAGCATAAAGCAAGCGGATGTTGGAGGCGGGCTCTACAGGCTCGAGCCGGATGATGGGGCGGGCGTAAGGCAGTGAAGTAAATAGATACCAGGCTCTTCTCCCTGAGGAGAGACTGACGCGAGGCTATGGTGGTCTGCGGGCGACAGTGGGGCATCCACTGGACCTGGTTAGAAGGTAGGAGGGAGAGAGAGGGGCACTAGGGGAGGCAGAAAACGGTTAGTAGCACGCTGAGCCATTGAAGCAACACAGATGTCAGAACAGAACAAGCCTGTTTCAGGGTAACCAGCTTCTGTACAGTACTTGATAGTAGCGCATGTATGATTGAGGCTGTATGACGTTGACACGTCTCTCGTTTTTCAGATGCTGCATGATTGGATATTCTGCAATAAACACTGTCACTGGGGGGACATGTCTAAACATAAAGAATAATGTATAAACAAATAATAAAAATAAAAAAATAGCTGCAAGCAGCAATGACGGGGCCAAGCCCTTACACATCAAAAACAAGACACCTCCTCCCCTACACCTCCTCCTCTACCCTTCCCCCTCTACATCTCCTCCTCTACACCTCTATACCTCCTCGAACCCCTACACCTCCTCCTCCTCCCTCCCCTACACCTCCTCCTCCACACCTCCCCCTCATCTACACCTCCTCCCTCCTCTACACCTCCTCCTCTACCCTTCCCCCCTTCTATACACCTCCTCCCTCCCCTACACCTCCCCCCTCCTCTACACCTCCTCCCTCCACTACATCCCCTCCCCTACACCTCCTCTACCTCTCCCCCCTCCTCTACACCTCCCTCCCTTACACCTCCCCCTCCACCACACCTCCCCCTCCACTACACCTCCTCCTCTACACCTTCCCCCTCCTCTAAACCTCCCCCTCCTCTACTCCTCCTCCCTGAATGAATGAAAGCGCAACCGGGGTGTTGTTGCACAAAAACGCTTATATCGACATCATACTTTAATCTGACGATTTTGTGTCCAATTAGTAAATTATAGAGCATGCCATCACCTACACATACAAGCAAAATGTGCCCCATCCAGCCACAGGGGGCGCTACAGCAATTGATTGCGTTTTAGCCACTTTGCAGCATTTTGGCTTGTTATAGCGCCACCCTATGGCCAATTTGCTGCATATTTCTCAACTTACCTTATGGCTACTCAGGCACTACTGTACCAAATTTCGGAAAAATCGGCATAGCAGTTAGGCCTTAACAGGAAATTAGCTCTCTAGTGCCCCCATTTGAGTTGATCGGGCCAATAATGCAGGGATAGCCTTGGGGTATATGTGCAGACATGCTAGCAAAGATTTGTGGTGTTTTGTACGACCTTCTGAAATTATACCACTTCGTGTGAAAAGCCACATCCTCTGCAATCTTCATTGGCTCATAGTTTCAGTTTTATTCAACTTTTCAAAAAATGCCGAATCAGAACTTTAGATATTGGTCCATAGATTCTGTCTACCGAGTGTTATGTGAATCGGTGAAACTTTCTAGGAGGAGATAGATTTTAAGCGTTTTCCAAACCAGGCCAGGTCACGCCTGGCTTATGTGTGTTGGCTGGCTTGTTTCTGTGCGGGACTGGTAGGACGGTAATGTCCGATAAATAAAGATGGGTCTTGTCACCTGGACACATCAGTTCCAATGCTTCCAATGATAATCCAGCACAATGAGAGCGGGATAGCCAGTAAGCTCATGGGCTCACAACAACTAGCAGCAGCTTCCATAACATTAATGGTAGCGGTCAGTGGCTAAAGCAGTTACACTGATGATTTCTGTAATGTTAGCTATTTTGCTGCAATGGGTTCAACTTTTGTTTCTGGATAAAGGTCATGACTTGCTGATTTGCACTACACTTTAGGGGGTGAATAAGTAGACCCAGGACACAGTGGGTTATTTGGACATCTACTAGGATCTTGATATTATATTGATATGAAGATATGAAAGTAAAGTATTTGCCCTTAGAAGTAAATTGTAATTAAAATGGTTCTTAGCTAAGTAACCTAAGTGTAGGCAGACTTGAAAGGTCAATTGTAATATAATATCATGAATGAACAATTGTAAACATAGTACTCAACAGAATAGGTAATACGCAAGTCTTGATTTAAACTTTTCCTAAATGCTTTATTAAACATACAGACATGCACATTAAAACTAGCCATAAGTTGCTATTTTGCATGTGCTCTCAGGACATTTTGTGGTTGTGACCATCTTTGTAAAGAAGAGAGGCATGTAATGCACATGTATACAGTAGTACAGAGTCAGTTGTCTATTGTATAGAGGTGTTCAATTGCTCAAGTGTTGTCAGGTGTTGGTTCGAGTGTTCGAGTGTACAGTGATGCATAGTCAGTTGTCTATTGTATAGACAAGGTGTCACATGTTCACTTGTTGGTCCAGGGGGTGGCATGTGTGCCATTGTTATAATTAGAGTGATGGCCTATGTATAGTACAACCAGAGTACTATAAACAACTGACTCTGCACCACTGTACACTCGAACCAACACCTGACAACACTTGAGCAATTGAACACCTCGTCAATACAATATACAACTGACTCTGCACTACTGTACACTATCACTTGAATCAACACCTGACAACACTTGAGCAATTGAACACCTTGTCTATACAATAGAGAACTTACTCTGCAGTATACTTGACATGTTATGTAATTGCACTGCCTGTATCATGGACACAGTCACAGCCATCCATGATCAGATACTGCTGTCTGGACATGTCCTGTCCGGGTGGGGCTTGCACCTGAAAACCATCTTTGGGGGGGCTGGACATCAGCGTTGCACAGCATCCGACACCTGACTGATGTTGCATCACAGTTTTCTCTGGCCTCAACCACACCAGGCATCCCAGCATCCCATAAAATGGAATCGCTAATACATGACAATGACAATTACCTGAAGTGCTGGTAACTCAATGTTTGGGAGCTTTTTGAAATAGCCACTCAGATGCTGGTGCTGGTTGTAGTTTTCAACAAGCACTGTGCCGTCCTCAAGTCCGACAAGCTGTGGGATGTTGACTTTCTTCACAGGAGCGCTGTCTCTCACCACCCCAGCAATGTCAGTAAAAGTCTCCACTCTGGTCTTCCTATAGTGCTGCTTGATCAAGCCAAACCACCAGTCAGGGGCAAACTTGGTGTGGCCTGCAATCAGGAAGTATAGGTCCAGCTTCAGGTGAAGCTTGTGCATGGTCTGCCAAGCACAGTACCACAGCACAAAGTTGTTCTTGTTTTGTCCACTGCAGTTGTCACAATGAAGGACCACATGTGTTTCTCCAACTTAATAGTTGTTGAAGAAACATAGTTGATGACTGCATTGCTGCTCTTGACGCCATCCCTTTGTCGATCAGGTAGTTCACTTGCTTTTATGGTATCTAAACAGAAAAAAGCTCAATTAATGAACAGAAATACTGATCAGAAGCCATATTACAAGAAATTCCTAACTTGCAGATCCCATCATAATTGTAGGTTATGGGTTACGATTTGCTTAATACCTACTGGAGAAAAACATCCTCTCTTAATCCCTTAACTTTAAACTTAAGACATAATTACATACATGCAGGGGTCAACATTAAGTTTTTAGCTCACCAGCCAAATGTCTGGAAGATGAAAAATTTTACCCGCCAAACCTTTTTTCCCCCAGCCAAAAATAACATTTATATGAAGCCTGTTTTGTGTCGCGTAGACATACAGTAAGCTGTATAATAACATGATATGGTGGTGAATAAAAACAGTTGTCAGAGCAGATTCCTGGTGCTACAGCACAGGTGGTGTTGTAGTCCTATCCCAGGGCTGTACATTAACTTTTTTAGCACTGGTGCTACAGGGGTTGATAGTTCTGTAGCACTGAGCCAGAAAGTTCTAGCACAGGTATAAAATGTCCATTATCACCTCTACTGAACACATGTTATGCAGTTCATCACTTAAAACCATCTGGAAAGGGATGTTACTATACGTATACAATATGAAATAATAACAAATGTTTGCAGACAAGCATCTTTAGGTTTTCCAGGCTTTTGATTTTGCGGTGTCTTCCACATTTGGGTTATCATTAATAATTGAAACATATTTTTCCTTTGCTCGTTTGTTTGGGTTTTTCTCTATGATCTGAACAAGGAACCAGTGTTTCCTGTGGAATTGATGTCTTGGTGTGGTGGTGCCAAGCTGAAGACAGCTAAAATAAGGAGGATTTCTATACCAAAGCGGGGGTCTGGGCGTCCTTCCCCAAAAAAGTTTCAGAGGCCTAGTTTCCGGTATTCTGGTGACTTTTAAAGAATGAAAATAACAAAATCGTGAGACATATATAATTGAAAAGTATACTGAAACAGCATGTTTAGCTTACATGAAATATGCTTTCTTTAATTTGGAGTTATGGGGTGAGAATAATAAATAGAATGTTTTATTTAATAAAAAAAAGTTATGTTTGATGCCCATTGATGCTTAACTGCATACTCATTCCTTCTAAATCATCACTCTTTCTAATCTCTCATCATGCCCTGTCCCCTTCCTTCTCCTCTCTCTTCTCCTGCTCTCCTCTCAACAACCTCTATCCTCTCCTCTCACCTGTCCCTCCACTCTGTGCTGGTCCTGTCTTCTCCTACCAAAATCACTGCCTTTTTTACATAGCTTACATAAATAATAGTCTAGATTAGGCTACGCTTAACTGATATTTCATTGCATTTGCTGTTGCTTTAACTGGCACTTTTAGGTGGCTGGAGGAACATTAACGCAAGCTAGCGTCGTTAAACTTTAGGTTCAACCAGCCAAAAAGACGGTCGCTCAATCAGTCAGTCAGGGCAGCGCCTCTGATTCGCATGTTGTAGGTAGTCGCGCTTATGGTGTGGGCAGTCTCCTTGACCAATTATGCTTGCTGGCTGACAGACAGCAGCGCACAAACTACGTAGATGGAGGCTCCACTTCGGCTCAAACATTGGCTAGGCTACTGGGTGTAGCTCCACGTCGTGTTTCTAGACTGTATTTTTTAGATAACTTTACATATTTATCACACTTCAACTATAGCCTATTTTTTACTTGTCCAATCAGACAACTGCATGAGGCACTTGCCCGAACAGAGTTTACTGGTCCGGGGGAAGCTATAGGCTAGCCTACCTGACTGCTCTCACTTAATTTCACCTCACTCGTCCTCCCGGCTTCAACACGGAAAAACCCGCTAACGTTACATACAAGCGGCTCGCTGTCTGTCGCACGCATGCTACAGGGCGAATAAATTAATCGCAGACATTTTTTTTCATAGCACATGCGACATATATGTTGCAATGTACAGCCCTGTATCCCCAACTGAAAATATTGATCTAGTGATTAGTCAACCCATTGCTAAATCACAAACTACTAAGCTATCCCATAGGAATGAGCCTATAACCATACCAGCTGGGCAAGTTGACTTTGCTAGCTACCTAACCTAGCCTTAATGATATTGTCCTGCTCAATTGCTGTGCAACATATCAACTGACCAGTTCTTAAATGTATTTCACAACACTGGTTATTCTACTCACCAGACAGTCCCAGTCAGCTGACGTTGCTTGCTGTGTGAATAGTTTTGCTACGTACGTTGTGAGGCAAGTGTTGTTGACAAGGACTAGCTAGCTTGTAGTAGCTAACCTTAGCCAAAGCACTTTGAGAGAACGTGCACAGTATCTCCAACTCCTCGGGCCTTGAGTTAGGTAGCTAACACTAGCTAGCGTGTTAGCTAGCACTAGCTAACGTTAGCTAGTGTTGAATATTGTTGATTTTCAGAGAAATGCCTTTTAATATGATCCTGTTAGCTATTTCCTAATTATGATGATTGACCTCTGAGTATGGCTGTCGGTTTGAGTTTTCGGTAAGAAGTGTCCCTCTTCCATAGACTTATGAGATAAAGACATCTCATGGCTGGTACACTCTGGGCCAAACACCATTGTTGTGGTTAGAGATAAAGGCCTGGGCGCCGAGGCAAGGCCACAGAAGAGACCAGAGAAACAGTCTTATCGGAGAAGAGACGAGGGAGGGGGGACACTCAAACCACATAAGAACGTTGCAACAAGAGCAATGCTTTGATTTGGGTTCAGACAGCATACAGAGAGGTCAACTGTCCATTAGGCATGCCATCGTCTTTTGTATGTAAAACCTTCTGGAATAAATCGCTTTTGCTGAGGCTCAAATCCCGTGTTGGAGAGATTCATTTGGAACACCTGAGAAAGGAGTCACTGGACTGTGTGGTATATCTAGAGATTGGGGGTCAGTCTTTTATTGGAAACGAGAAAACACAACGCAGAGCTAATCAAGGACAATAATAAAAGACAAAGAGATTCAACAATTGGTGCCGTGACCCGGATCGGACATCCAGAACCTGGACGAGCCCAAAGACCGGTCGAGCAGAACAGCCGCAGCCGTGAAAGCAGGGGACGCCTTGTGAGCAGCTGTGACCTGATCCGCCTCAGAGACCAAAAACTACACCGGGTGAGTGGGTTGGATGTCCCGATCCTAAAAGAACCAATCAGTAAATCTAAGAATGCCACACATAATCTCTCAACACGTAAAACAAAACCAGTGCTGGATGTAAATGTATGTCTATATGTAGCATGTAACATGTCTGATGTTTGTACATCCTAGAGTACCTGCCACGGTGCTTGCATGTGTTTTGTTATGTGAAGTAGACCACTTTCCCTACGTGTATGTGACCTTTAAGGACAGCCTGTGGCAGACAGGGAATTGCCTTAAAGTAGACCAGCAGGATATTTGTACATCCTAGAGTACCTGCCACGGTGCTTGCATGTGTTTTGTTATGTGAAGTAGACCACTTTCCCTACGTGTATGTGACCTTTAAGGACAGCCTGTGGCAGACAGGGAATTGCCTTAAAGTAGACCAGCAGGATATTTGTACATCCTAGAGTACCTGCCACGGTGCTTGCATGTGTTTTGTTATGTGAAGTAGACCACTTTCCCTACGTGTATGTGACCTTTAAGGACAGCCTGTGGCAGACAGGGAATTGCCTTAAAGTAGACCAGCAGGATATTTGTACATCCTGGGGTGCCTATCGCATGAAATACTGTGTACAGGTGTATAAGGCCCTTAAGATTTTCTTAAGGAAGACCAGCAGGGTTATCACCCTGGGGTTGCCCGCCCACGCGAGAGATCGGTGGGGGGTAGTTCACTTCTAAGGTCTGCAGCCCTTGAGAAGGCCCCCGTGAAAGACCGGGGTTTTGGATGGGTGTGTGATGTATGTGTATTGTCGCACATGGATTCTAGATGTACATGTATATATATATGCACAGTCTAGGGAAGCGGTTTGGTTAGGTCACTGTGATAAAATCATACTGTGTGAACCAAGACCTTATATGCTCCAGCGGAGTGCTGGAGCCGTTATTTCTCACTCCCGACTCAGCCCCTCCCTTACACAGTCACAGAGCTAAACTACAGTCAGCCAGTCGCTTGACTATCAGTGAGAGCAGAGTAGGCTTAGCGAGGAGAGTCGGAGGAGGAGATAGAACACCGTCGATGACGGTCCGATTTATGCTTATTGCTGGGTATGGAAACTAGATGTGTATGTATGTGTGCATAGGCCGTGCGTATGTATATATAGTCTAGGGTGGCATATTTGGTTACGCGCTGGTTTAAAACACGCCGTATTTTGATACATTCTCTCTTCGCCTCAGCAGAGTTGGCCAAACGCCCAGTACACACGACTCAGCCCCTCCCCTACAGCACAACAGAGGAGACTACAGTAAGGTCCGCTCACTACCATTTTACTAAACATACTGCTCTTTCACAATGGCAACACCTAAAGGTAGTCCTGAAAGATCTGAGAAAACTACATTAGAGAAAGGGGGGACAGCCCCCCCCGATGTAACGCTAGAGGATATTACACAGGACATAAACCAGTACGTTTGGAAACACATGAACTTGGAGAAAGCCTTTAATGCTATAAGGTATATGGTATCTGTGAGGGAGTATGGTCTTCAGACAACGTAAAAAGGGCGTGGGGAAAATCAACGAGGCTTGAGGAAGGCTCAAACCTACGTAATCAATGGACCATTTTGGTTATGGAGCAGCTCAGTATGCATGCGGAGATTGCAGCTAGGGCAGAAAATCAGGAGCTGCGGTCCAAGCTTATGGCAAAGGAGGGTGTAGTAGCTGAGTTGACAGCTAGATTGGATGAAGCTCATAAAAACTTCATACAGGTTACCAGCCCGAGTCGGGAGCAAGGTCGGAAACTTGAGACGCTGGCTTTTCCCCAGTCACGTAAGTCAGCAGGGGCGAACGAGATAGAGGAAGAAGAGAGCTTAGGAGAGGCGATGTGTCTCAGGTCCGCAATAGGGCCACGGTCTGACACAAACTATATACAAGGAAGGGCCGCCCCCGAGCGGGAGGTGGACCCGGGTGAGCAGCCAGATCCAGGCGCCAGTGACGAGGGAGAGGATGCTCCTCCCCCTTTGCCTGTGTCCCGAGATAGAGGAAGAACTCGGCTTACTAGACAGACGCTAGAGCGCATGTGTAAGAAGCCATCACAGGCTGCTTCTAACTTGCGCCCCCTGAGGATGGGAGGTGACACTACTAGCACACGGGGGATACACTCTTATGTCCCAGCTAAACCACAATACTTAGAGCGTTGGTCAGCTATTATTAAACACCCACGTGAGGTGGGTATGGTGACATGGGACGAGATAGACCGTTTGAGAGGGTTTTATCAGTTACACCCATATGACGCAGTAGCCATGATGTGTCCTAGTCTGTCAATAATGGAGCGTGATGTGTTGAGAGCCAGAGTCGACGCAAACCTAGGGTCCCGGGGCGACAACGTCAAGGCCGCGTGGGACGCAATTAGAACATGGATAAGAGAGGAAGCAACAGTCGACATCGACTGGTCTAAAATTAGCCGCTGCCAGCAAAAGGCTTCAGAGGCGTTTGCCGATTTCGAACTCAGATGGAGACAGGTGTTCTTGAGACACAGTGGGTTGCCTGATGTGGACGATGGCAACATAGCAAATAGCAGTCACCCACAGATTAGTGACACGCTTGTTAAAGCCATAACAGACAGGTTAGGAGATGCTTTGGTAATCAGTTTACCAGACTTGGTGGAGCACCTCACAGCCCTGGATAAAAACATGGGTGTACAAACCCGGTTAATGGCCGCAACTAAGCAGCCAGAGGAGCCAAAGGTAGAGAGAAAGGTTAAGAGAGTGGAGTCAAGGCCCAAGGGGGGTTTTAACAAAACCAGAGACCGTTGTAATTACTGTGGGGCCAGGGGTCACTGGGCTGTAGAATGCCACAAGAAAAAGAGGGCAGAGGGATGGACTCCGCAATCAGCGGCTCAACCTGCATACGCGGGTGGTCGTGACCCTCCTGCCTATACTCCGACACAGGCTCCGGTCAGAACCCAACAGAGGTCTCAACCCCCACGTGTTAATGACTGGCTGAGCCAGATTCCTACGCTCTCAGCGGAGGACAAAAAAGCACTGGTGGAGGCCTGTACCCCTCCCCCTCCTTCTCCGACGGCCGTGACACCACGCACGGCCCCCTCCTCTCTGCCCTCCTCTCAGCCCTCACCTCTCCCTTCCTCCTTGCCTCCCCATTTTTAGTTGAGCCGTCGCTCCGCGTCCTTGAGGCGGCCCTGATACAGACTGATGGCGGCCTGTACATCAGGGGGTCCTTGAATGGGAGGAGACAACTTGACTTCCTCTTTGATACGGGGGCGGCGGCCACTGTCGTTCCTCCTCAATGCCTATCAGGAACTGACATTAAACTAACTAAACAGGAAGTGTGCATGCATGGGGCAGGGGGAGAGCCGATATGGGTGAAGAGAACTAGGCCATTCTTGCTGGAATTGGGACCTGTATCTCTCACCACTTCTCTTTGGGTGGGGGATGTAAATGAAGCCCTATTGGGCTTGATGTGCTGACACAAATTAATTCATCCCTTCAGTTTCAACAAGGGAAAGTCAGATGGAATCTAAATCAGGTTACAAAACCTGATGTAGCAAATTTGCCAATCTGGGCAAAAGACAAAAATTAGTATGTGGATGATGTTCTCCTGGCCAGTGCGACTGAGTCAGAGCACGAACATGACCTCAAAGTCCTGCTGACACATCTTCATGAGCAGGGCCACAAGGCCAGTCTGGGGAAAGCTCAGATTATGCAGGAACAGGTCATTTATTATAGACATAGAGATACCACAGAGACATAGACATTTAAACAAAGCAGAACAGACAGCTCGTGACAGAGATACCATACTAGCCCATTTGTCCTCAGCTCAACCTGCACCCCCGTATCAGAGTGATACTGTCACTGACCACAAGGTGATGCAGTTAGAGACTGAGAGGGGGGAGGTGTGGACTTGGATGGAGAATGGGGCAGATATGAACTCAGACGAGTATGGCGACAAGGTCAGAAATTGGTTGCACCACAACGGTTGCTCCCTTATCTGGCAACACAGATTCACTTCACTGTTCTTATCATCCTCAGAGCAGTGGACTCAGACAGAAAGGATGAATCGTGTCATCAAAGAGAGACTCACCAAATACCACCAAGAAAAGGTGGCTTGGCCCGATGCGTTGAGTCTTGTGCTCTGCTCCATTCGAGCAACACACAATCGGGAAACTGGACTTAGTCCGTTTGAGGTCATCTGTGGGAGGCCCATGCCACTCCCCGGAGCCATCGACCTTAGAAAAGCGGATGTACATCTCACTAGCGACACTTTGATGATGTACTGCGAGGAGTTGAGCAAGGCTGTGGCCAAGGCTCACAAACAGGTACTGGCAGCCTGGAGCGAAATCCCCGAGGGGGGACATGCTCTTATCCCAGGCCAGTATGTCATGATAAAGAAGTTTCAGGGGGAGACTTTAGAGGCAAAGTGGGATGGACCTTATCAGGTTGTGCTCATCACCCACGCAGCAGTAAAGGTAAAAGGGAAACCCAACTGGATTCATGCCAGTCAATGCAAGGTGGTTGCACCACCAGAGACAGAGTAGACTGAGTACACCTCAAAGCGAACACACTCTTGTAGTACTGCATCAGATAAATTGAAGAGCCAACCACTCCAGACTTAAAAACATCGGGTAGAATAGCGTTCAGGCTTAGCACCCCAAAACTAGGGACAGCCGTGGCAGCTGTTGTTCGAGCAGAGTCCTTGAGCTAAAGAACCATACGTCTAGTGATGGGGGCCGACTCGGGATGAAGACGACAACTTAGAGAATTACGACGTAATGCTCTATACCTGTGCCCACTGCTCGGATGACTGTAGCGCTGCTAAAGGGACAGGAGAATGGGTGTTAAGACCGCAGGCAGGCTTAGAACGGACCTTCTCGGAGGGTCACAGTCTGGAGTGGAGAGGGGGGCTTTTCTAGAAATTAGTAATGCTAAAATTAAAAATTTTGTGAAACCATAATCTCTAGGTCTGGTCTGAATGAGAGAGTGAGTGAGAGATATATGCTGTTACAAACTGAGTTTTGGAATACATGATACTGTCGCCGTTTCTTGTGTTTTCCTGTGTTCACAGGTGGAGTTGGAGAGAAGTCTGGGCTAACTGGGGACACGCAGACCGCGGGTGCTGGAGCAAAAGGGAAGACCACACCATCTCGGGCGGAGAGCGACAGTCACGACAGACACGAACTTCCACACCACACACCATATATTATAACCATTTCCTCCTACATTTATAGCTTGCTGGTCGGGGACAGGACGTCAATGCCAGCAATTGTGAAGTGTATGAGTTGTCGTTACACGGTGAATAAAACTCCACAGGTTACAATCGAGGTATACTCATTAAAATTGAAACAGAAGTGCGGTAGGACTGTGAAGCTGATTAATCAGTGGACAGGGAAAGCTACTAGCCAATTTGAATATAGGGACGTGTATTTTGTCAAAAAGGTTATTTATTTCTGGGTCGGGGCCACTCAGATCTGGAGTAATTTTCCTTTCACAGCAGAGATACACACAGCAATTAAAGATCATCTCTCAGGGAGAGGACACTTTGATTTCGAACTAACAGACTAGGTTTCAGGTTGCTATAATGAAGGGTTTGTGTTTTATCATCCTGTGGCTCTCCGTGGTTGGACTCACACAGTCAGCCGTGGAGAACCTTGCTTTGAAGTGGGCTTATGAGGTAGCTACGTCAGTGAGGAATGTTTCATCATGTTTTGTGTGTATGCAGATCCCAGACTCCCAAGCGAGTGGGGTGCCTCAGATGGCACACCCCTTTAACTTTACCCTAATGCGACGATACATCCACCGTCTCAGGCTATTGTCAGATGCAGAGCTGGAGAGAGGTATTGCTCAGGTAATGGTGTTGGATTCCTCTGTTGAGGGTTTTCCAGAAGACGAGGAGCCCACAAGGAGGACCACAAAAGTGGGCTCAGATCAGTTCACCAGTGCCGCTCCCGCAAAAGACGCAAGGTTATTTCTGTCTGCAGAGAGAGGGAGGGGCCGTGATCGTAGGGCACAGCCAGTGTCTACATACTAGGCTTTGTACTGCTCCGAAATGTGGAAGATGGATTTTGCGCACTTTAGAGGGCGTTTACTGGGTCTGTGGGGAGACGGCCTATTCGGTTTTACCAAGAAATTGGACGGGTTCCTGTTTCCCGGGGTTTACCTTGCCAGGGGTGGTTATTCACCGAGATTGGGAGTCAGCGTTGGCAGTACATGTTAAAGGGTGGGTCGGGGAAAGACCGATTCAACATTCAGACACCCGCCGTACTAGGAGAGAGGTTAAGGCGGGGTTTGTGGACGGCCTACTTACGCAACATGGAGTATGGGAGGATATTTTGCTTTTCTTTGCGCCGAGTGTGGGGGTCGAACTATTAGTGACGGACATTGAGAAACTTGCAGTGGCATTCGGAACGTTGGCCAACAGAACAACCGAGGCTTTGGGTTTGATTAATGAGGAGATGTCTGGTATGCGGAAGGCAGTGATTGAGAATCGTATGGGATTGGATTTGATATTTGCACAGGCAGGGGGCCTATGTAAGAAGTTAAATCGTACATGTTGTTTCACCATCGCAGATAATCGTATTCCGTTGCAGAATCAGATTGAACAGATCAGAGACATGACTAATTCTCTGCACATCAGCGAGGTGTCCCATTTCACAGATTTGTTTGGTTGGTTGCATGGCAATCCGCTCATATCTTTCTTATTGCAGCTAGCGGCACCGTTTGTTGTGGCTGTGGTAATGATAGCGACCCTTGTTTATGCATCTCGTTGTCTTCTCAGCAGGGCATGTTCTACAGCGACGTCACATTCGTCCGTCCGTAGACCAATGATGAGAGGCCCATTACCGACAGGGGTTATGTAATAATGTGTAAGGAGTATCTGTATGAATGCCAGATTCATACATGAAGTTACCTGATAGGTAGTTCCTTTTTTCTTTGAAAATTGTAATCCTACTAGAGGAAAACATGTTGTATTAAGTGTTTAATCCTTCACTGTTTATCTTAAGCACGTTTTTCTGTTCAGTTATTCTTTTTCTTTCTGCATAATGGCTGTTCAGGTTTTGGATGTCAACATTTCTCTTGATCATTATGATTCTGCGTGTTCACGTATAATCTTAGGGGGGATTGTTGAATATTGTTGATTTTCAGAGAAATGCCTTTTAATATGATCCTGTTAGCTATTTCCTAATTATGATGATTGACCTCTGAGTATGGCTGTCGGTTTGAGTTTTCGGTAAGAAGTGTCCCTCTTCCATAGACTTATGAGATAAAGACATCTCATGGCTGGTACACTCTGGGCCAAACACCATTGTTGTGGTTAGAGATAAAGGCCTGGGCGCCGAGGCAAGGCCACAGAAGAGACCAGAGAAACAGTCTTATCGGAGAAGAGACGAGGGAGGGGGGACACTCAAACCACATAAGAACGTTGCAACAAGAGCAATGCTTTGATTTGGGTTCAGACAGCATACAGAGAGGTCAACTGTCCATTAGGCATGCCATCGTCTTTTGTATGTAAAACCTTCTGGAATAAATCGCTTTTGCTGAGGCTCAAATCCCGTGTTGGAGAGATTCATTTGGAACACCTGAGAAAGGAGTCACTGGACTGTGTGGTATATCTAGAGATTGGGGGTCAGTCTTTTATTGGAAACGAGAAAACACAACGCAGAGCTAATCAAGGACAATAATAAAAGACAAAGAGATTCAACACTAGCTATCATTGGGCTTCATTTCCTGAACTTAGCTTTAGCTTAGCGTGCAGCCAGGTTATGGGTTACTGTTTATTTCAGATATTACTCTACATTTCAACTAGCCCTTCTCAGTCCAGTTGTCGCATTCCGCTCGCTCATGCCAGACAACAGTCTGGCCTAGTTAGGAGAGGCGCTCATATTTACAAGTGTCAGATAAACATGAAACTGCACTAACCTCAGCAAAATGGTCTATTTTAACAAATGCTGGGTTTTGAAGCCTCGGCGCTACCAATAAATAACTTATTTAGACGCGTTCTGTCCGAGTGAAATTATTTTTCTGAGGTAGTCTTCTTCTGTGGTGGTGGCAATGCTTTGAAGCTTCAACCCAGCATTTGTTAAAATAGACCCTGTTGCTTAGGTAAGTGAAGTTTCATGTTTATCTGACACTTGTAGGCTAAATATGAGCGCCTCTCCTAACTAGGCCCACACCGATTTATTTTGAAGGAAAGGTGAATGCACCAGACTGTTGACAACGGGACTGAGAAGGGCTACATTTCAACCAGACATTCCAGTGAAACCAGATACCCTACTAACACACGCAGGTTGCGCAAACGTTCTACATACGGCCGCTATAGGTGACGATTCATCTGCGCCGCGTGCGGAAATTACGCGGCCATTTACGGAAACGCGAGATCTGCCGATTAGTAGACGCTACGTTAGAACGACACGTCATTCAGAAGTTGCGGCCGCGTGCAAAGAACGCACGTGATCACGTGGGCAGGAACCTCCGTTTTAAACTCACTTGGCTGACACTAGATTAACAGGTATTTATATGACTTGGTCTGCACGTCTTTTTCGCACGGTGCAAATATGGTGCGGCCGCGTGCAAAAAACGTGGGCAGGAACTTCCGTAATAAACTCACTTGGCTGACACTAGATTAACAGGTATTTATATGACTTGGTCTGCACGTCTTTTTCGCATGGTGCAAATATGGTCACTTACTGACCACTGGCTATATTTAGGGCCCGAGCACTGGCGGTGCGAGGCCCTATTGAAACTCGAAGGATTATTATTAGGGCCCGAGCACACTGGCGGTGCGAGGCCCTATTGTATTTCGAAGGATTATTCTCCTTCTCCTTCTCCTTCTCCTTCTCCTTCTCCTTCTTCTTCCAAAACAAATGCCTTTTTGGCGGCCTAAACATCGATGAAAACGGATGAAACTTTGCAGATACGTCAGTCCCGGTGAAAAATTTGATAATTCATGGGTGACGGAAATGGGCGTGGCAAAACGGCTCAAGAGCGCCCCCTGGAAAGTTTCAAATGGCGAGCCCCACCTTTCAGTTTGATGTAGGCGAACGAAATTCGGAGGGCATATGTATTTCATCGAGCCACACTAAAATGTCTCTTAGAGCTGTACCCAACATGCAACAGGAAGGCCGCCATTTTGCTTTTAATGTGCCATTTTGTCCTTGTTTTGACCATTTCCATGCCTCGTATTTCAACGAACTCCTCCTACAGATTTCATCCGATCAACTTCATACTCGGTCAGCTTCATCTTAAGCCCTTTGTGATCAAAAGTTATCAAGAAAATTTAGTTTTCACCAAACACCCTTGCCGTGGCGCCCCGCCAAAGTTTGACATTTCGCCATAAAACACGATGTCCTCATAACTTCTCCATACATTATCCGATTTGTCCGATATATCTCACGCTTCATGACGGTTCTGTCCTGAACACATCTATGTGTCAGTATTGCGTCATACTTATAGCGCCACCTATTGGTGAAACAGGAAGTCCTCATAACTCCTCCATACATTATCCAATTTGTCCGATATAGCTCACGCTTCATGACGGTTCTGTCCTGAACACATCTATGTGTCAGTATTGCGTCATACGTATAGCGCCACCTATTGGTGAAACAGGAAGTCCCCATAACTCCTCCATACATTATCGGATTTGTCCGATATATCTCACGCTTCATGACGGTTCTGTCCTGAACACATCTATGTGTCAGTATTGCATCATACTTATAGCGCCACCTATTGGTGAAACAGGAAGTCCTCATAACTCCTCCATACATTATCCGATTTGTCCGATTTATCTCACGCTTCATGACGGTTCTGTCCTGAACACATCTATGTGTCAGTATTGCGTCATACTTATAGCGCCACCTATTGGTGAAACAGGAAGTCCTCATAACTCCTACATACATTATCCAATTTGTCTGATATATCTCACGCTTCATGACGGTTCTGTCCTGAACACATCTATGTGTCAGTACTGCATCATACTTATAGCGCCACCTATTGGTGAAACAGGAAGTCCTCATAACTCCTCCATACATTATCCGATTTGTCCGATATATCTCACGCTTCATGAGGGTTCTGTCCTGAACACATCTATGTGTCAGTATTGCGTCATACTTATAGCGCCACCTATTGGTGAAACAGGAAGTCCTCATAACTCCTCCATACATTATCCAATTTGTCCGATATATCTCACGCTTCATGACGGTTCTGTCCTGAACACATCTATGTGTCAGTATTGCGTCATACTTATAGCGCCACCTATTGGTGAAACAGGAAGTCCTCATAACTCCTCCATACATTATCAGATTTGTCCGATATATCTCACGCTTCATGACGGTTCTGTCCTGAACACATCTATGTGTCAGTATTGCGTCATACTTATAGCGCCACCTATTGGTGAAACAGGAAGTCCTCATAACTCCTCCATACATTATCCGATTTGTCCGATTTATCTCACGATTCATGACGGTTCTGTCCTAAACACATCTATGTGTCAGTATTGCTTCATACTTATAGCGCCACCTATTGGTGAAACAGGAAGTCCTCATAACTCCTGCATACATCATCCGATTTGCACCAAATTGCTGACGCTTCATGAAGGTCACCTTCTGAACACATCTATGCGTCGGTATTGAGTTACACTTACAGCGCCACCTACTGGTGAAACAGGAAGTACTCATAACTCCTACATACATTATCCGATTTACTCCAAATTGCTCATGCTTGATGAAGGTCACATTTTGAACACATCTGTAGGTCAGTATTGCGTCATACCTACAGCGCCACCTACTGCTTACAGGAAGTCCTCATAACTCCTACATACTTTGTCCGATTTACACAACATTTCTCACGCTTCATCAAGGTACTGTCCTGAACACATCTATGCGTCGGTATTGAGTCACGCTTAGAGCGCCACATACTGGTGACAGGAAGTTTCTGTCAGTACTGGACACCGAAATAGCACACCCTTTAACGGCGCCACACCCCGACCCGCGTGGGGTGCGAGGGCCCGCTCACTGCTGCTCGCAGCACTAGTTAGCATTTGCAGTACCACTGGCTATATTTAGCATTTGCAGTACCACTGGCTATATTTAGCATTTACCAGTACAAAAACGAATTAATGCTATATGGGGATATAGCAGCAAGCATTATGATACAAACCAATATAAGACTGAACACCATTAACAGTTTAGAACATTTTATTACACAAAGTACATTACAAATTAAAAGTATACATATTTACAAGGATGAGGTTTACGGTCTGTCACATTACGCATAGCCAGAAAAGCAAAAAAAAGCATGTACAAGTGTTACGGCTGGTAGCAGATAGTAGGGGTGAAAACCCAGATATTCTTTATTCTTTATTATATATATCTATATATATATATATATATATATATATATATATATATATGAGTATGTTGTTGGTTGTCTGTCTCCCCCTACTGGTCATTGTCTCATACTGTTCTTTTGTCTCCCTCATATTTCATGTGATCCCTCTGAGTGAGATTCTGGAGTGACTCCTGGATGTCTGCTGACAACATGCAGTATGATCAGCAGCACCAGCTGTCACCAATCAACCAATCAAACCTGTATTCCCCTGTGTATATAGGTTCAGTTGTTTGTTAGTTCGGGAGGTCTGGCAAGCCTCCTACTACCTGGTTTTGTATACGTTTTCCCACACACATTTCTGTCACTGGTTATACTTTGTTGTCACTCACTGTTTGTAACATGCACTTTGTCCAACGTGGGGCAAATGTAGCATTGTTTAATTATATGTTTGTTTGATTAGTATGACAGTGGGGTGGGAGAGTTATAGTAGGAAATAGTTACAATAACCCTGGGTTTTACATATATCATTTGCACACGTAGAACTGTAAGACATAATTAGGGAGGTGAATGCACCCTTGTACTTATTGGGGCTCCGAAGCCTGTTAGGTGGTGGTTTCTGTTATGTTTGTTGTTTTGCATTCACCATTTAGCTAACTCTCTCACCCAACATGTCTTGTTATATGTAAAGGCCTACGTTGCCTATGTGCTTGGCCCACGGGCCCTTTTTGTTGGCTAAATAAAAGCCCGGTAAATCTAAGAAGCTGCTGTCTCCGACTCCATTGGTTTGTCCTTTTTCATAATTCACTGAGGTCATGTGCGGTCCCACCCCGAGCCACTAGAGGGCCGTAACAAGATCTATGGGGGCTCGTCCGGGATTGAAGGGGTTAAACTCTTCAATGCCCAACATATACCAGTGAATTGTAAAAAGGAACTTCCGGTGGTAACATCCGGTGTTACCGAAAATAACGTCCGGGCGCAGTTTTGCGATACAAAAGTATTTACTCGTTTTACTTCTTGTTTATAGCGTTCAAACGTTAACGATGGCAGTAGCTACAAACATACTTTGGTGAGTAGAAATGTCCATGTTTGTTTAGATACCAGTGACATGTGTACTGTGTGTTTTTGTGAGGAAACCGTTGAGTAGTAGTATTGTATAGCTTACCCAAGGTATCATTAGCTTAGCTAAAACCTTGCGTAGCTTAGTTGTCCTGCCTCTGGGCAGCAAATTAAAATCTGTAGTAGAACAATCCGCTGTTTGAATTGGTGTTTTAGGAAGGCAGTCATGGTGACATTGGAATGGCTCCACCCTCCTAAACTGGTCATGGTGACAGGTGGAATGGCTCCACCCTCCTAAACCGGTCATGGTGACAGGTGGAATGGCTCCACCCTCCTAAACTGGCCATGGTGACAGGTGGAATGGCTCCACCCTCCTAAACTGGTCATGGTGACAGGTGGAATGGCTCCACCCTCCTAAACCGGTCATGGTGACAGGTGGAATGGCTCCACCCTCCTAAACCGGTCATGGTGACAGGTGGAATGGCTCCACCCTGGCTAGCAACCCATTATCTGACAATTGCAAAAGTTCTAAAAACAAAAATGAAACAGTGCGCATTCTGTGGCAGGCAGACCGGGAACAGACCGTTGTATCCCACAAAAAAAAGGTTAAAATTTACAAAAACTATTTACAAAAAAGGCATCCATCCTGGCAGGCTGGAAAGGCAGGTTTATCACATACCTTTTTGAATCGAGCAGGGGCATGTTTCAGCATCTCCTGCAGCTGGGCAGACACCTCCGTCACAGTGGTGCTTGGCTTACAGGCCATACCTGCACCTTTTAACCAAAAAGGGAATGGTTTCAATGCACATGGCATGAAGCAAAGACAATGTATTATTTTGCGAAAATATGAACAATCCCTTACGTAATATGACATTGTAGAGGGTCATATTCTTCAGAGGCTTCTTCCCCCTCTTCCCATGGACGCTGTAGACACACCACACTCTGTGTATGGCAATGGCTGACAGCACCCGCCGGACCACATCTGGCAGATCTTTGCCGCCAATGGAACTCAGATATCGTGTCTGCAAAACATAAAGACAATCATTTACTTTTACATTTCCTTAACACTTCCCTGCAAAAATAAGGAACAAAGTTCTGCCCTGAAGTTACTCACCATCTTCCTTTGATGATCCTTGTCCTTCAGCTGCTCCTCCAAGACCAGCAGCTCCTCCTCCGTTTTAGCAGGGTGCAGGTCATCCAGTACTGCTCCCCGATAGCTGTCTGCAGACTCGCCAGACAGTCTCTGCTCCAGCCTCATCATTGTCTGTGCCATCTCCTTCAGACTCTGCATGACGCTGGAGAACTGCTGACACATCATCCTCTGGAAGTCTGGATATTAAACACAGATGTGGCTATAAGTAATTGTACGGTCCCATAATGGCTATTCAACTCAAAGTATATCCCTACATGCAGCATGAAGTAGTTCACAAAATTCAGCATACCAGCATCTGCAGAGCTTGATGGCAACACTGCTGGAGCTGTTGGTCTCACAGGCGATGGCATCAGAGAACTACCTGAAAACCAGAGGATAAAGGGATGAGCAGGAAACTATGGTGCTGGCGGCGTAGTGATTCTGGCATAAGGGGAAGAATCAACTCGACATGAGACATGTCAGATCCTGACCTGGTCTGGCCGGGGTGCTAATCGCTGATGCATGCTGCTCGTGCCTGGACGTCTGAAGGGCTGAAGGGCCTGGGCTCACAGCGCCCTGGCTCAAAGGACCCGGGCGATGAACATCTACTGCCGAGTAGTGAGATGTGAGATGAGCGAATTAGTGAACTGAGTACATGAGTCTTCAGAAAGTCCTGAGTTAACTGTAAGTGTGCAAATATGCATAGACATTTCACCAACACAAACATGCATGGATACCTGCATTGATAACTGGCAGAGCAGGCCTTCCGGCTCTGGCACCTGGCATAGCTGGTCTGGGCTGAGTTCTGCCGACCGGCTGCCTGGACACTGGAACATATAGTAGAGGTAAATTAGCTCAGATTAGTCAACTCAAGTAGTACTCTTTTGGGACTGTTGAATGCACTTTATTATATTACCTTCGTCACTGGAGTCATAGTGCGTGTTGCGCTGTCTCTTCCTTGTGTTTTGGGAGTTAATCCATTGATGACTGCTGCTCAAACACCTTCGCCAAGGCACTGGATACTTCATAATGCTCTGTGTGTTCCTCAGCAGAGACAGAGGTTGTCATGGCTCCTCTTGATGTGCTTGTGGAGGTAGATCTGGGAGGTATAGGAGAATGGGCACTCAGAGCAGGAGAACACCCAAGTCTTGCACAACTCTAACATCACAGCTAGGAGAGCGAATGAGAGAGACCATTAAAAAGGATTATCTCACCTGTAGTACAAGTTCAAATATAGAGTGATTATACGTCATTGTAAATGAGAGCTTACTCTCAATTGATTCACGAGGTTAAATAAAGATTGAATGAATATGTAGCTAGTGGGGGGTTACAACCACACAACTGTGGAGAGAGAATGAGACACTTGGTTCCCTCCTCTACTGGTGTTCATGGCCATGGCCACACACCTGGAATACTCCAACCCTGATTTAAAGGCATAAAAGTGGGGAACACATTCTTGAGACGGTTCCTAAAACTGGAGGGAAAAAAAACGGGAAAATGATCTTCCCTCTCCTCATCACTCACTTCTGCATGGGGCTGAGCTCTACCCTGTCAGCAGTGGCAATACATGGGATAGCGGCTCAGCACACAGGAGAACTGCACAGAGAGGAAGGAGGAGAGAGAAAACCAACAACAAAAAAGGCAAGAAGGGTTAATAACTGAGTGAATCTTGCAAGTTTGCACTACAGGGAAGCAATTGCTCAATTTCCCTGATATTGTGGCGTCACTGGCGTCAGTGATGCGTCTTATGAATCTCACATGTCTACCGCTAACATTAACTCAATATCAATATCCCCATTTGTTTATCCCGTCTATGGAAACATATGTGCATTTGTACTTACGTGTGCCTGCCTTTATTGATGATCAGGTGTTTCTCCACCTAAGGGCTGGCCAGACAGAACCATCAGAGACCATTGGGCTGAGCTGAGGAGAGAGCGACATGTTAGAGTGTATGTGTGCATATGTATATGGTGCTCTTCTGTTAATACTCATGAGGGCATTCAACTGAACAAGGCTCACAGAGCCTGTGGTGCTGTCCCAGGACTGCCCCTGGCCACGCCTGTCCCCGTCTTAGCGCCTCTTCCTGTCCCGCTCACCTGCTTCTTGCTCAGTTCAAACAAGAACTGGGAGGTTGGCAACTGAGAGCATGGGAGGGGAGAGAGGGAGAGAGAGAGAGAGAGAGTGGGTGGGTGACCCTCTCGTAGGCTGACATGCCCACTCCACAGGACCACGTGATTTCTGACATGTTTAGAGGAACAGGGCAACATGTCTACCACCCTTCACACTCAGTAATTAAATAGATTTTGCAAGACACTATATTAGTAGTCCACATCATGAGTACCTATTATGCAAAATTTGGATTTGTATGTGAGTGAAAACGTAGTACACAATTCTTTACCCGTTTGACAGAATGAGCAACCATTTCAACAGTTAAGAGTAACATGAAATCCACCAAGATGGCTTCTGTAACCAAATGAGCCAAGATGGCTGCTATAACAAATCCTGCTAGCTAGCCTAGCTCCGTTGTTGGGGCTTCTAGTATTCTGTTAACGTTAACTTCGGAAAAATGAATGCCTAAAAACAAACACATACTAACGGTGTCGTGGGTTAATGCGAAATCAATGAGTAAGCTTATTATCGCATTTTATTCCAAGCGATGAAACAGTACGAACGTGCAGGAGCTCGCGCGAGCCTGCTAGACTTGAGAAGACTCCACCATTGCCCGTAATTAGGAAACAATGGCCCACGACAACACTTCATAAAAGTTATAGTGTACACAACTGGCAACATAACCAGATGTTATAGGTCCTTGAGGCAAATTTGTTCATCGTGAGGACATACATATGTCTGCAAAGTTTCATGACTCTACGTCAAACAGGGCATGAGCTATGCCTGTTCAAAGTTTGCAATTTCAGTCGGCTGCTATTGCGCCCTCTATTGGCCAATTGATCTAGGACTTGCTCCATTGCCTCATTACATGATCCTCTACCATCGTGCAAAGTTTCGTAAAAAGTTACCACTCCATTCTATAGGCTGCCATTGACTCCCATGGCGGAATAATAATAATAATTAAAGCTGCTACGCAGCGATGAGGCGGGGCCAGGCAATTTCCAAAAAGTTTAGGAGCAATAAGTGAGAGAATAGGAGGACAACAAGAAAGTTGACATTCCAATGTTCATTTTGTACATTCGTATCGTATCGTAAAACATTTGTAAAACATTTTGATGCATTGTAAGCTCGATTTTGATAATTCAACAATCTGGTTAATGAGTTTGTGAATTACAGTCTGAAGATCCAGTGTAGCAAGTTTGGTGTTAATTGATTGAAAAATGTGGGATGAGATATGTTTATTAATTTTTACAGGTTTTGTTAGCTTTTCTTCATAATTGAACATTAACTTCAGCAGCTGTGTACTCAGTCAGTTGCCAATCAATCGATTTAGTCATTGTTATCCTCGGCGGGGGATGGGTAGGGTTGCCAACAGCGATGTCTCCGATTCGTGGAGTTTGCGTTGGATTGTGGGTAACGTAGTTTTCTCTGTATGAAGTGTTGGTTTCAGAGGACAGAATTAAACATATTTAAAAAAATTCAATTCTTGAGATAAAATTCTGAAAAAAATCATACTACATCTTGGATATGTGGCCAAGTTGTGACTTTTTATGAGGATGATCAGACATTGATTTGGCGAGAATTAATAGGAACTGTATACAGAACTGTTAACAGTAAAACTTTTTGATGTGCTGTGGGCTCAATTTTTCATATTTCAAAAATCTGTGAGGATCGTTTGGTAAGGACAGACTGAAGATACAGTAGATCAATTTTGGTGTCAATTGAACAAAAAATGTGGGAGGAGATAGGTTTGATAGGTTTTACAGTTTATGAAGAAATCAGAGTGATGGACTTCAAAATTCGTGCAAGGTCAAAGCGTATGAAAGTTTTGTCTCACTTGGGACTACATTCACATGGTGGTTTTACAGTGATAGCACCTGTGGCTGATTTGTTATGATTTTTAAAGTTTTAAACTTTAGACTGTTGCTGTAGCGCCACCTTCAGGTTTATTGACCTACAATGCAGGTTGAGGACTTTGGGTATAGTACTGGAGCTATGTGCAAATTTTTGTGATTTTTTGTCCACGGAAGTTAGACTTCAGTGGAAGATGGAGAATAATAATAATAATAGTAATAATAATAATAATATAGGCAAATACAATAGGGTTCCGGCAGCTATGCTGCCTGGCCCCTAATCAACCCTATATCACGCAATTTCTGGCACACACACAGTTATTCAATCTATGACAACGTTCTCGGTACCACGATTTCACTTAAAAATGTGTGGTGAGATCCACGATTCGGAATCCAATGTATTCCTATGGAATTCCTATTCCTATGTAATAATAATACCATCAATTACAATAGGGGCTTCACACTTCATGCTCGGCCCCTAAAAGAACGAGGAAATAATAGGCCTAGCCTACTGTGCAAAAGAAATCCCAAACAAATTGTACATTTGTGTTCATTTGGCCTGTAAGCTTTAAGAAAAATGCTGACCACTATAGCCTACACAATTTCATAATCCCATTCTGTGTATATTTTTGTACTTTGATATTCTGTATATTTAGCATTTAGTAGGAAAGGAAGACGCCATTATTGTACATTCTCATAGGCTATTTATATAACATTTCAGTTCAAGTCAGTTATAAAGTGGGCATGCCCATTTACTCAGAAAGATCCATAGTTAGCTCCCCAAGGAGGCCTATTAAAGGAGTAGTAAAGGGAAAATGCATGTTAAGCCCTGTTTTAAGGTTACCTATGTTAAGGTTACCTATGATCACAATGGTTCAGATCAAAACGTTGACAAAACTAGCAATTTTGAGAAAGTCTGATAATTGCTTTACCACCATTTTGGTCATACAATAGATGTGGGTGGGCACCTTGAAAAATCATTCAAAAAACATGTTAAACTCTCAATTTCAAAGACAAGAAACTCACCGAGGTGTTAGTTGGCGTTCTGACATATATTTATTTTACATATATATTTATTTTCTGAACATGTCAGCCTTGTAGACCGACTGAACAAGTTTTCATCCTGGTCTCAGGCCATCAAGGCAGTGGCGCGTCTCCAGCGGCGTGCGAGGAAAGTCAAATCATGTGACCTCTCAACAGTTGATGAAAGACAAAGTTCAGAGCGACTCATCATCAAGGACATACAAAGCCAAGCATACGGAGAGGAGATAAAGCTACTAAGCAAAGGACATCGGCTACCAAGACACAGCAAGCTGCACCACCTCGACGCTTTCCTGGACACAGAGGGTGTGCTTAAGGTTGGAGGCAGGCTCAGCCGTTCATCTTTCCAAAGCACATTCAAACACCCAACTGTCATTCCTCAGGGACATCACATGACAAGTCTTTGCACCTCTCTGTGCACACAGCTCACATTATTTTGCCATTTGAATGGCTTTTTCAACAGACTCAACACTGGCAACGCCGTCGTCTACATAAAAGTCTCGGGCAATGAACTGTGACCCTAATGGGTGTGTGTGACTGTGTTCTTTGGCGAGCTGCTTCATTCCATAGTTTGCACACCCTGGTGAAGATACAGCTCCAAAAAGATGGACCTTCATCCTGTATTCATGGGGAGAGGTGCTAAGGTCGCCGTTCTCCCACCAAAGGAAGCGTAGGTAGTCACGGTCCTTCTCTGAGACGTGAAACTGATGGTACATTTTATGTCGCACATCAGTGCAATGCAATGCTGCCGGAAACTAATCAGTACACCTGTTAGATTGTTTATCATGTCTGGGCCTGGGAGAAGGTGTTCATTGAGGCTACTTCCCTTGTACCTTGCAGAGCAGTCGAACACCACTCTCAGCTTCTCAGGCTTTTTGGGGTGATAAACACCATGGTGAGGTATGTACCATTTCTCTCCATTGGTGCCTTCAGTGCGTACCTCCTCTACGTCACCCCTGTCGATGATGTCCTTCATGTAGTTGGTGTAGTCGTTCTTGTAACTTTCATTTCCATCGAACTTCCTTTTCAGGTGACTGAGCCTCACAGCAGCAAGCTGCTTGTTATCAGGTAAGCATGGCCTCTCTCTGAAGGGGAGGGGCATTTCGTTATGTCCATGTTCGTTTGTCTTTATGTTTTCCTTCAATTTCAATTTGTAAAGAAAGATCAAGTCCTCTTGAGAGACCGTTTTGTCGTTTCCCTGAGTGTCTCTGAAATCCGTTTCAAGGTTTCGGATTGCATCCATCGGAGTCAATGCAGGCAGCTCCTTCACGGTTACTCTGTGACAGTGACCGGTTGACAGTTGTGAAGAGTGTGGTGCTGAACAACCAACGATACTCCACCCTAAGTCTGTAAGAATGGCAAATGGTTCATCATCTGTTCCTGTTATGACCCGTCTGGGTACAAGACTTCTTGGACAATTGTAGCCTATCAGTAGCCCCACTTCACAACTGAGGAGAGGTGGTATTTGGTCTGCGATCGCTGTGAGGTGGCGCCATCTTTCGGCCGTTTCGTGCGTTGGTATGTGTTCTCTGTTCACAGGTATGCAGTCTTTGGTGTAAGCAGATTGATGTGCTCAGTGGAGTTGAATACTCTCACATGCAGGCCAGATGTCCGCTCACTTTTAAAGACCATATTTTCACCCATCATGGTAGTGAGTTTCAGTTTGACTGGGCAAGTAGTCAGCTGCAGTTCATTACTTAGATCTTGCTCGATGAACGTTGTGTCGCTTTGTGTATCTTGTACACAAGTTTTTCTGTGGATGGATTCTCGTTGTTCGACACCCACACCGGCACAATCATCGAGCTGTTTTCTGACTGACCTTGGCTGGTGATGTTGAGGGACAGAGCAGGTGTTGGTTCCGTTTCACTGCGTCGCGATGAATTCTCCTTTTTTGCCCTTTCTTTGTAGCTGTCATCGTGAAGACAGGTGGGATGTCGTCCTTTGCATGAGTCACATGTGTGGTGATGCCGGCACTCCTAAGCGCTGTGACCGGGCTTAAGACATCCATAACACAGTCTGTTCTCTTTGACGTATGTCCTTCTGTGTTCTAGTTTCCTTTTTATGAAGTCTGGACATTTGCAAAGCTGGTGACTGATATCCTGACATAGCATGCAAGGGGCCCTGATCTTTTCTTTTGTTGTTGTCTGTTGATTATTTTCCACCACTGTTTGTGTGTTGAAGGCGCTAGCTTTGTTTCCTTTGCTTACCCTTGTGCTCAGTTTGTCTTGATGAGATTCATCTGAATGGAGAGCAAAGAAAGAGGTGACTGGATTGCAGGCGGTTTTAGCCTCCATGGACATGAACTTGGCGAATTCTTCAAAGCTGGGGAAATCCTTTCCCTCCTTGAGACGTGCTGTCACCTGCCGGTTCCATCTTGAGGCTATCCACTCTGGCAGCTTCCGTATCAACTTTTGATTTTCCTCACAGTCGTTTAGGATGTTCAAACCCTTTACATGGGGCATGGCCTGCACACAAGCGTTTAAATAATCTGAGAAGTTCCTCAGCCCTTCAGCATCCTTAGACTGTATTTTTGGACAGTTGGATAGCTTTTCTCTAAAGGCCTTTTGAATGATGAACGGCTGGCCGTACCTCTGGTTGAGCTTGCTCCAAGTGTCACCGTATGCTTCGCTGTCGCTGCGATAGAATGTCCCTTCTAGGCATTTGTGAGCTGCGCCACCTACATATCTCTTGAGGTAGTGCAGCTTGTCGGCAGGGGGAATGTTCTTTCCATCTATGAGAGACATAAATGAAGTCTTCCATTCAACAAAGTTAATTGGATTGCCATTAAACACGGTAGGCTCTGGCATTGGAAGTCTGTTAATGGCAATGCTGTCTTGGACAGCCTGTGCTAGGCAAATTACATCTACAGGAGAAGATGGAGGGGTAGCTATGCAAGGGTGTGTTGTGGCAGGGGGGTTGGAGTTGAATGGCAGTGAGACATAGGCGGACCGAGCATCAGACTCCTCTTTCACTTCTCTGTCGTAAACTTCAAGTCTGGCTTGGGCAGCCTTTAAGTCTTTTTCAACTTGTAATCTTTCCAATTCGGCCTTGTGTTCATCCAATTCCTTCCTGTGTTCTTCCTCTAAAGCTCTGATTTTTTCCTTTTGTCTCTTTTCCTCCAATAGCATCTTATATTCAGCCTCCTTTGCAGCTAAATCCCCCGCTGCTTCTGCTCGCTTGGCTGCAACATTAGAGTATGTGGAATGATGACTGCCAGCCAGTTCTGAAGCAGAGGAGCCAAAAATGGACCGGGCATAGTGAGGCTCACGTAGCTCACGCAAGCGCTGTCCTTCATGTTCTGCATCGTATTCTCCATTTACACCAGTCAGTCTTTCGTTCAGGATTTTGACAATGTCACTCGTTACTGCTGCAACCTACGTCTTAGCTCAGTGTCAGGCGTGCCGTGCTCTCTCAATTCATCATACAGTTTCATGATATCATGTTTCCTTTTTTCCAAATTGTCCGCAAGGTGTGCCAGGTTTTTATCTGTTATCTCAGATTTTAGGTTTTGCCGTGTTTCACGAGCTTGGGCTTTCCACTGTTCATAAAGGCTAAAAAGTCTCTTTTCCCTTTTGCTCTGTTTTTCTTCAAGGTAAGCTAGCATTTTTTCAGTGGGGACTCGCGCTCTTTCTGGCCGCCTGGCTAAATCTGCATTATCATCTTCCTCATAGCTTAACAGTTCGGTAAGATTTCTCTGCTTTTTTTGCAAAGTCTCTTTTAGTTCTTGTCTGACAGCTTGTTCTGATTCTATTTCGAGCATTTCTCCGTATTCTTGAATTACCTTTTGGCGAACTTCGATCTGTTCTTCATTATCCATGAAGTATGCATGCAAAGTATCATCGGTTCCCTACATTTCCGTCAGCCTTTGTCCTCGTTGCTCCTTTTACCACGCCGTCTTCAAACTCAACGCTGCTCTTATCCTCTTCGCCCGTAAAAGTATTCCTGTCCATCCATAAAAGTGTTCCTTTATATCCGTACAAATGTCCGGATCTTTTCAAAAGTCGTCCTTTTCGTTCGTTGTAACCTTCGATAGAGCAGGTTGGCTGGAGAGGTGAAGCTATTACTGTAACGGATCCCCGTATATAAAGTGGCTGGCAACTTACTGCTGGTTAAATCACTGTTTTATTTTCTGTTTGCATGGTATTACATTCCTTAAACCTTCTGTAAACGTGTCCCACCGTAAGAGCTATGGCCTCATACGGGTCCATTACACATTAAAACTTTTATTAGCGTCCTTCTAGAGCTAAATTGAACTGAACATTTTACCGTCAAAAGCGGAATGTAAACATGTTAGCGGTCAAGGTCATGGTCTTCAAAATAAAGGTCACATATACACACAGTAGTACGTCTCTATCAATTCTTCAAATAAAATTAAAACTGAGTGATATCACAAATATGAAGCAGGTAATTAAACAAAAAATAATAAACCTTTCATGGGGTTATTTACAGTTAGTACTAGCTAATAATCCACGAACGTTAGCTGTCACCACCATTCGAACGCTCGATGGGTAATGAACGTAGGTACAGTAAATTAATATAGCTAGCTAACCAGATAGTCGTCCTTTCAATGCATTAATATATACATTTATTTAAAATGTGCTACAGTATGCTCTATTTAAATTTACTTTACATGTCAAGTTAAACTCAGTGAAAATATTATAGCCCATAATTCTACTAGAAGCAGCATATTCAAGACACTACAATGGTGGCTCTCAAGCACCACATTGTGGCCGTGAAGGAGTAACGTTATTTTGAGATGCAGTCTCGTGTTCCCCTTGCCAGTGAGCCACTGTTGTCATTTATATAGCATGCTGTCATTTACACACAGCGTTCAAGCTGTTAAATGACACTGATAAAGTTGTAGTAGACCTACACAGGTTTGGCTGCATAACAATATACTAGGAGAGATGGGGATGGGGGGGGGGGGCAGTGGTTCAATACAGTAACAAGTGCTACTACTGCCTCCCAGTGATCAGTCAATTAGTCAGTCTAGCGAAAAAATTGCACATATATAGAGTTCTAGCTGTCACATTGAGAATGTACTGCTGACTGTCCATGTTGAAACATAATTAAATTATGTCTTTATTGTCCACAAGGTAAATTCATTTTGCATCAGTCAGACAAATAAAACCCATCACAGTACACAATAAAAATCACAAAAAGGGAAGAGGTAGGGTCTCTAAAAATAATTTTGTGCATAAGTGTTTGTGCATTGTATGCATGTTTGTGTCCACATAGGGGGTGTTGGCCCACCAGGGCCAGTTCATCCACTCATGGGGGGGAGCAGTTAGGGGAGGGAGGATTGTTTGTTCAGGAGCCTTATCACAGAAGGGTTGAAGCTGGCCCTGGACCCGTTTGTTTCAAATACAGAGGCAGCATACCTCCTACCAGAGGGCAGGATCTGTAAGTGTCGTGTATTAATTTGATTAGGCCCTAATTAGACCCAACCCTTTGTTCTAATCAAGATGATATTATACATGTCTATTGAATAAGAGAGTTCAAGCCAGAGCAGCAGAATAGTATCAGGAGAGTTTTCATGAGGGAGGGGGAGTCACGAGGAGAGTCATGTGAAACATTCAAGCAAGAACAGTTGAAACATTGAAACAATATGTCGTGGGAAAGCAGGTGTTTTCACATGAACGAGACAGTTCATCAGATAACATTGATTCAAGAACCCCAGAACGAGAAGTAAAACAGGGTAGAGTGCACCATCAGCAGAATGTAAGGAGAGAACTAATGTTTGTCTCTCATTAAAAAGATAAGGTGTGTTGTTTTGACAAAATGAATGTACAAATGAATAATGTTTTTGGGAAGGTATATAAGACGCTGTCACAAGTCAGTCTGTGTGTCATCTCTCGAGAGCCTGAAGTGATTTAATTTGATTTAGCTCCCCTGCATTTTAATCATGTCATAATATTGTAATCATAATCATCCTATGGTATAAAATGTTTTACATAGCCAGAACTTTAAATGCTAATCTGCTCAAGAGTGATATTAGATGAAACCAATAATAAACTGCTCAACAGTAATATCAAATGCCACCACTAGATGTAGCCACAGGGAACGGATCTGTAGAAAATGGAATACCCCTACTTAGGTCAGCAGTTTTAAGGTTGCTGAGGCTAGCAATTCTAAGGCGGGAAGAATAGTGTATGCTCGGCCTGACCGTTCAGATATCCCAATGTCTTCCTGTTAGATTCCCAGTCTTCCCCTCTTCTCTTCCCAGATTTACCAAAAGGTTGAATTAATTAATGCAGTCTACAATTGCCCATATACCGATAGGGTTCCCCAACTTTCTCCCTATTTTCCCCTGGCAGGAAATAATGGGGTACTGTAAAGGACATATTTGGGCATTGGTTGTTGCTGAGCCGGCATATTAGACACCATTGGATTTGTGCCAAAGTAGTGATGTTTGGAAAGTGGGATGTGGTCAAGAAAGGGGGGGGGTGGTGACAGACTATATAAGCCGTAACACAAAGGACGAGGTGTGGTCTCTCCCGGGAAGCACCGGCTTTACTGCTATTTGTTTCTGAAGAGCAATAAAGTCAAATCGCATGTGGACTCCTGGTGCCTCAAGTTGTTTTTCTTCTCGGACTCTGAATTTATTTGGAAACTTTGAAACCAGTCTGAACTTAGATTTATTTCTTGAAACTTGACCTAAGACAGTAAATTATTTTACATGACAATTGGCGAGCCTGACCCAGGAGGAGGAGGCAACTGCTACTCTACGCCAGGACCGGACCTGTCCGCGTCAGCACACGGGGCCCTAAATTACATAAGGTAAGCAGAGCCATTTATAAAATCAGCTAATTTGTTTTAACGTGTGTTTGACGTGGTCAAGATCCGCCCGGGCTGCAGGTACTTAAAACGCCCCTCTTCAAAGAATCTAGAATAAATGTTACTCTAAATTGTGTTTATCAGATTTTGGCTAGTTAAAACATTGAAGGCACCTAGAATCCTGTGCGATCGTTTGTCATAACTGTTGTGTTTTATGTGTTAAGGGGAGACACCCCAGGTGAATAGGAAAAAAAAAATCCTTAATAGGTATCACCATCAAACTCCCCAAGTTTGTTAGGTACATTAAGGAGCATCTTTTTTGTATTACAATTTTTCTGAAATCTTATGGATAAATATGCAAATTAGGTATTATATGCGCTAAATATGTGCTCATTTGCATAATTTCAGGAAATCAATTTTTTTAACTGGTTCAAGCCAGATTCAAAATTCTTGTTTCATTTTGTTCACATATCCCTATTCAAACTTTGTCCAAGGGGGATTTTTGATATCTCTTTTCTTCACTTCAGAAATCGGAAAATACTGTCAACAGTCATTAAAAGACCAATTTTCGCCATGTTTTAGGGATAAACTGTTATATAAATCAGGCTATGAATGAAATTTTAAAAATCCCCCTTGGACAAACTCTCAGAATATGGATTGGAACAAAACTGGAAAGTTAGGTGTATGTAGGTGCTACTCAAGTGGTGGTTTTGATGTCCCTAAGATGAGAAATAACTCATTTTGAGAAAACGGGCTTTGAGAATTTGTATTGTAAAAAACCATACATTTGCATTGTAAACCAATATTTACAAACACAATATCCAATCACATCATTAGTAACAACATTACACAACATCTGAAAACACATAGAAACAGAAAACTGAATAACACAGCATGTTGTGGATTCAGAATAGTCCAGGAGTAGACATTTTGTATAGAGAAGTAAGACCTGTTTAGTTGGAAGCCCACTCACCACGTCAAGGTACAGCCCACGAGTGGGATGTTAGTAAGACGAGACTAGAGACGAGACAATGTTAGTAGGGAAGAGAACATTCCCTTTAAACAGATCATGGACAAAGATAGACACATTTGACGAGGACATGCATGAGAAAACAGATTATCTAGCTTTTTGTGTTTTTTTAAGCGTTTTACATGGAGAAAACATGAATGAATGAATGAACATGAAGAGTAAGCTGATTTATAAATACACAGGACAAGATGTGGTAAACAATGCAGGGTAAACACCAATAGAAGCTAAATATAGATTGCCAAACAAACAAGTGATATAACCATCGTCAAAGCAACACCATAGGAGACATCAGGCTACGCCGTCATAGGTCTACAGAGTCACTCCTCATATGGCACCACACTAGCTATCTACAAAACTGTTCTAGGCAGCTGGTTTGTAGATCCCACTCAGCTGCAGTCTACAAAACTATTCTAAGCAGCTGGTTTGTAGATCCCACTCAGCTGCAGTCCATAAAACTGTCCTAAAACCACAATATGTTCCTGGTGCGCATGGGGCTGTCATCAATACCCCATATTGCCGCTTTCATGTTGTCCACTGAACGCTGGTTATTGAGAATTATTGTAATAATTCTCAATAACTGTAATAATTTTGTAACATTTTGCATTTATTGGCAGTCAGCTTACCTACCTCTGGGTCCACATCTGCCTGCCTAATCTGCTCTCTGCTTCTGTGCAAGGACTCCAGACCTCTCTCTATTTCAGCAACTGTAATTAAAACAGTTTATTTGGTCAGTTTATGGATGCATGTAGAAATGCCACAGGTAGAGACAGGGAGACTACTGTGCATATGTATAGGCTTCTGATATTGGCTAGAGAGAGAGAGAGAGAGAGAGAGAGAGAAAGAGGGAACACGTTTCAATAGCCTACCTGTCACCCTCTCTGTCATGTTTCTGATACGTTTTCAGATGAAGCCCTGGGATCCCTAACACTTTACTAATCTTTTGGAGAGCTGCATACCCCAACCCTAACTCGTGCGCTAAGAGGACCATCCTCACATTGACATCAAATGCAACATCATTCCTAGTTGTTGACACTTTTGCGATAGCCATTTCTCACAAAGACTGCACTCTAAGAGCAAGGTACTACATAACCCACTATTCTGAAGATCTATGTTAATTTTAAGACCAGTTCCTGCACAATTAGGACAAATCAACCCAGTTATCAGCTCATTCAAACGCGCCGCATCTCTCTGCTGCTCACTGGACATGCTAACGCCAGCCCCATCTCCCTGCTGCTCACTGGACATGCTAGCACCGGCTAATGACAACTTGCGCGAATAGGCACTTTATATCTCATAAATGTAAACCTTTCCATTTAGTTTATCTTGTTTTCTGTTCAACCTTGCGGGCAAACACTGTTGTCGTTGTTGCTTATTACGTTTAGAACGCTTTACAGACGGCATTGTTTGGATTAGATATCAGGAAATGGAAACGTGTCACATGACGCGCTGAACCAATCACGTTCTCAGAAATCAACAACAGCCAATGAGATTTCACGTTTAGCATCAAACCCGCCTTTGTATTTCCACGATTGGTTGCTGATACAAATGAAACTAACAGGTTTGGTTGCGATAACATCAGGCTTGAGAGAGAGATCTATCTATCGATATATCACATGAGCGGATCCAAAAGACGGCCGCGCTCTGGTTCGTTGCGAAAAAATGCTAACTTTTGGTGATTTTAGGAAGAATCTACAGACGCAAACAGACTAAATGAAGTAAAATAAACATCTAAATGCGTATTTTTGATGTTTTATTTCCACTAGTATGAAAGAAGACATGTTATGGAAGCAAACTAGCACAAAATCTCAAATTTGACCAGGGCGTTGAAAAACGATGTTTTCACCTACCGTGTCTCCCCTTAAGTGTTATGTGCCACGGAGTGGAAAGTGTGAATGGATAGCAGTTGGTTTGTTGCATGACTGCTCAATGACTCCATATAGAGACCATAAATTCTTGACAGCCAGAGATATGTTGTAATTGTACGAGTGATACATTTTATGTTGAAATTGTACGAGTGATACATTTGAGGAATAAATGAGCCTACTCAGGTTTAAATTCCTCCTCTGACGGTTGGGATATAGTATAAGTGTAAATAAGTATAGTAATTTCCCGATGACGCTGGGAGGTGAGATTGCCCCCAACGGACACGGAAGAGGCCTATTTACCCCCTAAAGGTTGGGGAGGTTGCCGAGTGAAGTGCAACTGCGCGCTGCCAAGAGGGCAATAAATCTGATCAGAGATGAAATTGTAAATAAGTGTAAATAGTACACCGGTAGAGTAAATGGTATGAGAGTCGCGATCTCTTGTGAGAATAGAATAATTTTGGGTTGTGGGTTTTCTTTCTAAAAAACTGGGTTGTAGCGAGTGTTTCTATGATTTAAAACCGTATGTAATTTATAAATAAGTGTTGCTATTGAGTCCATAATAGCGAGGCCATAATTTATGATCGTAAGGGCCCAACAGACGAAAACTGGGATTTTTAAGTAAAAGCTCTCGCGGATCGATTTACGATCGTAAGGGCCCAACAGACTTTCATGTATCGGTAAGCTAAGGAAGGCGCCCATAAATTTAAGTGGCGTAGCTGATAAGAAAAATACAGTGAAGGCCCAGTTGAGCCTACGTGAGGCCCAGTTGGCTTCATGAAAAAGATTTACAGAGCGGAGAAAGGAATAGCGGCCGTTGCAGGGCGGATTAAAAAACCAAGCAACAGGCACCATAAGCGAAAACAAGCATATAAGCGCTATATAATACTGGAGAGTGGGCATTTTATTTGCATCATCGCAGTGTTTTGGGCTCTGGTTATTTTGTTACTGTAGCATAAAGTAAAAGTTCTTTGTTTGTCTAAACTCTCTCTGTCCCATTCCTCAATCACATACAACCGAGTTCAGTCCACAATACACACACACCCTCACGCACGTACACTAAATCAGCACATACACACACGCTCCGCAACACACACTCACACACACACACACACACACACACACACACACACACACACACACACACACACACCACACTCACTAGGTCACCACTCACACACACACACACGCTCACATCCCACATACACACACACACTCACCCACAAACACACACCACACTCACACGCGTACCCTCCCTAAATCACCACACACACGCACGCTCACATTCCATAAACACACACGCCACACACACACACACACGCTCCATAGCACACACACACACACCACACTCCCTAAATCACCACACACACGCACGCTCACATTCCATAAACACACACGCCACACACACACACACACACTCCATAGCACACACACACACAACACACTCCCTAAATCACACACGCACGCTCACATTCCATAAACACACACGCCACACACACACACACACACACACGCTCCATAGCACACACACACACACACACACCACACTCCCTAAAATCACCACATACACACACACACACACACACACGCTCCGCAACACACACTCACACACACACACACACACACATACACACACTATGGGGTGTGATTCGTGCCAGCGTAACAAACACTCAGTGCTTTCGTCGCCTGCATTGCGTGTATAAAGGTACTTTGGCGAGCTGATTAATAGGCGTGCATATACGCACGCGTTACGAGTCGCTCGCATTCTCAGAGGGTGACGTGTAAAAAGTGCCGTGCCACTTTTGCGCACATGCATGTAACGTTTGCACGCTCGTGTTAAGTCAGCGGGCACTAGAAGCTGCGAGCGGGGCTCATTTGTCCATATTGAATAAAAATTAAGAATATTTATTTGCACTCAATCAAATTCCAGGACCCTCCTTGCATAACTTTTCCTAGATATGTGTCGTTTTATATCCACTATCGCTACATTTTCAAATAAGAGCGCGCATCATCAACTAGCTGTAGCATAGGGGTGCTGAGGATCAGCACCAAAACACGTAGGCTATAATAGTATAAGAATGTATTTTGTATTTTGACATACAGTAGGCTATGGCGCAAAAGGGATTGTGAGTGTAGGCTACACTAATTAGCCTACAATCAACTAGGATGGGCTCCATAGCCTAATGATTATCAATTCCAGCTGTGCGTAATTATGCGTCCTGTGTAGCCTATAAATTGACCTTGCTTTTCATTGTAAAATATTATGCTAGATGTGCTTCAGTTTTAGGAGTCAAACCATGGCATGCCAGCCTTAACACGTGCGGGCGTTTAAACGTCTGTTGCGTACGTTGGCATGGCACGTTCCACACGTCACACTATAATTTTAGCAAACCACACAAACGTGTGTCTATACGCATGCTTATTCGTTGGATCAAACTATAAGGTGTAGTGTTAGGTGTCAGGTGTCAAGGTGTCTTTTGTCTAGACTGCAGTGCTCTTTTCTGTCAGCAGATGTCGCAGGCGGGTGATTTATATTTATATTTGTAGCATAATGTATGTGTTATAATAATGTGCAAAATGATGACAATCACCTAAATCAAAAACAATAATGCACATGTATTGCTATAATTCGTTACCAAATGTTAGGCTTGTAAGACTCAACTGAATCATTATTAAAAAATCAATACAACAATTCATAAACTGCCCATAGACCCAATGCATTTCTACATTCAAATGGCAATACATATCACACACATTTCGAAATTGCATCAGACACCTCAATATTTTATTGTTGTTTGTGGTTTTTATGAATTATCTGTTACTTTTTAGTTTTTATTTCAAATTTGAGAGATTGCTTGCGGTATGTTTTGTATGTAGGCCTATTCCTTTAACTGTAAATTGTACTGAGGCCATACTGCATGATGATTCTGCACTGTAAATGAAAATTGATAGATTGATTGATATAGCCTAATTAGCCAACATTTTCACAACCACACACCACAAAACACACCAACCATTCAACAGCAAGCCACCGAAAAAAGCCAGTCATAGCTTTAACAATTTAGGAGATGCTTTAGTGATATTAGTTAACACTTACATTTGCAATTGTAATGTATATATCTTCTTTACAGACAATATCCAGAAAAAACTGTCATTGGTTTCTTTTGAGTTTTATTGAACTTAAATCAAAGGCATATTTGTGATAGGCTAATACAGGAAAAAATATACAGTACGAACAGCTAACGTTTTCAACAGAAGTTTAAAAGAAGGCACACAACATAACAAACAACATTTGTAAGATCACTAAATACTATTAATCTGTTAGCAAAGTAGGCTTGTTTTGTCCGTTCCAAACCATTGTTCCGTGGGCTTGGTGGGGGTGGAGTATGATTAGCATGTCTGGTTTCAGGTTGGTCAATGTTAATGTTATGCTAATAGTGGCTCAAAAACCACCACCCCTAAATACAGTCGCATGTCGGCTTTGTTTACGTTCGCTGTTTTCACAATGGACAACGCTGAATCTCTCGCCGCTGCTTTCTACAAGCGTTCTGCTGATGGAAGGAACTTTGACGACGGAGAGCTAATGGACACGTTTATCTCGGATTTCATGCATGATCGTGGAAATTAATCTGATTTTGAATCTGACAATGGCGAAGAGGACGAAGACAACATTTCTTGTCTGGACTTGGAGTTGAGCGAGAGTTTAGATGAGGAGGAGGACAGTGATCCTGGCCCTTCGACTTCTTTTGCTTTGTTCTCGGGTAAGTTAGCTAACTTATCTCTCTATATATCTCTCCTGTTTATTTGTGTGATCATAGCTCTGTACGTTAGGCAAGCAGGGCTGGCTACATAGCTAAACATAACTGGCTCACCACACATTCCTTTTGTGTAAGTTACCTAGCTGGCTAGCCGACGTTAGCTATCCATCACCCGGGACCCACATAGCTAGCTGGATGATCACACATTACCTTGTGTCGCTGGCTAGTTGGTGTTGCTAGCTAGCTGTAGTATTTAATCAACATATTATATCTCTCCCGTTTATTTGTGCGATCATAGCTCTGTAAGTTAGGCAAACAGGACTGGCTACATAGCTAAACATAGCTAGCTCCCACACATTCCTTTTGTGTAGCTAGGCTAGCTGGCTAACAACGTTAGCTATCCATCACCCGGTACCCACATAGCTAGCTGGATGATCGCACATTCCCTTGTGTCGTTGGCTAGTTGGTGTTGCTAGCTAGCTGTAGTATTTAATCAACAACAGAACATTCACTGATTCAGTTAGTTTGACCACACTCTGAGATCTTTTGTTTTTGTTTCAGCATCAATCAATCAATCAATCAATCAATCAAAGCTTTATTTGTATAGCGCATTTCATACCCAGAGGCAACACAATGCGCTTTACAGAGAACAAGGGAGGTGGGCAGACATCCCACCCCTACATATTCCAGAGGGAAGCAAGTAGTAAATAGAGGGCACTTGGTATATTAATGAGCATTTATGACCCCCTAATTTGATATGCAAATGAGATTAAACTTATTTTATGGCATGCACCTGGTCCGGGGTTTGTCTGGCACAATAGGAGGGGGGTGGTTTTGTGTGTGTGTGTTTGGATGTTTGTGAGGTGTGACTTTATAGTGGGTTTATAGGGTTTGAATTAAGGTCTGTATTATAGATAGGTTGATAGTGTGATATCAAAATGCTATAGTGTGAATGTGTGTTAATGTAATGGTATTAAGATAGTAGAGGGGGGTTATTCACTATTCCCCCAGGACTTTATGGGCTGCAGGTGGTCTTCTGTGTGTGCGTGACTGGGTGTTCTGTGTGTGTGTGTGTGTGCCTGCCTGGTTGTTTGTGTGACTGGGTCTTCTGTGTGTGCGTGCCTGGTTGTTTGTGTGACTGGGTGTGTGTGTGTGTGATTGAATGTTTGTGAGGTGTGACTGGTGTCATGTGGCCTAGTGAGTTGATTCCTTTAGTTATCAGAATGTGTGTGCGTGCCTGGTTGTTTGTGTGACTGGGTGTGTGTGTGTGTGATTGAATGTTTGTGAGGTGTGGCTACTGCCAGGTGGTCTAGTGAGTTTGATTTCCTTTAGATATCAGAATGTGTGTGCGTGCCTGGTTGTTTGTGTGACTGGGTGTGTGTGTGATTGAATGTTTGTGAGGTGTGACTGGTTGTTTGTGGCCTAGTGAGTTGATTCCTTTAGTTATCAGAATGTGTGTGCGTGCCTGGTTGTTTGTGTGACTGGGTGTGTGTGTGTGTGTGTGTGTGTGTGTGTGTGTGTGTGTGTGTGTGTGTGTGTGTGTGGCTAGTGCCAGGTGGCCTAGTGAGTTGATTCCTTTAGTTATCAGAATGTGTGTGCGTGCCTGGTTGTTTGTGTGACTGGGTGTGTGTGTGATTGAATGTTTGTGAGGTGTGGCTACTGCCAGGTGTTCTAGTGAGTTTGATTTCCTTTAGATATTAGAATGTGTGTGTGTGTGTGTGTGTGTGTGTGTGTGTGTGTGGCTACTGCCAGGTGGCCTAGTGAGTTGATTCCTTTAGTTATCAGAATGTGTGTGCGTGCCTGGTTGTTTGTGTGACTGGGTGTGTGTGTGTGTGTGTGTGATTGAATGTTTGTGAGGTGTGACTCGTGCCAACTGTCTACCCCAGGTCCTGACCCCCCCAGACAGCCCAGAGACGATCATTTGGGAGTGTGACAGGGGGGTAGGGTTTGTGAGTGGCTGAGGTGTGTGCGTGGCTGAGGTGTGTGTGTGTTTGAATGTTTGTGAGGTGTGACTGGGCGGGGTGTGTGTGTGTGTGTGTGTGTGGGTGAGATGGTTAGGGATGGAGATATGGGCAGACAGCATTACTTTAATGTCCTCCACCGGAGCCGCTGGTAACACTGACACTAGAGACATATGTTTTTTCTCTCAAAGTTTATGGTGTTAACTCCACACTTATAAAAGGTAAGGATGGAGTCGTGGTGTCTGCTATTAGTGTATTTGTCATTGGGGGGTGTGTGTGTGTTTCTACTATAAAGACAGTAGCCATGGGTCATGGGGTGATTGACTGCAGTCACTCAGCAGAGTCCGTCACGTGGGTCGTCATTACTTTTGCGTTCTCTCTCGCTCTACCTCTCTTGCGATTTTCATTCAAAAACGATGGACAGCTTTTTGGACGATCATCACAATATGAATGTTATTGATGGGTGTAAGTATAAACATTTTGGTAAATATAATATATAATGTTTGTAATATTTAAGAATAACCTAACATGTTTTTTCGTATTTGCTCTCTGTTGTATTTAACAGTGTGTGATAATTTAGGTCAATCGGTTGTTGAGATTTCTGCCGAAAATACCCGACCTAAGACATGTCTGAAACGCAAAGGGACCGGGGTCCATAAATCACTACGCTTGAAACGTCCGGGGTTGACATCTAAAAGACGTTCCGTCGGGAAAGTATGCGTCCCACTACCATCACCACCAGCGGATCATGAGGCAATATGTGTTAACGATACGCCTAATGGTGAGTAATATGCATAAACAAATATTATAAATAAAATGTATTTTTCTTGCTAGATTTTAAAAACAGTCCTTTTACAACAGCTCAGTATATCACTCGCTCTCTCTCTCTCTCTCGCTCTCTTGCCCCCACCCTCTCTCTCGTGCCACTCACGCACTCTCTCTCTTTCCTCCTCCCTCACCCTCTCCCTCTCCCGCCCTCTCTCTCTCTCTCTCTCTCTCTCTCTCAATACAGACGCTGAACATGATCTCATTGAGCGACGACTAATAGCTGAAATATTTGGGGAAAGTAGTCAATCAACGAATTTGGAAGACATTAACCCCACAATTCCTAGTCATTGGTTTACACAGATCGGAGGCGGAATAGATGAATCATTCGTAGTCGATCCAGATGTTTTGTCCGTAAATCCGTACATGTTGCTATCTCCACTACAGCCTGTTTGTGACGACAATGCAACCCATCACGAGCCAATATGTATGGACGACTGTATAGATGATCCAGACGTACTGGTGACTAATAAGGCATTACAATCGGCCGTTGAGAAGACTATCCTGGCGTCTTTTACCGGAGATACACAGTCATCAGTACTTAAATCAATGACCCGTGATATTTGCGCATCAGTTGATCAATCTGTCACGTCTGGAATAAACACAATTGTAGCCAAGATATTGGAAAGCGTAACAGGAGCATACCAGAACGTCTTTACACAGATCATTGCTCGTCAGGATGCTATGTGTAATTCCATGGCTGAAAAGTTGTCTTCGATAGAAGACGTGTTACGGGGGTTACAGAGCGTCAATGCTAGTATCGCATCACATCAAACTTTATACGATCGCAAGTTTTTAGATATTATAAAACGTCTTAAAAACCAGGGGGCAGTGACCGATAGTGTGGCTGCTGTTGATTGGAAGCAGTTGGCGGACTTAATTAAAACGGTCGCTAATCTTACGGCTGCCCAGCGTGAGAATATTCCCTCATTCACCAGATCAAGCGACCGCCAGCCTCTCACCGAGAGACCCAGCGCAAACGTCAGTCCACACCGTCGTATACTGTTTTAAGGCTAATCAGATATGAATGATTTTATGTGAATTTATGTGATTGTTTTTTGTTTTCTTTTCTTAAAGGTCTGATTATGTCTGGTGTTAATTGGCCTAGATATGACGAAATATCATCTGAGGAATATGATAACGATAATGATGATGATATTGAGATTCCAGAATTTTTTAATAATGCTTTGACCGAAGTCCGACGCATATGTGATGATGGAGTTTGTGATTATTTTAACCGTGTATTGAGTGATTCTGTAAGTGTTTTGGACTGTGTTAATACAAATTGTGCTATCTCTGAACCAGACGTCTCTCACTTTAATTCATGTTTAACTGAAGCTAGGGAAATATTACATCTACCTTCACATATACAACAGGGGGGCCATAATTACTCACCACCTATTTTAAACGATGATGATATAATTACATTGCGTCGGACAGGTGGAAATATTGGAGAATATGTAATATTAGCCCGACCACGTTTCAATAGCGTAAATCTAAGCTGCCCTTTTAATTTCAGAGGCTTTACTGCGGGGGATATTGTATCTTATGTAAACCATATTCATGATACGGTGAATTCGATAATAACCTTCTCGAGAAGGATAGGTGGGGTGGGGTCTATTTTAAACATGCGTGTTACGGGGGATAGTTTTCAAGGCACAGTCCAATCAATATTATCACCCGATAATAACTATGATCCAGAATTGATAGTAAGGGCTTTTGAGAATATATTACAAAGTAATGAACACATAACAAGTGATGAATCACTTCAACTGTCGTGTTCGATTGCTATGTCACAGGGGGGCGGGGGTAGGACAAAACTAGCCAGCCTAGCCCATAATGAACTACTCAGGAAAAAAAAAATAGCTTTGTATTTTCCTATGAATATTGGAAACAGCCTGTGCTTCAGTATATGTTTAGCACGCTTTCTAAATGAGAAACAAACAATTATTGAATTGGAGCAAGTAGCAAGGTGTTTACACCATCGTTTGGGATTCACAGAAAACCATGAAATTTCATTTAATGAAGTGTCGTTATTTGAAAAAATGCTTAATATAAAGATTGTAATATTCCATAGAACCTTAACTCATGAATTACAGAAATACCAAACCACCGACCAGCATAATGTTAGTACCGTTTTTCTATATCTCCATGAAAATCACTATTATTTAATAACAAAGTTAAACCGGTTTCTTGGCACCTCATATGTTTGTGCCTATTGCCATCGAGGGTATAATGATGAAAGATTTCATGATTGCCTTTATAAATGCGGGGTATGTAATAATTTAGATTGTTGTAAATATCCAAAGAAGACAATAAAATGTATTGATTGTAGGCGTATATGTAAATCGAAATTCTGTTTTGATAAACACAAGTTATTACAACCTATGAAAAACGGGTCATTATCTCCATCACAATGCGCTGTGGTTAAATACTGTGAAGAATGTAACAGACGATATTATAAAACATCAAAAGCACACAAATGTATCATAGGCAAGTGTCCACATTGTTCAGAAAAGCTGTCGCCCGATAATAATCATTCATGTTTTATTCAACCGGTGATTGCTAAACAACCCAATGAAAAGTTAATATTTTACGATTTTGAGACAAGATTTGAGGATGGTAGACATATTGCTAATTATGTACATGCTATCACTTTTAATGATCAAGTGTTTAGTGCCCGTGGGGATGGCTGTGTGCGTGATTTATTGAATCATTTTAGGGTTTTAAAATATAGGGATTATACATGGATTGCACATAATGCATCAGGATTCGATAATTATTTGCTATTGTCCGAATTAACAAAAATGAATGTTACACCCTCTCTGATTTTGTCTGGTGCTAGAATAATATTTATGTACGATGATCTATTTAAACATCGCTATGTTGACAGTTATGCACATTTTCCAATGAGGCTCGCAAAAACACCTGCCGCATTCAATTTGCATTGTGAAGACGAGGGTTATTTTCCTCACAAGTTTAATATAAAAGAGAATGAATATTACATAGGCCCATACCCCTCTCGTGAATATTATGGGTACGCTTTTATGTCCAATAAGGACCGAACTGCATTTGATATGTGGTATGATAGTGTGAAGCATGACATATTTGACTTCCAAGAACAGATATCACGATATGGTGCTAATGATGTGATTCTATTAAAAGCTGCTTGTTTGAAATATAGATCTGAGTTCATAGAATGTACAGGTGTAGATCCGTTTAACTACACTACGTTAGCTTCCTGTTGTATGAATGTATTTAAATCAATTTTTTTAACCCGTGATACGATTGCTTTAACTTATAATGGATGTTATACATCCCAGCACAAGACTCATTCAAATGTCTCCATCCAATGGTTGGAATATCTAACCTATTCACGAGGCGTGCCGATACAGCATGCGTTAAACACGGGCGAGGCACAGTTTGGTCAATACTATGTCGATGGCTTTTATGAAAGCAATGGACTGAACCATGCATTTGAATTCAACGGATGCTTTTTTCACGGACATGAATGTCAATATGACTCGAACTGTATCAACCCCTTATCAGGCGTTTCTTATGGGCTTTTACACTTGCGATTTAACGATAAATTAGAAATTCTTAGGAGCGTTTATAATCTAACGGTTGAAGTAATGTGGGAGTGTGAATGGAATCGAATGAAACAGACAGACCCTAACGTTATAGCATTTATGAACAACTATGAAATACCGGAACGCCTAAGACCCCGAGACGCTCTTTTTGGAGGTCGGACAAACGCGTATAAATTATATCATAAAGTCTCATATGATGATGAAGAGGAAATAAGATATTTTGATTTCACGAGCCTTTACCCGTTTTGCCAAGCTACAAAAACATATCCTACAGGCCATCCTGAAATCATTTTTAAAGATTTTCTACCGATAGAGAGCTATTTTGGTTTGATAAAAGCGCGTCTACTGCCCCCTAGAGGATTATTACATCCAGTGCTTCCTTATCGGACGGCGGGTAAATTAATGTTTCCCCTGTGTGCCAAATGTGCTGACTAATTAAATCAGCTGAAACAATGTATTCATAACGACGGTGAGAGAGCTATATTAGGAACTTGGGTGAGTTTGGAAGTATTGAAGGCTATAGAAAAAGGATATGTGACAGCGGCTGGTGATTTGGTCCGCAACTCGGCAAACCCCGAAATGCGCTAGAGGGCAAAATACATAAAAAAACGTTTTTTTTCGTTTTTTGTTTTATTTTGTATTACCAAAGTTGAAGTTGTGAAGAACCCACTTACTATAACAGACAACAGTTTTAGGTTCACGAAATACGTTTAATTAGTCTGCAAACTAAGCTCGTTTTTAGCTGATTTCGAGCCGGGCTTGGGGGCGGGCAGATCGATTAGCATGATTTGGTTTCATTGGCTATTGCTTCCGGGTTCTCCGCCCCCACCCTTCCCAAACACGCCGGCTGTTTACATTCAGTTCCAAGTTTACCCATGGATGCTACAGCTTTTGCTAAAGAGAAGACGGGGATGGCATCCAGGACATGGAAAGAGTTTTAAGAGCAGCTAAAACTCCAGCAGAGCAGGACTCGTTCGTACACGGAGTTTTATTCTTGATGACCTGTGATACAGAGATGACTGTATCAGCAAAGCAAGTTACTACCAAGCGCAGAGTTGCGTCGAACGACGTAGCAGATTCACACCACCGCCAAGCATTCTGCTTTGCTTTGGGGTAAGCTGATCTTTATACTATCTGTGCTGTTTACATTACATTAACGTTAGTCGTTTAGCAGTAGCTCCTTTCTAAACAAGTGACTAAGTCTAGCTAGCATAACAAACTAACAAAGGCTAGCAAGCTAACGTTAGCTAACATGCTAGTTAGCTGAGCTAGCCCTTTGTTCCTAAACTAGCCAGCGTGGCAGCTAATATCGAGCTAGGTAGCTATATTATAGAGAGAAACAGAATGAGAGAGCATGAGAGGTATGGTAGTCTGACACCTTTGTTTTTTGTTTTGGTTACAGGATGAGCAAAAAGGTGAGGATTTGCAGCTCTCCCTGGGCCCCTCCATACCAGCCAGCAAGAAGATCACTATGCACTACAGCTTTGATTTTGCACAACAGGTGAGAATACGTTCATCCTATCATGCATTAGCTAGTCTATTTAATCAACACATTCTGGTACTATTTTATCTATATGGAGTGCCAGTACTGTGGGCAATAGTTTAATGTACTTTCTTCCTTCTATTCTATTGCAGTTTTGATGCAGAGAGACCTGGCATGGTTGTGGCCAGAGAACACCGTGATGCACCGGCAGTCGAGTTCCAGCTGCTGCGCAAGCCTGATGTCCTGCCCCCCAGAGAAGGTCTTCTTGTGCAAGCCCCACCCAGACTGGACATGGCCAGACAGACGTATCTCTTTGACAAGATCAGAGAGTTCTGTTCTGATGAGGGACGAGACGTCACATGTCCCCCGCCAAACTCCACAGCAGCTCAGAACAAGACTGTCCGCTGGTAGATTCACTGCAGATCATCAGGATGGACAGCACTGCAGGAGAAAGGCCACAGCCTTTCCTGTTTTCCTGTTTGTATACTGAAGCGTTGCTTGTTCTCTTGCACAGACTTGCCCACACTTGCACAGACTGCATTGTTAGAATATTGAATACTGAGCTGAGTACTGTTGTTATTACCTTGAGTATTGAGCTGGGGACTGTTATTACTTTTGTTGTACACTTGATCACAATGAACACTATGCACCTTGTCTATAAAACAGACAACTGACTGTACACTTTAACACTTAGACAGTTGCCTTTTTTTGTACACTTAACTACTTATGCTTGTACTTTATATCATGTATGTGACAATAAAGAACGTTAAATTTGAACTTCATCTTATATTGTTCTTAACTGCATTCACAACACAAGATTAATACTGACTCAGAGTGTGGGGTCATCAGTGAGAGAGCACCTCACTTGGCAGCCACTCTCAGTTAATACCCCAAGTTGACAGCCACTCTGACAGATAATGACAGATCGTCCAGTGGGGGAGTGGCTGGGGGAGGGGTTACCAGGCTATTGTTCACGCCCATTACCTGGCAGTCAGAGGTGTGAAAATGTTGGAGAACTTTGGAGGGAGATTTCTCAGCTAAGTTGATTTGGCAGTACTAGCATTCAAATAAGCATATCTTCTTCAAATATGTTCAGATTTCAATGTATGAGACCTCATTTGAAAGCTTACAATCTGCACTTTCATAATCTGTAAAAAACTGAAAAATGAAAATGCCTAGTTGAGGACCAAATTACCAGCGGCGGTCACATATACATTGGTGAAAATTTATGAAGTATGGCATTTTCCCCAGCAATCTGATCGTCTATTTACTGACTATGTTAAAACATTTTTAAAATATAAACAGGAAGCAAGCGGCTATCCTGATAATGTAGTGACCTAGGAAGATAAAGACAGATACATCGATGATTATCGTGAGAAACAGGGTATCAGTTTAAATCCCAGCAATATTACATTAAACCATGCGCGACGGTCTATTAATAAATTAATTTTAAATAATCTATGGGGCCGTTTTTCAATGAGAGAGAATATGCCTACCACAGTGCTGTTAAGAGACCCCGAAGAGTTCTCACGATTCATTTTTGGAGGGGGTGTGGATGTCAAATATTTTTCTTTTGTCTCAGAGGATGTCGTTTTATTGCAGTATGTGAATACATCCGGAACTATGACTCGTACTAACGATATTAATGTATTTTTAGGGGCCTTCACAACTGCTTATGCGAGATTAGCCCTCTATGATCTCATGGATAAATTGAACGATCGATTATTATACAGTGATACGGACAGCGTGGTATTTTTACAGAAGCCAGGTGTTTGGGCTCCAACGCTAGGTCCGTATTTAGGTGATCTTACAAATGAAATTTCGGAGGGTAATTATATTATAGAGTTTTGCTCCGGGGGTCCAAAGACTTATGGATACCGTACTTCTGGCGGTGCAGTTTGTATGAAGGCCAAGGGGATCACTTTGAACGCCGTCAACTCAGAAGTGATTAAATTGGACAACTTGAAGCAATTAGTAAGTCAGTTCATTTCTGAACGTGATGATTCAACACATCTTTTAGCCCACACCGAAAATATCATACGCGTTAAAAAGAACCTTACTTTGAAGAACCAGACTATTGTTAAAAAATTCAGAATCGTCTACAATAAGAGGGTGTTATTATCAGATGGTACAACGTTACCCTACGGTTATTAAATATGGAAAAACAATCATCCGTCCTAAAGGATGATGTCAATTTTGATTTTAGACTAGCCCACCCATTTTCATGTATTATAAGCGGCCCATCTAACTCTGGCAAAACGTATTTCATGGAGGGGTTACTACGAGAGGCCGATCGTCTAATATCTCATAAAATTGATCATATCGTATACATATATGATTGCTGGCAACCGCTATATGACCGATTGTTAACAATAAGAAACATTCATTTTGTGCAAGGATTACCTCAAAAGTTAGATGATGATGATTTACTACCCCCAACTAAAAATTGTTTATTAATAATAGATGATATGATGAATGAGGCATCTAGTAATCTTGAGGTTGGTAAAGTCTTTACACAATTTGTCCATCATCGTAACCTGTCTGCTCTATATTTAATTCAAAACATATTTGTACAGGGCTCTGCTAGTAGAAACATAAGCCTTAATACCAATTATATGATTTTATTTAAAAATCCTAGAGATACCTCGCAAATTTCTGTATTGGCACGCCAAATGTACCCCGGTAATACACGTTATTTTATGGACGCATTCAAAGATGCAACCTCTATACCTTACGGCTATCTTTTAATCGACTATAAAACCACGACACCGGACGCCTACCGGCTCAGAACTGACTTGTTAGCTCCGTACCAAGCCGTGTATATTCAGAAAAAACGTTTGTAATATTAACCTATCCATCACTCAACATGTCGGAGCGTATTAAACGTAATTTACCTCTCTTGAGGATGTTACAAAAGGCTAGCCCGGGGCAGAGAAAGTCTATTTTACAAACAGCCTCAAAGGAATTGATACTAGCACTGTGTGAGCTAGCTTTTAACATATTCAAGGGTAATATACCGTTGAATGGGTCTCAGTATAAGAATCTCTCTAAAAAGAAGGCCCAAATCAAATTTATAGCAAATAAAAAAATTGGCTGGTTTAAGAAGAGACGGGCTATTAATCAAAGTGGTAGCGGATTCCTCCTACCCCTATTAAGTATAGCGCTACCGTTCATATCAAGTCTCTTTAAACGTTCTGGTTGAGTCAAAATGAGTACTGAGAAAATGTATCTAGTTCCCCAGCGGGAGATACAGCGTTTACGAGACGATCATGGTCCAGTGCCTATAAGACAAGCGGCTGAAAACAGGTTGGATGATAATATGAGGGATGTGTTAAATAGGACCGATCTAAATACTCACGAAAAAGCTCTACAATATACAGCCTTATTACAGCGCTATCTGTCTATAGTCAAGCAAGGTGAACAGGAGACGAGCATGTTATCCCTATCATTACCACCAGATGTCGCCACGACCCCAGGTCATAATGATAATACATCCGCCAATGCAACAGGTGTCGCTGTGACCGCCGCGAGCTCTCGTTCAGACCGACAAATCAGTGATGACGGCAGTCATTTTTTGAAAAGTATAGCCGCGCGAAACAGAGAAAATGCGCAGTATCTCTTGGATATGATAACCCAATCTAACGGTGTTGTGGGATGGAATCTTATGGACGAATTGATACATAAGGGTAGTATTACACGAGGGTCTAATGTAGGATTATTATTAAAGAGACTCACTACCCCGCAATTGCGTAGTAACTTTAAGCGCCCCATAGGTTGGCATGAATTTCTATTAGCTTGCTCCGACCTCGATATACCTCTCTCAAAAATACCCAATACCCACGTTCGGGCTAGATATCTCCTGATTAAACAAGGTAGATCAGCCAACCCCACCGATTTAGCATCCCCCGTTAGAACTACTACTACTGCTACTAATGCAAAGAAACCTAGAAAACGGGCCGTGAAAGAATGGGAGGAATGGTCGTAAAATCGTTTTTTGGTTTATGATTTATTTTTATTTCTTTGATTTCCTTTACCCCTGTATAAAACCTACATGTATTCTTTTAGAACGACCTGTCAGTGCTATTATAATCTAATGTATGTGTATTGTGTATTGTGTGTGTGTGTGTGTGTGTGTATTGTATGTGAAAATATAAACAATGATGTAATCATTTTCAAAAATGTTTTATTGATGATAAATATGTATTGATGCATCGTTATTATACAATAAAAAACATATTGAACAATAAATAGGTGTTTCACCTTGCTTTATTTTATGTATTTGAAATGTTACAACAAACTCTGAAATATATATACATAACATTGACATAACACAGACATAACACGGATATAACTCAACATAACACTGACATAACACTGACATAACACTGACATAAGTCAACATAATGTGATAAACATTCTATATCAATTCATAAAAGAGGGTGATTCTTTATAAATACACCCCTTGAATCTACATGCTGTAGACAATTTAACCCTGTCGATATACACACGCAGGGCAATAGTTTGCTCACAAATAATGTTACTAATCTATCATTTTTATCAGTATTATCACTGTACAAATCCAAGAGTTTCATATAACTTTTACCTCTAAGCATATTATAAAGAAAGAATATGCAGTGTTCACCGCAACAGGTGGAATCATATCCCTGTATTTGTTGACTGGAATATTGAATATCGTCACAGGTCATTTTGAGAAATCTATAAATACTGTCTGGAAACATTCTATAGTCGGGTCTATTTCCATAACTATCGAAAAAACTACCCGTCATATCAGCCGATAGATACAGAGCAATCCAATGCTCCCCGGGGAGGTGTGAAGGGTGTGTGTTTACGATGGCTGTTGCTGGGAGATTAGTGACACGCCTCCGAGGAAGCTGGTCACTAGCCAACACTCCGAGAAAATGGTTTTTTGTGGATATTTTATCCATAATATTTGTCAACTGTATAGTATTCATTTTTATTTTTTCAATAACAGTCCATAAGAACCTGTCGCCTATTAGATACTTCCAGCACACAGTCAAACACTGCATAAACGATTAATGTAACGGTCCTGGCGAGTGGCTGACTAAACCTGACCTCCATGCGTAAACTACCTGATTTGGCCAATGACAGATGACCTCCACACTCATCGTCCGGCGCGAGATTGAACGCATACAATGTATAGCCAGCCATAAAATCTTCCCTACTTATGGGCAAGCTACGATTCATTAAGTGTCGCCCTGTAGCCGTGATGAGTTGATAATAATCACGCGCAATACAACCGGCTGCGAAATCAGGCTGTAGCGGTTTGGTCGGGTATTGCTGGCCGTCGAGATAAACGGCTATGAATTCTAGATGATTATGTTTAAAATTAAAGGGTTTTTTATGATAAACACCCATAAATGCATCATTATCAACGAAACCAACTACTAATGATTTAGGCATGGTACCCAGAAAAAGGTTTTCTTGATTAGATATGCGTGACTGGGCCGGTAGCGAAATGGTTTTCACTACCACCCGGTCCAATGCATATCGAGCGGTCGCATTGAGCAAGGCTTCGGCATGACCAAGCCGTACCGGCGGGGAGACTGTCACCTTTTTCACAAATAACGATGCATACGCTATATTTAGCATGTAGGGGACGTTGCCGTCCCTCATCAGACAGAATTCATCCTTTGTTCTCATAAGACGTATTTTTATATCAACCCCATTTAACATTAACTTTTCTTGAAAAAATATATCGGCGTGTATAGGGCCAATCAATTCAGTTACATGGCTTTCTTGTGTAAATGCAGCCCTCGAGTTGAGACCCGGGTTGTTACCCTGTGTGTCAACTTCGTCCATATAACCTGCTTGATCCTTGTAAAATAAACCCGCGGTGAAATTTGTTTCCAATACTTGCTGATCATAATTCAATAGACACTCGATAATACTTCTATAGGGATAGGTGGATGGGCTTTGCGAGACTAGGCGGTCTCCTAACGTCACATCAACTTGTGAAAATATACTGGCTATCGGATAGTTGACCAGGGCTACTTTTGCGGCGGGCGGTAGTGCTTGGCCGTCGGGTAAAGTGATTCTAACCCTTAAAAATAGTAATGTGTTATTCAAATCTATGTACTCTTCTCCACTCGAAGGGATGAAGAATTCTAGAGGTGCCGATCCGGAAAGGGCAGAGACAGGCTGGATCTCAACATATTGTGATTTCTCCACGCTCGTCTGGGTCAATGGGAGTGAAAATAAATCCAGCTCTGTTTTTAAACCTTCGTCGGATAATGGATGTAGTAGCGACATCTTTAATTAGAATATACCTTTAAAGCCCCTCTTGACGGTGCTATTTCTACGCTGTTTACGTCGAGCGGGTCGTCCTGATAATGAACGCTTGGATGTGCGGCGTTTACTTTTCTTGGTGCGTTTACAGTCTTAGCTCGACCCCCGGGCGGCCGCTTCACACCCCTGCGTGTCATTACCATCAAACCTGACCCATCCTGATTCGAGCCTAAATTGTTAGACATAACGCGGCTCACCACATCACTGACTAAACCTTTTGCGGCCGTCTTTAAATGCGGTTTGGCTAGCGCTATACCCGATTTGAAAAACGGTGCTACCATGCGATACAAGCCCCTAAAGAGACCCCCAAATCCTCGTCCGTACTGCGTAAATGAACCTGCATAACCCGGTAGATGCCCCCCACCGGCCTGACTTTTATAATAAGAGACATACCGACGGCTGTCATTGTATGCCATCTTTACACCTTAGATATGCAACTTCTGAGGAACGGGTCGGAAGTGTAACTTCACTACCACTTTACCATGGGTAAATGAAACTGTTTGATCCTGATCGTTTTTAATATCGATACATATATCTGTGATTACATGTCTTGCAAGCGAAACGTAGTGTGGCTTGTCATAACACACTGTGACTGATTCCTGATGCTCACCCGATATATGTACACATCTCAACAGAGGCACATAATGATCCCCCACTAATTGATATCGTATAAAATCACAGTAAATAAATAATGTGTAAAACGCTCCATAAAGATCCGCGGGGTATTTTGCATAATGTCTCACTTGCCCCGTATTCAGATCTGAAATAAATGACTTGCTCCCCACAGCTTTTATCAAGCCACGACCCTCAACTAACTCCAATCCCAAAATGGATGATAATTTCACATTGAACTTTAGAGTCATAGTCTCCGCACACTGCATATAAACTTTATTTCGGATGGCATCATAAGATAACCTAGCCCGTAACCCCTCTAAAAAGATGTTGATAGCAGCGATTATGGAATCGATGCTTGTATAGAAACCGTGAGGCACCCTCTGTGTAACAAAAACCTCCTGCTGGTCTTTAAAACAAATATCAAATACACAGTCTTTTTCAGCTATAGTCTCCCATGTGCGGGGGTAATTAATTTCGATGAGAGCTACTTCCCACCTACCCGGTAAGTCTAATACCGTGCGTAAATTAGTCCTGTATTTTCCAATCTCATTATCAGGATAAACAGATGCCGAAGAGTTGGAGGGGAGTGTAACGTAAAATCCTCCTGAATCACTCATTTTTGACACTATATTCATTCATGAATGAATGAATGAATGAACGTAGAATATGTGTCTCTGCTTTTCTTATACATCCACCACTTCATGCTCCGGAATCCAACTGTTGAACTTTTCAGGCCAACCTAACCATTTCACTAGAACCATACGCTTCTTGCCAGTTTTCTTTCTTGATATGATTTTATCAATCTTAAATCGATATCCTTTATTCAATTTAATCTTTTGTAACTCTTGTTCATAAAAATTACCTTCAACCACCTCTCCATCATAATCCTTTAACCGGTAGATGGGAGGGGACCGTGGGATTCGTTCAGTTATAGTGAAATATTCATGGGTATAGGTTTGTTCATATCCCTTATCAAATATACCACGGTTTCTTGAAACCCTTACAATATCACCCACCTCATGCCTGAATCTTACAGATCGTTTTTTATTACCGTCTATACCATATAAATTGTTAAACACCACACGCTCATTGGCAAGACAAACCTCTGACGGTCTCATCTTAATAGCCGTATGTAACGAATTATTATAGGAGCTGACCAAATCATTCAAGATATCAATGTATCGTTTAGAATTAACCGCAGTCAAATATCTCCACATACGGCCTTTAATAGTCCTGTTGAATCGTTCCACTACAGAGGCCTTTACTTCACTATTTGTTGAAAAATGGTTTATTTTATATTTCCCCATTAGTTTTTTAAACGTAGTATTGTAGAATTCGGTTCCATGGTCGGTCTGTAGTTTACATGGTATTCTGCCGCTGGACAATACATCCTCAAACGCCTTGGTGACATCACCGGCGTTTTTAGTTTTAATAGATACACACCAGGCAAATTTGCTAAATACATCTATACATGTTAGCATAAATTTAAAGTTGTCATTATATTCGGCATACATTGACATATCGACCAAGTCTGCTTGAAATTGCTGATTTAGACCAAAGACCATGACTCTGCTACGTGGATAATTAATTCGATTTGCTTTGTGCAAGGTGTAAGTATCTTCACCGGAGAGCCAATTAGTCACAGATTTGTTTGCCACTTTCCCCTCGAGTGATCGTTTGAGTCGTTGTTGTCCCCCGAAAGACCCCTCACTAGTGGGGTCATAATATAAGCGTTTCATACGTGACTCCATGGTATGATTTGTTTTGAAATAATGAAGGGTTGTTACTGATGCAATGATTTTTATTTAGAATATGATCAAGAATAGTTATACATTTCACACATACACTCAATACATTTTGTCATATTTTACATCTTATCGAGCAGTTTTAAAAATTGAATACATTTATCAACGTTTTTTCTTATCAGAAATTCGGCTAAAACAGTAGCCACAATAGCCACATTAACGGTCTCATTTTTTAACATTTTCATTATACAAAAATCAGTCACAAACGTACAAATAACAATGAAAGTCCCCATATTTAAACAACCCCATGTAGGTTGGGACATGCAATTTAAAACCAATGACACTGTTATGTGACAAGGGACATGAGCCCCGGAGCACATCTCCAGCAGGCACGACCATTCATTGCCTATCTCCCTAGCACGCTTCATGAGTTTCTTAAAGTTGCATAGACGCCCTGCTGTCCTAACGGACACATCTTGATTAGTTGTAGAATCACCGCCCGCTACATGATTATTTTGTATTTGAGCAATTTCATCTACAATCACAGAATACAATAATGACCTCAAATGCCCCTTGAGAATGTCCTCATCGATGACACGAGGCTCTTCCACTACGGTTGATGTGAATCGGTTCCCCATCTTCTCATTGATGATATGACGATGATAATGTTTATGAAGAAATAATGCCACGCCACCGCATCAAAGTGTTCTCTACAGCGTCTTTGACATCTTTATCCATCAACGTGTTCCGGATCTCTCTCAACTTGGTGCAGATTTGTTTTTCAGCTTGTAGTTCGTATATCACTGTTTCAATACATCCAATAATTTTCTGTTGCGATGGATAAAGACCCTTTTTTGCTAGCACATCAGACAAAATCTGCGGTAGCTCTGGAACCACTATTTCAAGTATTATATCAATTGCATTTGTTTCAAGGAAATGAGCAGGGGGATCAAATAGACACGGATGCTGCATCTGGCTGGGGTGTTGTATTTTACAACCGTAACATGTTAGCTTTAATCTATCACTAATTACGTCCTCAAGTATCATACATGTCGACACCTTTACAATGTGCACTCCTAATGTAGTGAGCGGTTTACCCAATATTAAATAGGGATGGGTATGTAATTGGTCATCAGCATAATTCATGGGTGGAATAACATCGTATCCGTCTTCTGCTTCATATTGCGAGCCCCCGTATGCATCAACCCAACTAGCCACCCAGCCGTCATCTGAATCATCGTCTTTAGCTGACTCATTGTCTTTAGCAGATGTTTTACCACAATTAATACTAGCCATGTCATAGTTCTGTGTGCTTGTGCTGGGAACTGCCCAGTCACTGGTCAAGAGAGGTTTTATACCGTAGGAGATGGAGGGCGAAGTGGGAGGGGCTTTACTTGAGCATTTCATCATTTAGTCTTTGATGGGTGCTGAAGGCCTAGGGGGATGAATGATTTAAGAAAGTGTCTCATTGACACACACACATACCCAGTCACACACACATTCATCTATCAACCGTAAAATTAAAAATAAAAAATTCATAGAAGACATTAAAAAAATAAAACATTTGACAACACAACTTTTGACATCTGCCATATCAAGTCTTTTAGAATCAACCACTATGTCTGGATGAAGTAATTAAGATTTTTTATGAATAAAGTACGCTTAATACCATTAAAATCCTCCAAGACGTTCCTCCAACGAAAAATGTCGTCTATTCTATCAAAAATATCGTACATTATGTGTACATTGCTTAAAGGAAAAACGAAAAGAGCCTCAGAGTCTGCGATTACATTCGATAAATCATTCGGGTTTGCAATAATAGTATTTCTATAATTTCCCCCGCACACATACACATAAGTGCCTGTTTTTTTAGAATCCCTGTCGGCAAAAACAAAATATTGTTTTTCACCACATTTAACGAGCTTGTTGTATAAAACCTCGTTTTCAGGTATTTCCAATTGACGCAGATTTGATAAAACGGCCCCTTTGAACGACCACCAAGACTCTCTGTCAAAAACTACCCCGTTTTTATCTAGTTCAGCCGCTACATTAGTAGTTGAAATCGTGACAGTTGATTCCTCTTTATCATAGACATATCCCGCCAGTCTAAAATCGCTGAGCATCCAGCTGAACTCTCTGTCAATGTCATAATCATACAGATTACGGAGCAAACTACCAGGCCGTCTCGTTAATGCCAAATCTCGCGGCACCACTTTTTTTGGGGCACGGCATAAAGTGGGGCTATGATCTACTATAGCCGTTCTCATACGCGGGTGGTGGTCCGGAGTGTGACACGGAGGAGAATTCGCCATCGTCTGTGTTGAGGTCGTGAGAGAGAGAATGCAGAGCGCTGGCTAGAACCGTGATGGTCTCTCTGTTATGAACAGCCTCGGCTGTAATGAGCTTATCCTTATATAACACAGCGCTAAGAATCTCACCGTTTAACGACCCATAATCACTCAGTAGAAACACACACACACACACGCACACACAGTGAAAAAAACACACTAATAGCAGACACCACGACTCCATCCCATCCATCCTTACCTTTTATAAGTGTGGAGTTAACACCATAAACTCAGAGAAACTTTGAGAGAAAAAAACATATGTCTCTAGTGTCAGTGTTACCAGCGGCTCCGGTGGAGGACATTAAAGTAATGCCGTCTGACCATATCTCCATCCCTAACCATCTCACCCACACACACACACACACACACACACACACACACCCCGCCCAGTCACACCTCACAAACATTCAAACACACACACACACACACACACACAAACACCTCAGCCACGCACACACCTCAGACACTCACACACACCCCGCCCAGTCACACCTCACAAACATTCAAACACACACACACACACACACACCTCAGCCACGCACACACCCTACCCCCCTGTCACACTCCCAAATGATCGTCTCTGGGTTGTCTGGGGGGGGTCAGGACCTGGGGTAGACAGTTGGCACGAGTCACACCTCACAAACATTCAATCACACACACACACACACACACACACACACCCAGTCACACAAACAACCAGGCACGCACACACATTCTGATAACTAAAGGAATCAACTCACTAGGCCACCTGGCAGTAGCCACACACACACACACACACACACACACACACACACACACACACACACACATTCTAATATCTAAAGGAAATCAAACTCACTAGAACACCTGGCAGTAGCCACACACACACACACACACACACACACACACACACACACACACCCAGTCACACAAACAACCAGGCACGCACACACATTCTGATAACTAAAGGAATCAACTCACTAGGCCACCTGGCACTAGCCACACACACACACACACACACACACACACACACACACACACACACACACACCCAGTCACACAAACAACCAGGCACGCACACACATTCTGATATCTAAAGGAAATCAAACTCACTAGACCACCTGGCAGTAGCCACACACACACACACACACACACACACACACACACACACACACACACATTCTAATATCTAAAGGAAATCAAACTCACTAGAACACCTGGCAGTAGCCACACACACACACACACACACACACACACACACACACACACACACACACACACACATTCTAATATCTAAAGGAAATCAAACTCACTAGAACACCTGGCAGTAGCCACACACACACACACACACACACACACACACACACACACACACACACACAGTCACACAAACAACCAGGCACGCACACACACACACACACACAGAACACCCAGTCACGCACACACAGAAGACCCCCTGCAGCCCATAAAGTCCTGGGGGAATAGTGAATAACCCCCCTATACTATCTTAATACCATTACATTAACACACATTCACACTATAGCATTTTGATATCACACTATCAACCTATCTATAATACAGACCTTAATTCAAACCCTATAAACCCACTATAAAGTCACACCTCACAAACATCCAAACACACACACACAAAACCACCCCCCTCCTATTGTGCCAGACAAACCCCGGACCAGGTGCATGTCATAAAATAAGTTTAATCTCATTTGCATATCAAATTAGGGGGTCATAAATGCTCATTAATATACCAAGTGCCCTCTATTTACTACTGAAGCAGAAAAACAGTAATCACCCGGGGGCCAGATAAGTGAGCTGTAAAAATTCTTCCCTGACCCCTCTCAACGAGGCGATCGAGCAAGCTCCTGGAGTATGTTTGTCTACCGGCTAAGAACATTTATAGAGCAATAAATAACATTAAATTATATTTTCAGAGTAAGAGAGGCTAATAACATCATAGGAGAGACATGGCAAACATTGGTGTATGTCTGTGTGTGCATAAATGTGCCTAGGTGTAACATGTTAACATAAAATGGTTACTGAAACTTACTCAATCTCCTCTGGTCTGTGGGTAGGAGAGGGAGTGGTGAGACCTGTTTCAGTTGATGCAGGCCCAGTGTTTGTATTGCCATTCTGAAAATGAATTGATAAAAAGTGAATCCCTCACCATAAACAAACAGGAAGGGAGATGGGACAGTCCTCTGTGGGCCCCCTTTGTTGCGGACTACTGTTTCTGACACAGTCCTAAAGCCTCACATGCTGTGGTCTGCCCGTCAGGTGTAAGTGGCCCAAGACAAATTGGATAAATACTTTCTACAAAAATAAAAATGTATTGTAGTATAGTCAATCTATTCTAGCTAGGCATGTAGTCAGTTGAAGCCAGCTAGGCATAAATGATGACAGTGTCTACCGTCACATTGTTGGCACTGTGGATGGGATAGGTTCCGCTGGGTGTAGCATCATCCATAGCTTCCTGTAGGATTATTTATTTAAAATGTATTTTATACTTTCTAAAAATGATGCTAGAAAGGAATATAATGTACAATTAAACTTACATCAACTACCATATCAGATGATTCTTCCCGATCCATATCTGATGATTCTTCCCAAGCGGCAGACACTCGGATGAATATCTAAAATGATAAAATGAAATAAAGATTATATAGAAGACAAACACGTCTCACAAGCCTCTTCTCACCATGTTTTCACCGATCTCCTAAACCTAAAAAGATATATTGGTTCCTCCCAAAAATTGCGATTAGACCAATATGTAATAATTGTTACATGCCTATTTTCCCCTACTGAATTGTAGTTAACCTTCCATAACACTTGGGGCAACATGCCATATCCATATTCTGACTCACACATACATGTTTAGGCATGCCATCAAAATTAGAAGGCACCAATTAACTTGCTCAGAGTTCTTACACCTTTTCCAAAGTCAAATTCAAGCACTTTTATGGTGCATTTTCAAGCTTTTCCAGCACCTTACGCGGCTGGGGTGAATTACATATTCATGTACTGTATATGTACTCAAAATGATTATTTCACTTCATTCATCAGATGCTATTGTTATTGTGCTATAAACAACCACAAGTATGTTTAGTGAGAGCATTCTACAGGGGTGACAAATTAAAGTAAAACACAACAAAGTTTCAAAATGTGTCACCTGTCTCTATATATAATTGGTATCCTACTGTATATAACCCGGTTGAGCCAATATAAAGGACTTTCAAGCATTTTATTCAAAATTCAAGCACTTTTCAAACCTTGAAAACATCACATTAAAATTCAAGCACTTTCAAGGAATTCAAGCACCCGTAGGGACCATGCTTGCTGTACACTCCCTATCCAAAATCAGCAAATACCTCTTCTTTACAAGACCAAGGTTAATATGGGTGAACGTGTAATAGTGCAAATGTGCAAAAATCTTACGTCAGGCGTCCTTGCATTGATCCAATGATCCGTCTCTAGCTCCTGTTTAACAATGAAAATAAATGTATTAACACGCATGGTTTGGGCAAATGTCCACTGGTTAATAAAAATTGTTGTTGTGGACGCTTACATTATGTGCATGTCCAGGAGTTTGATCACTTGAGTTGATATCCTGAAAATGAATTGATAGTTAATTCCCCCCTTCACACAAGTTCTCTTGTGAAGCGAGCTGACTGTTGTATTCCAACATGTAATGTGATTTCAGTTAACCAAAAATGACATTAGCCTAATTGACAGCAACAGTTCCCGAATCAATTACAATCAATTTCCAATGAATTACCTGTGATTCATCACTCCAGTGAACAAACAGAGTGGTAGATTCTGTTAGGCCACATTGTCTTATGGTTCCAACCTGCTGGCTGCTGAAGTGCACCACTGGACTGGGTGAGGTAAGTGTAAACACTTCAGTAGCAGATGGAACGGCTCCGGCAAATGCAATGAGGCTCTGTAGTTAGATGAAAAGGTTGGGGAGGACAGACAATGCATCAAGTGCACATGGCCCATTCAAAAAAGTAAGACTGCCAACAAACCAAGAATGCCAGTATACACGTGTATTTACATGGAGAGGGCTCTCAGGGTCGAAATGCCTCCTCCGAAGGCTCCCATCGTGATAATGGAGCTGAAACTCAATTGCATGTGGCGATGTGTTCACCATGTTGGTGAGAATTTCAATTCGTCCATTCACAGCCTGTTAATAGAAATAGAATTGTAAGTTTCCAACTGCCAATTCACAAATTTCTAATTTAGAAGTTCATCTTCAGATTGACTGACATTGTATTTATGGAACAATACAAATTATAGAACTTTGCCACAGTGCAGATAAAATATACTTGCATCCAAACGTCTCCTCTCTGCACTCTGTCTTGCCTCTTCCTCAGCTCTGAGGCGTGCCTCTTCAGCAAGGTGGGCCTCTGTCTGTCTCTGTGCCTGAGGATAAAACTTGAACTTGTACTTGAAGAAAACATGGCAATGGCAATATAATATAGGTCTACATATCAATTAAGAATATACTGTATATAATAATTACACACCCGTCATGTTGGCAAATGTGATAGATGCTGCTGTATGTGACAGTGATTCAATGCAGTCCTAATACACTGCTCAAAGAAATTAAGGGAACACTTAAATCATCAATCATCGCAGATCTTGAACAATATATTAAAGTTGAAAATAGTTATTGATTACATTGTGTAATTTGTCGATAACAAAATGACATAAGAACAGTGAATGGAAACCAAAATCATTAACCCATTGAGGGCTGGATGTGATGATTAAGTGTTCGCTTAATTCTTTTGAGCAGTGTATGAACATTTGACATACCCTCTCTCTGTCTGTCCTTAAACTTATCTGGAAATCTTCCTGCTGCTGTGCAACAAGTGCCCTTCTTTGTAGAATTGTCTAATGGGAAAAAATACAAAAGTGTATGGTCTGTCGATGTGAGCTAGGCATCAATGGCATCTGATTAGCAACACAAGCAATCTATTAATGTCATGATAATTACGGTTACATCGTTGGCTACCTCGATTGGATAGGTTCCCCTGGGTGGAGCATCGTCCGTTAGCAACCTGGGTTGAGCATCCTGAGCTTCTGGTAAGAACCTGGCTAGAGCATCATCCTGAGCCATAACAGTAGGTATAATGTATGAATAAACAAATCTGACAGACTACAATGTAGCTAACAAAGGATCTAATGTGATTGTAAACCAAGTGTGGATACAGGTTAAGTGATAAGGCACCCTAGCCTGGCATCGCCATCCTGATCATGTGAGCTCACATCGTTTCTCTCGGACCCGTTCAAACTGATTTCCACCCGACCAGATATTGGTCGGGCCAATCACAAGCGTTTATCTAATATGTTGAGGGTTTTATGATGACTGTACCCACTTGATATGATGACTAACCGTAATGTTTTGTTGCTCTGATTGGTTGTAGGTCTATCCAATTAAGTCCAGAGGCATTTTGGTCTGTTCCTGTTAATGCCCCTTGCAAATACCTTGGCTTTACCATACCAACAATAATGTGGGTGAACATGTAATACAAAAAAAAAAAAATTACATCAGGTGTCCCAGCATTAACCCATTCTGAATTGTCAATTCCAAACATGTCAAGCTCCTCCTGTTCGACATTGAATACAAATAGGAAAACAACTGTCAGCATGGCTTTGGAAAATGTGTCGAGGTTAGTACTAATCATTTTGTGGACCCTTACGTTGCCTGAGCTGGATGTGCTGATTGGCCCTTCCTCCATGGGGCTGTCACTCTGAATGGACTCTGCATCGGACTCCATTACTTCACTGTTAGTCTGTGAATAAAAAAAATAAAGACTCATGTCATTTGTTAGTTTCAATGTAAAATCAATGTAAAATATAGTCGTTTGCTCACAAAAAAACAATTCCAAATATTACCACTGAGGAACTGGTAGCTCCCGTACTGGAGGATGGAGACACTTCACCATCAGCCTCATACGAATCCTACATTTAGAAATGTTGACATTAAGCATTTGGATACAACACTTTACATTTAATTACTATAAATTCACCATTAATGTTTCTTACATGGTCATCTGAATCAGAGTCAGAGTCCAAGGCTTCCTGTGGAGTACACAGACATGGTCTTCATTTGAATCTGAATTTATCAAATTAAATAACTAATTTCACCACATTTTGCATATAATCACAATCCTAATGTTGGCATTTCACAAACCTTTGGGCGAATATAAATCGCAGATCGTACACACTTGGTCTTAGTTTTCAGAGCCAGTGATGACCTTTCTGGAAGGTCCAGCACATGTACATTTCTGTGGAAGTCAACGCGGCAGAAGTCAAAGTCCCTCATCCCTAAATTTGGGAATGAGGCTCTAATAGTATTGAGCAAAAGGCTCTCACTGTGGTTCAGTGAGACTTGCACTCTCTTTATCGGTTCAGCTGAAAATAAAGTGAAGGGAAAAAAAAATGAATGAGGAAAGGTGACACTGTAAAACCATAATTTACAAATAATTAAATATGAAAGGTATGACCATTTACTGTAAAGTGTGTAATGCAAACCAAAGGGTAAATCCTTGCCTGTAATACACTTTTTCAATTTCATTCCTTTTATCAGTAAATCTAAAATCAGAAATATCTCCAGTTGTATACTGTTGCAATAACTAATTTCAGGTTAACAGATGCCAATACCGTAATGTTGTGAGTAAGTGGTCATCTTTGGGTACAACAGAAGTCCCATCCTCAGAGTAGTTGACCTGTTAATTGTGCATGTGGGAAGATGGATGGCTTGTAATTCTTGATTTGATCAACTAAAATAAATCACTGGATAAAAAATATGAAGTGTGAATGGAACAAAGACAGCAGGTGAGGAATATAAACAGGACATTAAGAGATTACACGCATTTCGTGTAGGAAGTCAGTGTACTACTACTCGTCAGAAAAAGTGCATCTCTTTTCTAAACAAGTGACTTAAGAGCACAATCTAGTACTAAAGCCAAAGTACAGGAGTAGCAAACTAAAAATATGTTCCCCAGTACTGCCGGCATACTTTACATCAGTATTAAATTGGGGAGTCTACTAGTGCTTCAACTTGTCTAGATCATTGGCATGACTGACATGGCAGAAGCCATTTCCAGATTACTGGGTGACTGTAGGTGGCTATTGGGTAATGACAAATAAATTATAGCAAAAAAGAGATGGTTATTAAACCAGCTAAAATGTGTCTGTGCTGGGCATGATGAGCAACTTACATAATAGCAATATTATGAGTATACTGACGTCAGGACAGCCGAGTTGCTGCCCATCTTTCGGCGCAGACAAAAAACTAATCTCTTCAAGAAATCCTACCAGGAGCCTCCCTCTTAGGCACCTATTGTATTTCTAAGCTTACTATTCCTCGCCTTGCTTTCAGCACTAGACTATGCTCTTAGTAACTTGTTTTGGAAAGAAGATGCACTTGTGAGTTCTGGCAATTGGTGGCACTGACTCTTCCTATGTTAAAATGCAATTATTGTAAGTCGCTTTGGATAAAAGCGTCAGCTAAATGACTGTAATGTAATGTAAATGTAATGCAATACACGTACATAGGTGGGGCAGCTGTTGACTCCTCCTGCGTCTGTTCACTTGGACCCTCCCCATTCGTTTGTGTGGCTGAGCTGTTCAGATGGAAACAGATCACATACTAGTACTATCCAAACATTCAAAAACAATAGATAAATGAATCATTTTATTGTCTTATCTGTAAGTTAATTTTTTTTTGCACATATTGTAGTATGTGTAGTAAAAAGAAAAAAAGATTAAATAATAGCTTTTAAGGTAACTGGACACTGCATGAACCTCTGTCCACAGGAAAAGAAGTGCTGTTCCAGTGTTGCCAGGGGCACTTCCAGCCCACAGCATTGGCACCGCTCCTTGACAGCCTTAAGAAATGAGAATGGTAGAAAACATTCAAAGGTAAATCAATCCAGAAACTAAATCAGTGGTCAATATTAAGAAAAAATTCTTACGACTGGGTCATCCATGAGTGGCATCTCCACATTGGGTGTCAGCTGTCTTTGGAGTGGAACTATGTACGTCACAGCTCTGTTCAGGCCACTATCACAGCGCAAGAATAGGATACTGTATCCATCAGGTGGCATCATCAACTCCACTAGTTGTCTGCTTCTACAGCACCGCATAATTTTGAATCCACCAGCAGCTTGCAATGAAGGGAACACTTCGAACAGTTGTCTGGCGAAGTCTCCGTGTGTGCCTTCATTGTTGGCAAACGTGATCCTCTTTCTACCCAGACCACTTCTCTGGAGAGCACTTGCTGTCTCCATATCTGGGAGAGTGGTTGTCCCTGGCTCTGCCAAGCAGAAGAAATCATGCTGCCAGGGGGTGGTCACTGCTCTCGCTGATCGGGCTGTGCGATAAGGCTGGAAGAGCCTGGAGAGTGTGGACTGCGCACAACGGCCTGCACCGCGACCTTGTGCAAAGGTGTGTGACACTGCTGCCGGGTTGTACGCGACATTTGTGGAGTTTGTATGCGACGTACAGATGGCAGGTGCACTGTTGGTGGTGGTGGGCGGGGTGGGAACAGAAGGTGGTGCTCCGTGTGTGTTGTGCATTTGTGAGGACGTGCTGGAACTTGCAGTCATCTCCTGTGACGTGGACCCAGATAGCAACTGGGCCACCTGCTCCAGCAGCCTAGCGGCTTCCATAGAGCAAAATCTGTACGTTTAACAAGGGTAGAAAGAGGTCATTAGAAATCAAATTTTCAATTGGAAGTATCCTACAACAAAAAACATGCATGTTACTGTATGTATAATGGGCTGGAAACAAGTATTTTGGAGGGGTAGTGATCAGATTTGAAAATCACAATGTGCGTAGTATAGACTTATGGCATTGGTCGATTTAAAACTAAGGACTTTATTTTAGTTATTGGTGAGCGATGCCAGCCAAAACACATTTCAGCCTCCTTATGGAGGTTGCGATGCCAATTCCTTTTCATGGGTATCTAACTAACCACAGTTCTTATGCATCACGTTTTTTGAGTAATGGATCGTATCATTTATCGACCCCCACACACACACAAAACAGGGGGGGGGGGGGGGAGACAAACTTTGCTTTCCATTTATTCTGCAAAAGACTGTCTAAATCAATTAGCTTTTGCCCATGGTCTTAAATTAAAACAACATTCAATATGTCCTACTGTATGTGCCTAGGCCAAGTGCCATTTATTTTACTATTTGGCAGGCATTACATTTCCTTAAATCGGAAAAAATATTTACGGTGGCGAGAGATTATTTCTTGATCCCGTTTGAATTGTGCCATGACCATCACATATGTTTGTCAATTTAAAACATACATTTTATTAATCTCTTGAAAGTTAGCTAATATTAGCTAGCTGACATTGTTTAGCCTACCACTCACTAAAACCTTGTAAAGCCGATCTCGCGTGCCAGCTCTTACAGAACTGACTAACTCTCCTTTCGCATAGCTGCAGCTCTCAACATGGCCAGGCTAATAGGGATTTTCACCTCTTTTCATAATTTTAAACTCGTTCTGGAATAACTGCTTTACAGTCTTCCAACAAACTGCGACTTTCTTGACTTGCAAAATTATGTTGCATGTAACATGGTAACTAGTTAGGCTATTGATTCATCTTTTCACCATCTGAGATGAATTAAGACTTCCATATGCGCATTCCATTATTCGTCAGGCAGTCAAGAGAAAATACATTTTGCTCATTTGGCTAAAAATCTAAATATACTCAGTGGGAGATCCGTTCATCACGCCTTGAAAATTATGACCCACATGTACTAGGCTACAGGGCCCGACCATGTGCCAGCCATCTAGCTATTGAAACGTTAGCCTAAGAAAAATGTCAAGTCTATTCGTACAGCGCCCTACCTACTGTTACATATAGAGGAACTGCAGTTTAATAAAAGCTATACTGAAATACCTACCGCCTCACAATCTCGGCGGCCGCTATTCTTATGGCGCTGTATGTAGTTTTGGGGACTTCTGCTTTCAAAATGTAACCAACTCTAACCCTATCCCAAATGTAAGGTATTGAAGCATCAGGGGGGAAGTGAACTACACTCCCAGCATTCCCTGGGTAGAGAGGGGGGGGGAGGGGGTTATGGGCGTCCAGCCAGTTCAGTGTTATATGGTCGTTGACTAGTTGCCATGGACGCTGCCATTTTGGTTGCTATGCGCGTGACTGGTTTTGCCGCTCGGCTGTAAAATGAGCTAACGTTAAAGCCTGGTTTATACTTCATGAGATGGCTCATGGCTCTTGGTTGCCATGGAATGGAAGATAAAGACAATGCCCAGGCATTCCATTCCATGGCAACCAAGAGCCATGAGACATGAGCCATGAGCCATCTCATGAAGTATAAACTAGGCTTAAGTTCGGTTGGTAATAAATACGCCCGTGTTTGTGGCTAAGTGTTCTTCCGTTCTCGCTACAGTATTTATGGCTATAATGCTTGAAATCGTTACTTCCTGCTCCCGTACAAAGAGTCACTACCAAGAAAAATATAGGCATACATTACAATTAACATTACTTCATCTAGAAAATAGCCGTAGCTACTCGCCCATCACAATAAATTATGATTATGACTATGACCCACATAGGCTACAGGGCCCGAACATGTGGCCGCCTACCGTTAGCCATCTGGCTAATTAGCTATTGAAACACTAGCCTATTACCTGGAAATATATCGACCTAAGTTACAAATAACATTCCTTCATCTAGAAATACACATTAAAACATTATAGAAAGTACCTGTATCGCCTGAAGCGTCGATGTGTGTGGGGGGATAGTCTTCAAATGAAATCGCTATCCTTGTCCAGCTTGATAAATGCGATTACAACAGTCTCTTAGAAAGGAAAACTTGCGAAAATGAAATGAGTGCGCAAGCTAAAGTAAATACGCTCCAAAACTAGAGCCTCCAACAAGGAGCAATATGATTTGCAGACCAGACATGCGTCATACTAACACGTTCTAAACTAAAAACTGGCGTGCTGCTGTACCAATTGAGAAGTAATCGGTTTAAGGCGAGTTATTCATGAACGTGTAGTAGGGAAAAACGCTGATGTTCAAAAAAAAAAAAATTATCGCCCCAAAAAAATCAACTAAGCATTATTTTCCAAAAAAGACTGGGCGATCCTTAATGCCTCCATGTAAATGTCAACACCGTACACTTCACTGGGACGTAATGGGTCAGTAGTTGTCTTCAGCTGGGTCTCGATTGTGTCTTTGAGAGCAGGCGGAGGTACTGGAACATCAACAGTTGTCGCACGATCTGGAGCTGTAACAGATCCATTCCAGTCAATGCCCCATGTTTCAATATCCACCTGTCAACACAAAGGTTATTAGAGCACAATTCACTCCCCATGTACTGCCACAACCACAACACTTATTATATGAATATGATTAATGCTGTGATGGATTTTCTGTCATTTGCCGAGATGGACTATATCATGAAACCCCATTGTCAAAACGTTATAAGCCAGTTTAAGACACTGTAGTAGTCAAGATTTAAGAAGTCACGATTTGACACTAGTAGTCACGGCTTAAGACATTGTATTAGTCAGAGGTTTAATAATAAGGACACAGCTGAAATAGTTTGTATAGGTTCATAAATGGCTACAATGTGACACTGGCACACAAAACCATTCAGAACTCTGAAGAAATACATTTTAAACAATAAAATTAAAAAGGTACTACTGTACCATGAAATGCCAATGCCAACATTTTCTGGAAATGTGTTACTAATAACTATACCTGATCAGGATTCTGTTGGGGACCGAAAAGCTGTCCTGCTACCCACAACTGCTGTGGGGACTTGTTGCCCTCGGTGGATAGTGGGTGTCTGTCCCATGTTTGTGTGAACATCTGGAGATGCCAGTTCAGCCTTGGCAGCATCACGTAGTGCAGACAGATCAAGTGGACATCGTCACTTGGATCGAGAGCTCCAACATCCTCCAGGTGTCTGAAGGCATAGTAGTAGTTGCCTACCACCACACGCCATAAGTCACCCCACAAACACTCTATGCGTTGGTTGTGCACAGATCTCCCAGTGATGTAGCTCCTCTCTGAATTGGACAAACAAATACGAGACAATGTCATTAGTTTTACTATTTAGTTTGATAAATGTATACAAGAAATGTACAGACAACCATGTTAGTAGTGGTACTTCAGTTACAAAAGCAGCAAAAGTTCCAGTGCAGCGAAGCATAAGTATTCATGTGTTTGAGAGTCACTTCACAGGTTACAAGTTTGATGAGATTTCTTGCCACCACGGGCCATTTCCGCAATAAAAGCAATGGGGATGTACAGGTATATATCCTATCCAATGATGTATGAACATTGCCAAGGTGATGGTTGTGTTTAAAACATGGGGGTTAATGTCTGTAGCGCTTATAACACTCTAACCTCTTTTAATGAGGGCAACGGCCCAGGTTTGTATAGAGTACTTAGAAGTAATAACAGGCAAAAGGGAATTGTTTTGAGTTTGGTAGTTTAGAGCAGTAGTGTTGGATTTGATAACAGTGAAAAAGAAAGATTACAAAAGAATATATGAAAAAAATTGCTGACCAGGTCCACGTAACGGATGTTCCAACATGTACCTTGCCACCTCAACATTCTCTCCTCCCTTATCACTGCGCACATTGGGGCAAACCATGTACATGTATAGCTCCAAGAAAACTGTGGAGAACAGTTGAAGCCCTGTTGTTGTTGCTGCCATGGAGGTACATGATCTTCCTACTGAAGCCATCAATCCCTCCATGAATGACTAATCCCCATCTGTGAAGTGAGAACAGAAAGTATGGTATCAAACATCCAAAGTATTTGTCAATGAGAATAATACAATTTGAACACTACAAAGCAATCACACACCTTTGCAAAGACATGTAACAATGTAATCATCCAAATAACATGGAAATGCCCTTGCAAGCATTGACCACCTGTTGGCCATGTAGTGAGTGCATTCATCATACAACTTCTGATTATGTAGAAATGTATATCTGTCCGCCATGAATTCTTTATTTAACTTACCGGATTAGTTTATGATAACTGTCAATGTGCCAGAGAGAGAGAGGAGCTGGTACAGAGTAGGGCAGTCTGGGAAGCAGTTGCCTGTGCAGTCTACGCAGCACAGTACCAACAGGATCAACTGCTCGTACTGCCTCACGTAACCCTTGACGAAAATGCAAATATGCTGCATATGAAATAAGTCTAAAAATCGCAGAGATAATGGCTTCAAATCAATGAAATAAATCAAACTATGATGACAGTGGCATCACATGTGACAATACAGATTACAATGGTTTGGAATAGTACTTTTTCCCCAGCAGCCATTTTGTGATGTGAAAAGGGGTAAACACAGGTGTAATTAATAATATTAATTATGGCCCTGTTCCATTTTGGATGGTTGAGACATTAAATACAAGGGACCATAATTAATTTGATCCACCGTTTACCCTACTTTCACTGCTGTCAAAAGGGCATATTGGTCATTCCTTTGGTGGATTTTCAAAAGAGAAACTACGTCTTTACGCCTACCTGAGACCAAGTGAAGTTAGCTGTCCAGCGATTACAGTGAATCCAGTATTTGGGCTATTAGCTAAGAAGTCCGAAACTAGCTGCCTCAAACTGTCGTCGCTGATGTCGCTGTACGTCTGGCGTATAGACAGGCCATACTGTGTCATTCGGCGCCGGATGGTCCTGACACTGACACCGTACAGCAGTGACATTTCAGGAACGGTAAAACGGGTTTCTATTAAATACACCAGCTGGTCTTCAGTGATGAACTCCAACTGCTATCCACTTCCAGTATAAACTTGCACATTTCTCATATCCAATTCCTCCAAGGCCGCATGCAATTTAGAAAAAATCTCATATTCGTTGTGGATCGTACCGGTAGCCGCAATTCTTGAGAGAATGTGAACGATGCTCTCTATGCGGTAGTAAAAATGGTCGAGATCTGCATTCCCATCAGTACACAGTTGCTGACACAGTTGCCCACTCAATGTGTTCAACTGTTCTGCGATATTATCCAAAATATCTTGAGGAGTTATGTGGCTGCAGAAATAAACAAGACAAAAAGCTGAAATCTGAATATCACTTGAGGCTACCACCACACAGGGCTGGACTGGCCATGTGGCGTACCGGGCAAATGCCCGGTGGGCCGGACCTACTTTTGGGCCGATCTAAAAAAATTTATTTATTTTTTTTCTTTGGGGGCTAACGAATGGCCCATAGAGCAGGGACAGCGGCCCATTGGTCCATTTTCTATACTGACACTGGGCTGGCCCAATCATATGTAGGCCCCACCCCTCCCTCTGTTAGTTTCAGGTGTCATTTGCGTGGGCCGTTAGAGAGCCAAAAGTCAGTGGATGGAGAAAGATGGATAAGGACAAGTATAGTAAACCAAAGCGCAAGGGGGGCGCAGAGAAATTACGAGCTAAAAAGATTAAAAGTCTTGAGGCGGATGCTGCAACATGTGCAAAAATTACTGATATGTTTGCGCCAGGGGCTGCTTCAACGTCTACAGCCTCAGCCGACGTTGTGCAGCAACACCATGTTGAACACGAACTTGAAGGAGAGGTGGCTGGTGGCCATGGTGGCCGAGAGCAGGACAGGGAAGCCGAGGAGGGACAGAGACATGACAGGGCCGAGGAAGGACAGAGACATGACAGGGCCGAGGAGGGACAGAGACATGACAGGGCCGAGGAGGGACAGAGACATGACAGGGCCGAGGAGGGACAGAGACATGACAGAGCCGAGGAAGGACAGAGTGAGCAGGAGGAGTGTGCAGTTGAAACGGTAAGGAAATATAGCTGAAAGCTTAAAAAAAGCTATAGCTAAATATGAATATGGGTGACGGCTATCTGCTGGCTAGCGCCAGCTAGCATTAGCTAGGTACAGCTAGCTAGCATTATCTAGCTACCCACCTCCCTGCCAAGCTAATCGGGTCGTAGCTAGCTACGTTTGAGCTAGCTAGCGTTAACACTGTTTGTCTAGGCCAGCCAGATAACGTCAGTAGTAGTGCTAACGTTAGCACGTTAGCTTGGCAATTAGCACTAGCGCTATTACTGACGTTATCTATTCTGGCCTAGCCTAGCAGTGTTGCTGCTGCTGGGCTACTTAACGTTATATCTTCGAAGAAAAAGAGGAGCAGGCTAACGTTAGCTGTGTGTGGCCATGGTCCAAAATTAACCCTAGCCATTTACTAGCCAATGGCTAGCTGCTAAAAATCTATTGGTAATGGATAATTTACCAGCCAGTTGACTGGTAAGCCTAGCTCCTTTCAGGACTGTTACTAAGGGGCTAGGTTAAAAAAGTCATTCTCAACACTGAAATATATCAAAAGCAGACTGAGGAGCAGCCTGTCTGCCAGCAAATTGGAAGCCTTCATGTTGATGGCCACTGAAAAAGACGTCCTTGTTGCTTTGGACATAGACACTGTCATTGACAAAGTGTCAGAGAAGAGTGAGCTACTGAGGAAACTTATAGTAAGTTGATATGAAATTGTTGTTATTATTATAAAATTATTCATAATAATGTAGCAGCTTTTTAGACTGAAGATAGTGTGATCATGTGACTCATTATTACCCCCCCTCCCCTGTCTCTCAAAGGATGCCCGGCTCTAACTTGTGTGGTTCATTGTCCATTGTTGATGAGGGTATTCAGAGGGCCATGCAGCCTTTTCCACTAAGTAAGTATACAATACATGCAACTATGTTTTTATATTTTCTAGAATCTGTAATTTAATCATTTATAATTTAAAAATGATCATTGGTCATGTCTCATCTCTCTCTCACTCCCCCCCCCTCTCTCTCTGTCAGGATATTATTGTTGAGAGTATCCAGAGGGTCATGCAGCCTTTTCCAGTAAAGATAAAGGTATTATGATCATGTAATTACCAGTACTATGATCAACTCAATCAATTATAATGTCTCAGTCTCACCTTTCTCTCTGTCTCCCCTTTTCTCCCTCTCTCTCTATCAAAGGTTGCCCTCATTTGTTTGAAAAGAAGAACTTTGCTTTTAACTGGAGTGGACTTCACAGGCATCCTTTTTTATGTAAGTAGTGAGTTTACAATCTATGCAAATGCTTACATTTTCTAGTAGATATTGTTACTATCTGAATCTATAGTTTATCTCACTTATCGTGTCTCATCTCTCTTCCTCCCTCTTTCTCACTCAGGATGCCATTGTTGATGAGGGTATTCAGAGGTCCATGCAGCCTTTTTCCAGTAAGTAAGTATACAATTCATGCAACTCTGATAATCTGAATCTGTCATCATGTAGAAGAGCACGCACCATTATAAGACCCATCATTAGAACATGTATTCTTGTGTTAGAAATGCTTTTATTCACCTTTTCAAATCTTGTGTTTCGATGCCGGGAAAACGCTTTTCTCAGCGAGCGAGAAGTGTCTTAGGAACATTTTGACTTTCCATGCGTCCTGAGCGTTTTGGAACAAGATTAATGATCCTATCATGTAGAAGAGCACGCACCATTATAGGAATCATCATTAGAACATGTATTCATTAGAACATGTATTCTTGTGGCGTCCTAAGCGTTTTGGAACAAAATGAATGACCCTATCATGTAGAAGAGCACGCACCATTATATACATCATCATTAGAACATGTATTCATTAGAACATGTATTCTTGTTTTAGAAATGCTTTTATTGACCTTTTCACATTTTGTGTTTCCATGCCTGGAAAATGCTTTTCTCAGAGAGAGAGAAGTGTCTTAGGAACATTCTGACTGTACATGCGTCCTGAGCGTTTTGGAACAAAACATTAATGACCCTATCATGTAGAAGAGCACGCACCATTATATACATCATCATTAGAACATGTATTCATTAGAACATGTATTCTTGTGGTAGAAATGCTGTGAAATGTGTGTCCATGCCTGGAAAACGCTTTTCTAAGCGAGAGAGAAGTGTCTTAGGAACATTCTGACTGTACATCGTCCTGAGCGTTTGGAACAAAACATTAATGACCCTATCATGTAGAAGAGCACGCACCATTGTCTACATCATCATTAGAACATGTATTCATTAGAACATGTATTCTTGTTTTAGAAATGCTTTTATTGACCTTTTCACATTTTGTGTTTCCATGCCTGGAAAATGCTTTTCTCAGAGAGAGAGAAGTGTCTTAGGAACATTCTGACTGTACATGCGTCCTGAGCGTTTTGGAACAAAACATTAATGACCCTATCATGTAGAAGAGCACGCACCATTATCTACATCATCATTAGAACATGTATTCATTAGAACATGTATTCTTGTTTTAGAAATGCTTTTATTGACCTTTTCACATTTTGTGTTTCCATGCCTGGAAAATGCTTTTCTCAGAGAGAGAGAAGTGTCTTAGAGAGCATCTTGATTTTCCAATGCGTCCTGAGCGTTTTGGAACAAGATTAATGACTCTATCATGTAGAAGAGCACGCACCATTATAGGAATCATCATTAGAACATGTATTCATTAGAACATGTATTATTATGGCGTCCTAAGCGTTTTGGAACAAAATTAATGACCCTATCATGTAGAAGAGGACGCACCATTACATACATCATCATTAGAACATGTATTCTTGTGTTAGAAATGCTTTTATTCACCTTTTCACATCTTGTGTTTCCATGCCTGGAAAAGGCTTTTCTCAGAGAGAGAGAAGTTTCTTAGGAACATTTTGACTTTCCATGCGCCCCGAGGTATTTTGGTCAAAATGAATGTCTTTCCAAAGTAGAATAGCACGCGCCATTATAGAAGTCCTCAACATGTATTCTCGTGGTAGAGATGCTTTCATTCATCTTTTCACATCTTGTGTTTCCATGCCTGGAAAACGCTTTTCTCAGCGAGAAAGAAGTGTCTTAGGAACATTCTGACTGTACATGCGTCCTGAGCGTTTTGGAACAAAACATTAATGACCCTATCATGTAGAAGAGCACGCACCATTATAGGACCCATCATTAGAACATGTATTCTTGTGTTAGAAATGCTTTCATTCACCCACTCTGTGTTTCCATGCCTGGAAAATGCTTTTCTCAGAGAGAGAAGTGTCTTAGGAACATTTTGACTATCCATGCGCCCCGAGGTATTTTGGTCAAAATCAATGTCTTTCCAATTTAGAATAGCATGTGCTATTATAGGAGTCCTCAACATTTTTTCTCGTGGTAGAGATGCTGTCATTCACCTTTTCACATCTTGTGTTTCCATGCCTGGAAAACGCTTTTCTCAGCGAGAGAGAAGTGTCTTAGGAACATTCTGACTGTACAGGCGTCCTGAGCGTTTTGGAACAAAACATTAATGACCCTATCATGTAGAAGAGCACGCACCATTATAGGAATCATCATTAGAACACGTATTCATTAGAACATGTATTCTTGTTCAGTTTCGTTTGTGGGGTGCTGCGCGACTTGTTGACGGGGGGGGGGGGGGGGGGGGTGCTGCGCGATTTGTTGACAGGGCAGGCCATTCACCGCGGGCCAGGCCAGTTGGCGCGCCGGCCACCGGGAAGTATATTATAAATATAATATAAAATATATATTTTTTTTTTTTTCCCCCAGCCGGTTCGGCCTGGATGGGTCGGCCGTTCGGGAGTCGTCCCGAACCTCCCGATGGCCACCCCGCCCCTGATTCTGACTGTACATCCGTCCCGAGCGTTTTGGAACAAAACATTAATGACCCTATCATGTAGAAGAGCACGCACCATTATATACATCATCATTAGAACATGTATTCATTAGAACATGTATTCTTGTGGTAGAAATGCTGTCATTCAACTTTTCACATCTTCTGTGTCCATGCCTGCAAAACGCTTTTCTAAGCGAGAGAGGTGTCTTAGGAACATTCTGACTGTACATGCGTCCTGAGCGTTTGGAACAAAACATTAATGACCCTATCATGTAGAAGAGCACGCACCATTATAGGACCCATCATTAGAACATGTATTCTTGTGTTAGAAATGCTTTTATTCACCTTTTCAAATCTTGTGTTTCGATGCCGGGAAAACGCTTTTCTCAGCGAGCGAGAAGTGTCTTAGGAACATTCTGACTGTACATGCGTCCTGAGCGTTTTGGAACAAGATTAATGATCCTATCATGTAGAAGAGCACGCACCATTATAGGAATCATCATTAGAACATGTATTCATTATAACATGTATTCTTGTGGCGTCATAAGCGTTTTGGAACAAAATGAATGACCCTATCATGTAGAAGAGCACGCACCGTTAGGACCCATCATTAGAACATGTATTCTTGTGTTAGACATGCTTTCATTCACCTTTTCACATTCTGTGTTTCCATGCCTGGAAAGTGCTTTTCTCAGAGAGAGAGAAGTGTCTTAGGAACATTCTGACTGTACATGCGTCCCGAGCGTTTTGGAACAAAACATTAATGACCCTATCATGTAGAAGAGCACGCACCATTATATACATCATCATTAGAACATGTATTCATTAGAACATGTATTCTTGTGGTAGAAATGCTGTCATTCAACTTTTCACATCTTCTGTGTCCATGCCTGCAAAACGCTTTTCTAAGCGAGAGAGAAGTGTCTTAGGAACATTCTGACTGTACATGCGTCCTGAGCGTTTGGAACAAAACATTAATGACCCTATCATGTAGAACAGCACGCACCATTATATACATCATCATTAGAACATGTATTCATTAGAACATGTATTCTTTTTTTAGAAATGCTTTTATTGACCCTTTCACATTTTGTGTTTCCATGCCCGGAAAATGCTTTTCTCAGAGAGAGAGAAGTGTCTTAGAGAGCATCTTGATTTTCCATGCGTCCTGAGCGTTTTGGAACAAGATTAATGACTCTATCATGTAGAAGAGCACGCACCATTATAGGAATCATCATTAGAACATGTATTATTATGGCGTCCTAAGCGTTTTGGAACACAATTAATGACCATATCATGGAGAAGAGCACGCACCATTATAGGACCCATCATTAGAACATGTATTCTTGTGTTAGAAATGCTTTTATTCACCTTTTCAAATCTTGTGTTTCGATGACGGGAAAACGCTTTTCTCAGCGAGCGAGAAGTGTCTTAGGAACATTCTGACTGTACATGCGTCCTGAGCGTTTTGGAACAAGATTAATGATCCTATCATGTAGAAGAGCACGCACCATTATAGGAATCATCATTAGAACATGTATTCATTATAACATGTATTCTTGTGGCGTCATAAGCGTTTTGGAACAAAATGAATGACCCTATCATGTAGAAGAGCACGCACCGTTAGGACCCATCATTAGAACATGTATTCTTGTGTTAGACATGCTTTCATTCACCTTTTCACATTCTGTGTTTCCATGCCTGGAAAGTGCTTTTCTCAGAGAGAGACAAGTGTCTTAGGAACATTCTGACTGTACATGCGTCCCGAGCGTTTTGGAACAAAACATTAATGACCCTATCATGTAGAAGAGCACGCACCATTATATACATCATCATTAGAACATGTATTCATTAGAACATGTATTCTTGTGGTAGAAATGCTGTCATTCAACTTTTCACATCTTCTGTGTCCATGCCTGCAAAACGCTTTTCTAAGCGAGAGAGAAGTGTCTTAGGAACATTCTGACTGTACATGCGTCCTGAGCGTTTGGAACAAAACATTAATGACCCTATCATGTAGAACAGCACGCACCATTATATACATCATCATTAGAACATGTATTCATTAGAACATGTATTCTTTTTTTTAGAAATGCTTTTATTGACCCTTTCACATTTTGTGTTTCCAAGCCCGGAAAATGCTTTTCTCAGAGAGAGAGAAGTGTCTTAGAGAGCATCTTGATTTTCCATGCGTCCTGAGCGTTTTGGAACAAGATTAATGACTCTATCATGTAGAAGAGCACGCACCATTATAGGAATCATCATCATTAGAACACGTATTCATTAGAACATGTATTATTATGGCGTCCTAAGCGTTTTGGAACACAATTAATGACCATATCATGGAGAAGAGCACGCACCATTATAGGACCCATCATTAGAACATGTATTCTTGTGTTAGAAATGCTTTTATTCTCCTTTTCAAATCTTGTGTTTCGATGCCGGGAAAACGCTTTTCTCAGCGAGCGAGAAGTGTCTTAGGAACATTCTGACTGTACATGCGTCCTGAGCGTTTTGGAACAAGATTAATGATCCTATCATGTAGAAGAGCACGCACCATTATAGGAATCATCATTAGAACATGTATTCATTATAACATGTATTCTTGTGGCGTCATAAGCGTTTTGGAACAAAATTAATGACCCTATCATGTAGAAGAGCACGCACCGTTAGGACCCATCATTAGAACATGTATTCTTGTGTTAGACATGCTTTCATTCACCTTTTCACATTCTGTGTTTCCATGCCTGGAAAGTGCTTTTCTCAGAGAGAGAGAAGTGTCTTAGGAACATTCTGACTGTACATGCGTCCCGAGCGTTTTGGAACAAACATTAATGACCCTATCATGTAGAAGAGCACGCACCATTATATACATCATCATTAGAACATGTATTCATTAGAACATGTATTCTTGTGGTAGAAATGCTGTCATTCAACTTTTCACATCTTCTGTGTCTATGCCTGCAAAACGCTTTTCTAAGCGAGAGAGAAGTGTCTTAGAGAGCATCTTGATTTTCCATGCGTCCTGAGCGTTTTGGAACAAGATTAATGACTCTATCATGTAGAAGAGCACGCACCATTATAGGAATCATCATTAGAACATGTATTATTATGGCGTCCTAAGCGTTTTGGAACACAATTAATGACCATATCATGGAGAAGAGCACGCACCATTATAGGACCCATCATTAGAACATGTATTCTTGTGTTAGAAATGCTTTTATTCACCTTTTCAAATCTTGTGTTTCGATGACGGGAAAACGCTTTTCTCAGCGAGCGAGAAGTGTCTTAGGAACATTCTGACTGTACATGCCTCCTGAGCGTTTTGGAACAAGATTAATGATCCTATCATGTAGAAGAGCACGCACCATTATAGGAATCATCATTAGAACATGTATTCATTATAACATGTATTCTTGTGGCGTCATAAGCGTTTTGGAACAAAATGAATGACCCTATCATGTAGAAGAGCACGCACCGTTAGGACCCATCATTAGAACATGTATTCTTGTGTTAGACATGCTTTCATTCACCTTTTCACATTCTGTGTTTCCATGCCTGGAAAGTGCTTTTCTCAGAGAGAGAGAAGTGTCTTAGGAACATTCTGACTGTACATGCGTCCCGAGCGTTTTGGAACAAAACATTAATGACCCTATCATGTAGAAGAGCACGCACCATTATATACATCATCATTAGAACATGTATTCATTAGAACATGTATTCTTGTGGTAGAAATGCTGTCATTCAACTTTTCACATCTTCTGTGTCCATGCCTGCAAAACGCTTTTCTAAGCGAGAGAGAAGTGTCTTAGGAACATTCTGACTGTACATGCGTCCTGAGCGTTTGGAACAAAACATTAATGACCCTATCATGTAGAACAGCACGCACCATTATATACATCATCATTAGAACATGTATTCATTAGAACATGTATTCTTTTTTTAGAAATGCTTTTATTGACCCTTTCACATTTTGTGTTTCCAAGCCCGGAAAATGCTTTTCTCAGAGAGAGAGAAGTGTCTTAGAGAGCATCTTGATTTTCCATGCGTCCTGAGCGTTTTGGAACAAGATTAATGACTCTATCATGTAGAAGAGCACGCACCATTATAGGAATCATCATCATTAGAACACGTATTCATTAGAACATGTATTATTATGGCGTCCTAAGCGTTTTGGAACACAATTAATGACCATATCATGGAGAAGAGCACGCACCATTATAGGACCCATCATTAGAACATGTATTCTTGTGTTAGAAATGCTTTTATTCTCCTTTTCAAATCTTGTGTTTCGATGCCGGGAAAACGCTTTTCTCAGCGAGCGAGAAGTGTCTTAGGAACATTCTGACTGTACATGCGTCCTGAGCGTTTTGGAACAAGATTAATGATCCTATCATGTAGAAGAGCACGCACCATTATAGGAATCATCATTAGAACATGTATTCATTATAACATGTATTCTTGTGGCGTCATAAGCGTTTTGGAACAAAATTAATGACCCTATCATGTAGAAGAGCACGCACCGTTAGGACCCATCATTAGAACATGTATTCTTGTGTTAGACATGCTTTCATTCACCTTTTCACATTCTGTGTTTCCATGCCTGGAAAGTGCTTTTCTCAGAGAGAGAGAAGTGTCTTAGGAACATTCTGACTGTACATGCGTCCCGAGCGTTTTGGAACAAACATTAATGACCCTATCATGTAGAAGAGCACGCACCATTATATACATCATAATTAGAACATGTATTCATTAGAACATGTATTCTTGTGGTAGAAATGCTGTCATTCAACTTTTCACATCTTCTGTGTCCATGCCTGCAAAACGCTTTTCTAAGCGAGAGAGAAGTGTCTTAGGAACATTCTGACTGTACATGCGTCCTGAGCGTTTGGAACAAAACATTAATGACCCTATCATGTAGAACAGCACGCACCATTATATACATCATCATTAGAACATGTATTCATTAGAACATGTATTCTTTTTTTAGAAATGCTTTTATTGACCCTTTCACATTTTGTGTTTCCAAGCCCGGAAAATGCTTTTCTCAGAGAGAGAGAAGTGTCTTAGAGAGCATCTTGATTTTCCATGCGTCCTGAGCGTTTTGGAACAAGATTAATGACTCTATCATGTAGAAGAGCACGCACCATTATAGGAATCATCATCATTAGAACACGTATTCATTAGAACATGTATTATTATGGCGTCCTAAGCGTTTTGGAACACAATTAATGACCATATCATGGAGAAGAGCACGCACCATTATAGGACCCATCATTAGAACATGTATTCTTGTGTTAGAAATGCTTTTATTCTCCTTTTCAAATCTTGTGTTTCGATGCCGGGAAAACGCTTTTCTCAGCGAGCGAGAAGTGTCTTAGGAACATTCTGACTGTACATGCGTCCTGAGCGTTTTGGAACAAGATTAATGATCCTATCATGTAGAAGAGCACGCACCATTATAGGAATCATCATTAGAACATGTATTCATTATAACATGTATTCTTGTGGCGTCATAAGCGTTTTGGAACAAAATTAATGACCCTATCATGTAGAAGAGCACGCACCGTTAGGACCCATCATTAGAACATGTATTCTTGTGTTAGACATGCTTTCATTCACCTTTTCACATTCTGTGTTTCCATGCCTGGAAAGTGCTTTTCTCAGAGAGAGAGAAGTGTCTTAGGAACATTCTGACTGTACATGCGTCCCGAGCGTTTTGGAACAAACATTAATGACCCTATCATGTAGAAGAGCACGCACCATTATATACATCATAATTAGAACATGTATTCATTAGAACATGTATTCTTGTGGTAGAAATGCTGTCATTCAACTTTTCACATCTTCTGTGTCTATGCCTGCAAAACGCTTTTCTAAGCGAGAGAGAAGTGTCTTAGAGAGCATCTTGATTTTCCATGCGTCCTGAGCGTTTTGGAACAAGATTAATGACTCTATCATGTAGAAGAGCACGCACCATTATAGGAATCATCATTAGAACACGTATTCATTAGAACATGTATTATTATGGCGTCCTAAGCGTTTTGGAACACAATTAATGACCATATCATGGAGAAGAGCACGCACCATTATAGGACCCATCATTAGAACATGTATTCTTGTGTTAGAAATGCTTTTATTCACCTTTTCAAATCTTGTGTTTCGATGCCGGGAAAACGCTTTTCTCAGCGAGCGAGAAGTGTCTTAGGAACATTCTGACTGTACATGCGTCCTGAGCGTTTTGGAACAAGATTAATGATCCTATCATGTAGAAGAGCATGCACCATTATAGGAATCATCATTAGAACATGTATTCATTATAACATGTATTCTTGTGGCGTCATAAGCGTTTTGGAACAAAATTAATGACCCTATCATGTAGAAGAGCACGCACCGTTAGGACCCATCATTAGAACATGTATTCTTGTGTTAGACATGCTTTCATTCACCTTTTCACATTCTGTGTTTCCATGCCTGGAAAGTGCTTTTCTCAGAGAGAGAGAAGTGTCTTAGGAACATTCTGACTGTACATGCGTCCCGAGCGTTTTGGAACAAAACATTAATGACCCTATCATGTAGAAGAGCACGCACCATTATATACATCATCATTAGAACATGTATTCATTAGAACATGTATTCTTGTGGTAGAAATGCTGTCATTCAACTTTTCACATCTTCTGTGTCCATGCCTGCAAAACGCTTTTCTAAGCGAGAGAGAAGTGTCTTAGGAACATTCTGACTGTACATGCGTCCTGAGCGTTTGGAACAAAACATTAATGACCCTATCATGTAGAACAGCACGCACCATTATATACATCATCATTAGAACATGTATTCATTAGAACATGTATTCTTTTTTTAGAAATGCTTTTATTGACCCTTTCACATTTTGTGTTTCCAAGCCCGGAAAATGCTTTTCTCAGAGAGAGAGAAGTGTCTTAGAGAGCATCTTGATTTTCCATGCGTCCTGAGCGTTTTGGAACAAGATTAATGACTCTATCATGTAGAAGAGCACGCACCATTATAGGAATCATCATCATTAGAACACGTATTCATTAGAACATGTATTATTATGGCGTCCTAAGCGTTTTGGAACACAATTAATGACCATATCATGGAGAAGAGCACGCACCATTATAGGACCCATCATTAGAACATGTATTCTTGTGTTAGAAATGCTTTTATTCTCCTTTTCAAATCTTGTGTTTCGATGCCGGGAAAACGCTTTTCTCAGCGAGCGAGAAGTGTCTTAGGAACATTCTGACTGTACATGCGTCCTGAGCGTTTTGGAACAAGATTAATGATCCTATCATGTAGAAGAGCACGCACCATTATAGGAATCATCATTAGAACATGTATTCATTATAACATGTATTCTTGTGGCGTCATAAGCGTTTTGGAACAAAATTAATGACCCTATCATGTAGAAGAGCACGCACCGTTAGGACCCATCATTAGAACATGTATTCTTGTGTTAGACATGCTTTCATTCACCTTTTCACATTCTGTGTTTCCATGCCTGGAAAGTGCTTTTCTCAGAGAGAGAGAAGTGTCTTAGGAACATTCTGACTGTACATGCGTCCCGAGCGTTTTGGAACAAACATTAATGACCCTATCATGTAGAAGAGCACGCACCATTATATACATCATAATTAGAACATGTATTCATTAGAACATGTATTCTTGTGGTAGAAATGCTGTCATTCAACTTTTCACATCTTCTGTGTCTATGCCTGCAAAACGCTTTTCTAAGCGAGAGAGAAGTGTCTTAGAGAGCATCTTGATTTTCCATGCGTCCTGAGCGTTTTGGAACAAGATTAATGACTCTATCATGTAGAAGAGCACGCACCATTATAGGAATCATCATTAGAACACGTATTCATTAGAACATGTATTATTATGGCGTCCTAAGCGTTTTGGAACACAATTAATGACCATATCATGGAGAAGAGCACGCACCATTATAGGACCCATCATTAGAACATGTATTCTTGTGTTAGAAATGCTTTTATTCACCTTTTCAAATCTTGTGTTTCGATGCCGGGAAAACGCTTTTCTCAGCGAGCGAGAAGTGTCTTAGGAACATTCTGACTGTACATGCGTCCTGAGCGTTTTGGAACAAGATTAATGATCCTATTATGTAGAAGAGCATGCACCATTATAGGAATCATCATTAGAACATGTATTCATTATAACATGTATTCTTGTGGCGTCATAAGCGTTTTGGAACAAAATTAATGACCCTATCATGTAGAAGAGCACGCACCGTTAGGACCCATCATTAGAACATGTATTCTTGTGTTAGACATGCTTTCATTCACCTTTTCACATTCTGTGTTTCCATGCCTGGAAAGTGCTTTTCTCAGAGAGAGAGAAGTGTCTTAGGAGCATTCTGACTGTACATGCGTCCCGAGCGTTTTGGAACAAACATTAATGACCCTATCATGTAGAAGAGCACGCACCATTATATACATCATCATTAGAACATGTATTCATTAGAACATGTATTCTTGTGGTAGAAATGCTGTCATTCAACTTTTCACATCTTCTGTGTCCATGCCTGCAAAACGCTTTTCTAAGCGAGAGAGAAGTGTCTTAGAGAGCATCTTGATTTTCCATGCGTCCTGAGCGTTTTGGAACAAGATTAATGACTCTATCATGTAGAAGAGCACGCACCATTATAGGAATCATCATCATTAGAACACGTATTCATTAGAACATGTATTATTATGGCGTCCTAAGCGTTTTGGAACACAATTAATGACCATATCATGGAGAAGAGCACGCACCATTATAGGACCCATCATTAGAACATGTATTCTTGTGTTAGAAATGCTTTTATTCTCCTTTTCAAATCTTGTGTTTCGATGCCGGGAAAACGCTTTTCTCAGCGAGCGAGAAGTGTCTTAGGAACATTCTGACTGTACATGCGTCCTGAGCGTTTTGGAACAAGATTAATGATCCTATCATGTAGAAGAGCACGCACCATTATAGGAATCATCATTAGAACATGTATTCATTATAACATGTATTCTTGTGGCGTCATAAGCGTTTTGGAACAAAATTAATGACCCTATCATGTAGAAGAGCACGCACCGTTAGGACCCATCATTAGAACATGTATTCTTGTGTTAGACATGCTTTCATTCACCTTTTCACATTCTGTGTTTCCATGCCTGGAAAGTGCTTTTCTCAGAGAGAGAGAAGTGTCTTAGGAACATTCTGACTGTACATGCGTCCCGAGCGTTTTGGAACAAACATTAATGACCCTATCATGTAGAAGAGCACGCACCATTATATACATCATAATTAGAACATGTATTCATTAGAACATGTATTCTTGTGGTAGAAATGCTGTCATTCAACTTTTCACATCTTCTGTGTCTATGCCTGCAAAACGCTTTTCTAAGCGAGAGAGAAGTGTCTTAGAGAGCATCTTGATTTTCCATGCGTCCTGAGCGTTTTGGAACAAGATTAATGACTCTATCATGTAGAAGAGCACGCACCATTATAGGAATCATCATTAGAACACGTATTCATTAGAACATGTATTATTATGGCGTCCTAAGCGTTTTGGAACACAATTAATGACCATATCATGGAGAAGAGCACGCACCATTATAGGACCCATCATTAGAACATGTATTCTTGTGTTAGAAATGCTTTTATTCACCTTTTCAAATCTTGTGTTTCGATGCCGGGAAAACGCTTTTCTCAGCGAGCGAGAAGTGTCTTAGGAACATTCTGACTGTACATGCGTCCTGAGCGTTTTGGAACAAGATTAATGATCCTATCATGTAGAAGAGCATGCACCATTATAGGAATCATCATTAGAACATGTATTCATTATAACATGTATTCTTGTGGCGTCATAAGCGTTTTGGAACAAAATTAATGACCCTATCATGTAGAAGAGCACGCACCGTTAGGACCCATCATTAGAACATGTATTCTTGTGTTAGACATGCTTTCATTCACCTTTTCACATTCTGTGTTTCCATGCCTGGAAAGTGCTTTTCTCAGAGAGAGAGAAGTGTCTTAGGAGCATTCTGACTGTACATGCGTCCCGAGCGTTTTGGAACAAACATTAATGACCCTATCATGTAGAAGAGCACGCACCATTATATACATCATAATTAGAACATGTATTCATTAGAACATGTATTCTTGTGGTAGAAATGCTGTCATTCAACTTTTCACATCTTCTGTGTCTATGCCTGCAAAACGCTTTTCTAAGCGAGAGAGAAGTGTCTTAGAGAGCATCTTGATTTTCCATGCGTCCTGAGCGTTTTGGAACAAGATTAATGACTCTATCATGTAGAAGAGCACGCACCATTATAGGAATCATCATTAGAACACGTATTCATTAGAACATGTATTATTATGGCGTCCTAAGCGTTTTGGAACACAATTAATGACCATATCATGGAGAAGAGCACGCACCATTATAGGACCCATCATTAGAACATGTATTCTTGTGTTAGAAATGCTTTTATTCACCTTTTCAAATCTTGTGTTTCGATGCCGGGAAAACGCTTTTCTCAGCGAGCGAGAAGTGTCTTAGGAACATTCTGACTGTACATGCGTCCTGAGCGTTTTGGAACAAGATTAATGATCCTATTATGTAGAAGAGCATGCACCATTATAGGAATCATCATTAGAACATGTATTCATTATAACATGTATTCTTGTGGCGTCATAAGCGTTTTGGAACAAAATTAATGACCCTATCATGTAGAAGAGCACGCACCGTTAGGACCCATCATTAGAACATGTATTCTTGTGTTAGACATGCTTTCATTCACCTTTTCACATTCTGTGTTTCCATGCCTGGAAAGTGCTTTTCTCAGAGAGAGAGAAGTGTCTTAGGAGCATTCTGACTGTACATGCGTCCCGAGCGTTTTGGAACAAACATTAATGACCCTATCATGTAGAAGAGCACGCACCATTATATACATCATCATTAGAACATGTATTCATTAGAACATGTATTCTTGTGGTAGAAATGCTGTCATTCAACTTTTCACATCTTCTGTGTCCATGCCTGCAAAACGCTTTTCTAAGCGAGAGAGAAGTGTCTTAGAGAGCATCTTGATTTTCCATGCGTCCTGAGCGTTTTGGAACAAGATTAATGACTCTATCATGTAGAAGAGCACGCACCATTATAGGAATCATCATCATTAGAACACGTATTCATTAGAACATGTATTATTATGGCGTCCTAAGCGTTTTGGAACACAATTAATGACCATATCATGGAGAAGAGCACGCACCATTATAGGACCCATCATTAGAACATGTATTCTTGTGTTAGAAATGCTTTTATTCTCCTTTTCAAATCTTGTGTTTCGATGCCGGGAAAACGCTTTTCTCAGCGAGCGAGAAGTGTCTTAGGAACATTCTGACTGTACATGCGTCCTGAGCGTTTTGGAACAAGATTAATGATCCTATCATGTAGAAGAGCACGCACCATTATAGGAAACATCATTAGAACATGTATTCATTATAACATGTATTCTTGTGGCGTCATAAGCGTTTTGGAACAAAATTAATGACCCTATCATGTAGAAGAGCACGCACCGTTAGGACCCATCATTAGAACATGTATTCTTGTGTTAGACATGCTTTCATTCACCTTTTCACATTCTGTGTTTCCATGCCTGGAAAGTGCTTTTCTCAGAGAGAGAGAAGTGTCTTAGGAACATTCTGACTGTACATGCGTCCCGAGCGTTTTGGAACAAACATTAATGACCCTATCATGTAGAAGAGCACGCACCATTATATACATCATAATTAGAACATGTATTCATTAGAACATGTATTCTTGTGGTAGAAATGCTGTCATTCAACTTTTCACATCTTCTGTGTCTATGCCTGCAAAACGCTTTTCTAAGCGAGAGAGAAGTGTCTTAGAGAGCATCTTGATTTTCCATGCGTCCTGAGCGTTTTGGAACAAGATTAATGACTCTATCATGTAGAAGAGCACGCACCATTATAGGAATCATCATTAGAACACGTATTCATTAGAACATGTATTATTATGGCGTCCTAAGCGTTTTGGAACACAATTAATGACCATATCATGGAGAAGAGCACGCACCATTATAGGACCCATCATTAGAACATGTATTCTTGTGTTAGAAATGCTTTTATTCACCTTTTCAAATCTTGTGTTTCGATGCCGGGAAAACGCTTTTCTCAGCGAGCGAGAAGTGTCTTAAGCCCCCCGCAGACCGCATCCGCCACCGCCACGACACGACACAAAACGACGTTCCAAATAAATAGCTCCCATTGTTTCCTATGGAAGCCCGCACACCGGCGGCGTGCCGACAGCTGCCGACAATGTCGCCCCGGGTTGATTTCGACTCGGCTCTATTTTTTGGAATGCGGCTGCCGACACGTGGCAATCCAACTTGGATTAATGCATGTGATTTCCTGCAATGCCTGTCTATTAAATATATGTAAAAGTAAGCTAATCATTAAAAGTTAAACATTTTTATTCCCATCTCTTCCATGTCCTTGTTGTGTCGTTTAGGCCTATTGTTTTGCTAAAATGTAGGCTAGCCTACATCTATTTTATTAACGGTTATTTTAGTCTACCCAGCTGTATTACAATAGAGGAGAAAATAATTGCCGAGGTGCAGAAATATCCAATGCTATGACCCCATGTCCAAACATTACAAAAGACAACATAAGAGACCGGTGCTGGCGAGAGATTGGTGAAATCGTGGGATTATCAGGTAAAGTACTCACTATGCTGGGCAGTCTTGAGTCTTGACCATGATAACATGATAGAGTCAAATTAGCTAGTGTTAGCTAGTTGGACTGGTGATAACTGGTGACAAGTTTGAAAAGTATCTTTAGCCACGATCATCTTCGCCTACATTCATCGTATGGAGATAGTGCTAGTAGAAACAGCACCAGTCACCAGGTCTGCGTTCAGCCCCGACAAAATGTAGCTAACGTTAGCAAAACGTTTATTGAAACAGATCAGGTGGTGGATTGAATCACTCTGCTGATTGGGTTAAAGTGGGAACCGTAACAAAACGGTGCACACAGGTTTATAGATTAAATATGGCCCAGAATCAGGCTGTGTCTATATGGTAGGCTATACCAGACTGCCCTCTAGTGGTGCCTACTGTACAGAATAAAATAACGTTATAACTATTATAATATTTGCTATGTGTAAAATAAGTATGAGTAGCCTACAGGTACATTGGAATTCTTGTAATCGCTTGTCCTTACAGTGTCAGTACAAACCAGTTCCTCAGTCCAGTCCTAGGTACTCCACTAGACGTAAAGGTTCCCAAACGGACAATTAACATTACTATCTGTAATCTATCAGTATCATCCTCATCTACTTATCCCATCCCTTCCCTACTTATCCCATCCCATGACTGTTTGTGTCCATGACATAGTCAGTGCAATTAAATAACATGGGTGTGTTATGTACATAGCTATAATAAATAATCCTGGGGTTGAACTATGACCAAAAAACTAAACTGCTAAATCAATATTCCTTCCATAGTAGCATAACTGTAGTCATGTTCATTTTGAATAAAAAATGGCATGAGTGCATGGATTTATATAATGAATTTATTGTTTAGTAATACTACTACTGCTGGTGGTGGTGGTGGTGTGTGTGTGTGTGAGAGAGAGAGAGAGAGTGTGTGTGTGTGTGTGTGTGTGTGTCTGTCTGTAGTGGTGAGGGAGGGGTGAGGGGGGATTGGTTTGGTTACACCCTTCCATCCCCCAGTACAGACTGCCCTCTGGGGAGCTGAAGAAAGCAGTCAGCTTGTCACAGAGGTGCCAGGTGGTATAGGCTGGTGAGGACTGCATTACATTTACATTACATTACAATCATTTAGCAGACACTTTTATCCAAAGCGACTAACAATAATTGCATTTAACGTAGGAAAAGCCAATGTACTACTACTTGCCAGAACTCACAAGTGCATCTTCTCTCTAAAACAAGTGACTAAGAGCATGATCTAGTGCTGAAGGCAAAGTTCAAGAATAGCAATCTAAAGTACAGTGCAATACAATACAATACAATCAAATACAATAAGTGCTTAGGAGGGAAGATTGTTGTAGTACTTCTTGAAGAGATGAGTTTTGAGCCTGCGACGAAAGATGGGCAGCGACTCTGCTGTCCTGACATCAGTGGGCAGTTCATTCCACCACTGCGGGGCCAGGACAGAGAAGAGCCATGACCGTGTCGATCGACCGCAGGGGCCTCGGAGTGACGGGGCAACCAGTCGCCCCGAGGTAGCAGAGCGTAGCGGTCGGGAGGGGGTGTAGGGTTTGACCATGGCCTGGAGGTAGGAGGGGGCTGTTCCTTTCATTGCCCTGTAGGTTAGCGCCAGAGTTTTAAACTGGATGCGAGCCGCTACAGGGAGCCAGTGTAGGGAATGGAGGAGGGAAGTTGTGTGGGAGAACTTGGGGTGGTTGAACACCAGGCGAGCAGCAGCTTTCTGGACAAGTTCCAGGGGTTTAATGGCTGACGCCGGGGCCACAGCGAGGAGGGAGTTGCAGTAGTCAAGGCGGGAGATGACCAGGGCCTGGATGAGTACCTGCACCGTTTCATCAGTGAGGAAAGGGCGAATCCTCCTGATGTTGTAGAGCATGAATCTTGAATTGAGCTTGAGGTGATGTGTCGTCATCCACTCAGAGATGTCAGCCAAACACCCAGCTATGCGTGTCTCCACTGCCTGGTGGTATAGGCTGGTGAGGAGGACTGCCAGGTGGTATAGGCTGGTGAGGAGGACTGCCAGTTGGTGTAGGCTGGAGAGGAGGGCTTGGTTTGCCTACACCCATCCTGCCAGGCCAAACTGCCCTATGGGGAGCTGAAGTATGCAGCCAGCTTGTCACGGAGAATGTAGGCATCCCTGGGTCCTCTGTTACACAAGTATCTGTTTTGCTCAAGGAAAAGGGACAAAACAATATCAATAGTAAATATCTAGCTTGTGTGGGAGAAAGGTTGTGTGTGTCTTAATAAAATCAAGAATAATATTACCTGCATATAGGCTACACTGCTAAAATGTTGTAGGTATATGGCATTATGTGGCATGCTCATTATACTTGGATATCTTATACATAGCCTAATTTGCCTACTAACATTTGTTAACTATGTTCTTACTGTTGCCAACTTGAAAACAAACACACCAACTGCGGTTGGTGCATATTACTAATGTCTACACCAGATGTTCTTGTTAGCTACAATGTTTTTCCTACTTGAAAACAGACACTCAAACACTGCGGTTGATGCATAGCCAAACGTTAGGCTACATATTAGCCTACTAACGTCTGTTAACTATGTAGCACTAGCTACGTTATGAGTGCCAGATACAATGTTTTGCCATAAAATGTTGCCTGCTAGAAAAACGTGGTGCATAGCACAACATACCTGTACTAACGTCTGTTAACTACGTTATGTTACATAACATACATACATAAGGTCCGTTAACTATGTTATCTAGGCTAACGTTAGCACAATATTGCGAGTGCCAGATAGGCTAGCTACAATGTTTTGCCACAATGTTGCCTACTGAAACGGACACAAAAACGGTTATGTGACTGATACAGCATCAAAGTAATTGTTTCTAAAAGATACAAAATCACTTAGTGATTTTACAATCACAATAGCTTAGCTACTATCACCATTATTTTATTGAAGAAATTATAAGATTAACTTACCCATTGCGAGGTTGTTGGACATTTGTCATTGTCTGATCAACTGGGATTTTTTTTTATTTTTAAAGTGCACTAGAATGCGTCGAATGTCGCAGCCTGTGTGCGGGGCTAGCCGGACACGCCGTCGTGCGCCGTCGTACGACATCGTGGCGGATGCGGTCTGCGGGGGGCTTTAGGAACATTCTGACTGTACATGCGTCCTGAGCGTTTTGGAACAAGATTAATGATCCTATCATGTAGAAGAGCATGCACCATTATAGGAATCATCATTAGAACATGTATTCATTATAACATGTATTCTTGTGGCGTCATAAGCGTTTTGGAACAAAATTAATGACCCTATCATGTAGAAGAGCACGCACCGTTAGGACCCATCATTAGAACATGTATTCTTGTGTTAGACATGCTTTCATTCACCTTTTCACATTCTGTGTTTCCATGCCTGGAAAGTGCTTTTCTCAGAGAGAGAGAAGTGTCTTAGGAACATTCTGACTGTACATGCGTCCCGAGCGTTTTGGAACAAACATTAATGACCCTATCATGTAGAAGAGCACGCACCATTATATACATCATCATTAGAACATGTATTCATTAGAACATGTATTCTTGTGGTAGAAATGCTGTCATTCAACTTTTCACATCTTCTGTGTCCATGCCTGCAAAACGCTTTTCTAAGCGAGAGAGAAGTGTCTTAGAGAGCATCTTGATTTTCCATGCGTCCTGAGCGTTTTGGAACAAGATTAATGACTCTATCATGTAGAAGAGCACGCACCATTATAGGAATCATCATTAGAACACGTATTCATTAGAACATGTATTATTATGGCGTCCTAAGCGTTTTGAAACACAATTAATGACCATATCATGGAGAAGAGCACGCACCATTATAGGACCCATCATTAGAACATGTATTCTTGTGTTAGAAATGCTTTTATTCACCTTTTCAAATCTTGTGTTTCGATGCCGGGAAAACGCTTTTCTCAGCGAGCGAGAAGTGTCTTAGGAACATTCTGACTGTACATGCGTCCTGAGCGTTTTGGAACAAGATTAATGATCCTATCATGTAGAAGAGCACGCACCATTATAGGAATCATCATTAGAACATGTATTCATTATAACATGTATTCTTGTGGCGTCATAAGCGTTTTGGAACAAAATTAATGACCCTATCATGTAGAAGAGCACGCACCGTTAGGACCCATCATTAGAACATGTATTCTTTTGTTAGACATGCTTTCATTCACCTTTTCACATTCTGTGTTTCCATGCCTGGAAAGTGCTTTTCTCAGAGAGAGAGAAGTGTTTTAGGAACATTCTGACTGTACATGCGTCCCGAGCGTTTTGGAACAAAACATTAATGACCCTATCATGTAGAAGAGCACGCACCATTATATACATCATCATTAGAACATGTATTCATTAGAACATGTATTCTTGTGGTAGAAATGCTGTCATTCAACTTTTCACATCTTCTGTGTCCATGCCTGCAAAACGCTTTTCTAAGCGAGTGAGAAGTGTCTTAGGAACATTCTGACTGTACATGCGTCCTGAGCGTTTGGAACAAAACATTAATGACCCTATCATGTAGAACAGCACGCACCATTATATACATCATCATTAGAACATGTATTCATTAGAACATGTATTCTTGTGGTAGAAATGCTGTCATTCAACTTTTCACATCTTCTGTGTCCATGCCTGCAAAACGCTTTTCTAAGCGAGAGAGAAGTGTCTTAGGAACATTCTGACTGTACATGCGTCCTGAGCGTTTGGAACAAAACATTAATGACCCTATCATGTAGAACAGCACGCACCATTATATACATCATCATTAGAACATGTATTCATTAGAACATGTATTCTTTTTTTAGAAATGCTTTTATTGACCCTTTCACATTTTGTGTTTCCATGCCCGGAAAATGCTTTTCTCAGAGAGAGAGAAGTGTCTTAGAGAGCATCTTGATTTTCCATGCGTCCTGAGCGTTTTGGAACAAGATTAATGACTCTATCATGTAGAAGAGCACGCACCATTATAGGAATCATCATTAGAACACGTATTCATTAGAACATGTATTATTATGGCGTCCTAAGCGTTTTGGAAAACAATTAATGACCATATCATGGAGAAGAGCACGCACCATTATAGGACCCATCATTAGAACATGTATTCTTGTGTTAGAAATGCTTTTATTCACCTTTTCAAATCTTGTGTTTCGATGCCGGGAAAACGCATTTCTCAGCGAGCGAGAAGTGTCTTAGGAACATTCTGACTGTACATGCGTCCTGAGCGTTTTGGAACAAGATTAATGATCCTATCATGTAGAAGAGCACGCACCATTATAGGAATCATCATTAGAACATGTATTCATTATAACATGTATTCTTGTGGCGTCATAAGCGTTTTGGAACAAAATTAATGACCCTATCATGTAGAAGAGCACGCACCGTTAGGACCCATCATTAGAACATGTATTCTTGTGTTAGACATGCTTTCATTCACCTTTTCACATTCTGTGTTTCCATGCCTGGAAAGTGCTTTTCTCAGAGAGAGAGAAGTGTCTTAGGAACATTCTGACTGTACATGCGTCCTGAGCGTTTTGGAACAAGATTAATGATCCTATCATGTAGAAGAGCATGCACCATTATAGGAATCATCATTAGAACATGTATTCATTATAACATGTATTCTTGTGGCGTCATAAGCGTTTTGGAACAAAATTAATGACCCTATCATGTAGAAGAGCACGCACCATTATATACATCATAATTAGAACATGTATTCATTAGAACATGTATTCTTGTGGTAGAAATGCTGTCATTCAACTTTTCACATCTTCTGTGTCTATGCCTGCAAAACGCTTTTCTAAGCGAGAGAGAAGTGTCTTAGAGAGCATCTTGATTTTCCATGCGTCCTGAGCGTTTTGGAACAAGATTAATGACTCTATCATGTAGAAGAGCACGCACCATTATAGGAATCATCATTAGAACACGTATTTATTAGAACATGTATTATTATGGCGTCCTAAGCGTTTTGGAACACAATTAATGACCATATCATGGAGAAGAGCACGCACCATTATAGGACCCATCATTAGAACATGTATTCTTGTGTTAGAAATGCTTTTATTCACCTTTTCAAATCTTGTGTTTCGATGCCGGGAAAACGCTTTTCTCAGCGAGCGAGAAGTGTCTTAGGAACATTCTGACTGTACATGCGTCCTGAGCGTTTTGGAACAAGATTAATGATCCTATTATGTAGAAGAGCATGCACCATTATAGGAATCATCATTAGAACATGTATTCATTATAACATGTATTCTTGTGGCGTCATAAGCGTTTTGGAACAAAATTAATGACCCTATCATGTAGAAGAGCACGCACCGTTAGGACCCATCATTAGAACATGTATTCTTGTGTTAGACATGCTTTCATTCACCTTTTCACATTCTGTGTTTCCATGCCTGGAAAGTGCTTTTCTCAGAGAGAGAGAAGTGTCTTAGGAGCATTCTGACTGTACATGCGTCCCGAGCGTTTTGGAACAAACATTAATGACCCTATCATGTAGAAGAGCACGCACCATTATATACATCATCATTAGAACATGTATTCATTAGAACATGTATTCTTGTGGTAGAAATGCTGTCATTCAACTTTTCACATCTTCTGTGTCCATGCCTGCAAAACGCTTTTCTAAGCGAGAGAGAAGTGTCTTAGAGAGCATCTTGATTTTCCATGCGTCCTGAGCGTTTTGGAACAAGATTAATGACTCTATCATGTAGAAGAGCACGCACCATTATAGGAATCATCATCATTAGAACACGTATTCATTAGAACATGTATTATTATGGCGTCCTAAGCGTTTTGGAACACAATTAATGACCATATCATGGAGAAGAGCACGCACCATTATAGGACCCATCATTAGAACATGTATTCTTGTGTTAGAAATGCTTTTATTCTCCTTTTCAAATCTTGTGTTTCGATGCCGGGAAAACGCTTTTCTCAGCGAGCGAGAAGTGTCTTAGGAACATTCTGACTGTACATGCGTCCTGAGCGTTTTGGAACAAGATTAATGATCCTATCATGTAGAAGAGCACGCACCATTATAGGAAACATCATTAGAACATGTATTCATTATAACATGTATTCTTGTGGCGTCATAAGCGTTTTGGAACAAAATTAATGACCCTATCATGTAGAAGAGCACGCACCGTTAGGACCCATCATTAGAACATGTATTCTTGTGTTAGACATGCTTTCATTCACCTTTTCACATTCTGTGTTTCCATGCCTGGAAAGTGCTTTTCTCAGAGAGAGAGAAGTGTCTTAGGAACATTCTGACTGTACATGCGTCCCGAGCGTTTTGGAACAAACATTAATGACCCTATCATGTAGAAGAGCACGCACCATTATATACATCATAATTAGAACATGTATTCATTAGAACATGTATTCTTGTGGTAGAAATGCTGTCATTCAACTTTTCACATCTTCTGTGTCTATGCCTGCAAAACGCTTTTCTAAGCGAGAGAGAAGTGTCTTAGAGAGCATCTTGATTTTCCATGCGTCCTGAGCGTTTTGGAACAAGATTAATGACTCTATCATGTAGAAGAGCACGCACCATTATAGGAATCATCATTAGAACACGTATTCATTAGAACATGTATTATTATGGCGTCCTAAGCGTTTTGGAACACAATTAATGACCATATCATGGAGAAGAGCACGCACCATTATAGGACCCATCATTAGAACATGTATTCTTGTGTTAGAAATGCTTTTATTCACCTTTTCAAATCTTGTGTTTCGATGCCGGGAAAACGCTTTTCTCAGCGAGCGAGAAGTGTCTTAGGAACATTCTGACTGTACATGCGTCCTGAGCGTTTTGGAACAAGATTAATGATCCTATCATGTAGAAGAGCATGCACCATTATAGGAATCATCATTAGAACATGTATTCATTATAACATGTATTCTTGTGGCGTCATAAGCGTTTTGGAACAAAATTAATGACCCTATCATGTAGAAGAGCACGCACCGTTAGGACCCATCATTAGAACATGTATTCTTGTGTTAGACATGCTTTCATTCACCTTTTCACATTCTGTGTTTCCATGCCTGGAAAGTGCTTTTCTCAGAGAGAGAGAAGTGTCTTAGGAACATTCTGACTGTACATGCGTCCCGAGCGTTTTGGAACAAACATTAATGACCCTATCATGTAGAAGAGCACGCACCATTATATACATCATCATTAGAACATGTATTCATTAGAACATGTATTCTTGTGGTAGAAATGCTGTCATTCAACTTTTCACATCTTCTGTGTCCATGCCTGCAAAACGCTTTTCTAAGCGAGAGAGAAGTGTCTTAGAGAGCATCTTGATTTTCCATGCGTCCTGAGCGTTTTGGAACAAGATTAATGACTCTATCATGTAGAAGAGCACGCACCATTATAGGAATCATCATTAGAACACGTATTCATTAGAACATGTATTATTATGGCGTCCTAAGCGTTTTGAAACACAATTAATGACCATATCATGGAGAAGAGCACGCACCATTATAGGACCCATCATTAGAACATGTATTCTTGTGTTAGAAATGCTTTTATTCACCTTTTCAAATCTTGTGTTTCGATGCCGGGAAAACGCTTTTCTCAGCGAGCGAGAAGTGTCTTAGGAACATTCTGACTGTACATGCGTCCTGAGCGTTTTGGAACAAGATTAATGATCCTATCATGTAGAAGAGCACGCACCATTATAGGAATCATCATTAGAACATGTATTCATTATAACATGTATTCTTGTGGCGTCATAAGCGTTTTGGAACAAAATTAATGACCCTATCATGTAGAAGAGCACGCACCGTTAGGACCCATCATTAGAACATGTATTCTTTTGTTAGACATGCTTTCATTCACCTTTTCACATTCTGTGTTTCCATGCCTGGAAAGTGCTTTTCTCAGAGAGAGAGAAGTGTTTTAGGAACATTCTGACTGTACATGCGTCCCGAGCGTTTTGGAACAAAACATTAATGACCCTATCATGTAGAAGAGCACGCACCATTATATACATCATCATTAGAACATGTATTCATTAGAACATGTATTCTTGTGGTAGAAATGCTGTCATTCAACTTTTCACATCTTCTGTGTCCATGCCTGCAAAACGCTTTTCTAAGCGAGTGAGAAGTGTCTTAGGAACATTCTGACTGTACATGCGTCCTGAGCGTTTGGAACAAAACATTAATGACCCTATCATGTAGAACAGCACGCACCATTATATACATCATCATTAGAACATGTATTCATTAGAACATGTATTCTTGTGGTAGAAATGCTGTCATTCAACTTTTCACATCCTCTGTGTCCATGCCTGCAAAACGCTTTTCTAAGCGAGAGAGAAGTGTCTTAGGAACATTCTGACTGTACATGCGTCCTGAGCGTTTGGAACAAAACATTAATGACCCTATCATGTAGAACAGCACGCACCATTATATACATCATCATTAGAACATGTATTCATTAGAACATGTATTCTTTTTTTAGAAATGCTTTTATTGACCCTTTCACATTTTGTGTTTCCATGCCCGGAAAATGCTTTTCTCAGAGAGAGAGAAGTGTCTTAGAGAGCATCTTGATTTTCCATGCGTCCTGAGCGTTTTGGAACAAGATTAATGACTCTATCATGTAGAAGAGCACGCACCATTATAGGAATCATCATTAGAACACGTATTCATTAGAACATGTATTATTATGGCGTCCTAAGCGTTTTGGAAAACAATTAATGACCATATCATGGAGAAGAGCACGCACCATTATAGGACCCATCATTAGAACATGTATTCTTGTGTTAGAAATGCTTTTATTCACCTTTTCAAATCTTGTGTTTCGATGCCGGGAAAACGCATTTCTCAGCGAGCGAGAAGTGTCTTAGGAACATTCTGACTGTACATGCGTCCTGAGCGTTTTGGAACAAGATTAATGATCCTATCATGTAGAAGAGCACGCACCATTATAGGAATCATCATTAGAACATGTATTCATTATAACATGTATTCTTGTGGCGTCATAAGCGTTTTGGAACAAAATTAATGACCCTATCATGTAGAAGAGCACGCACCGTTAGGACCCATCATTAGAACATGTATTCTTGTGTTAGACATGCTTTCATTCACCTTTTCACATTCTGTGTTTCCATGCCTGGAAAGTGCTTTTCTCAGAGAGAGAGAAGTGTCTTAGGAACATTCTGACTGTACATGCGTCCTGAGCGTTTTGGAACAAGATTAATGATCCTATCATGTAGAAGAGCATGCACCATTATAGGAATCATCATTAGAACATGTATTCATTATAACATGTATTCTTGTGGCGTCATAAGCGTTTTGGAACAAAATTAATGACCCTATCATGTAGAAGAGCACGCACCATTATATACATCATAATTAGAACATGTATTCATTAGAACATTTATTCTTGTGGTAGAAATGCTGTCATTCAACTTTTCACATCTTCTGTGTCCATGCCTGCAAAACGCTTTTCTAAGCGAGAGAGAAGTGTCTTAGAGAGCATCTTGATTTTCCATGCGTCCTGAGCGTTTTGGAACAAGATTAATGACTCTATCATGTAGAAGAGCACGCACCATTATAGGAATCATCATCATTAGAACACGTATTCATTAGAACATGTATTATTATGGCGTCCTAAGCGTTTTGGAACACAATTAATGACCATATCATGGAGAAGAGCACGCACCATTATAGGACCCATCATTAGAACATGTATTCTTGTGTTAGAAATGCTTTTATTCACCTTTTCAAATCTTGTGTTTCGATGCCGGGAAAACGCTTTTCTCAGCGAGCGAGAAGTGTCTTAGGAACATTCTGATTGTACATGCGTCCTGAGCGTTTTGGAACAAGATTAATGATCCTATCATGTAGAAGAGCACGCACCATTATAGGAATCATCATTAGAACATGTATTCATTATAACATGTATTCTTGTGGCGTCATAAGCGTTTTGGAACAAAATTAATGACCCTATCATGTAGAAGAGCACGCACCGTTAGGACCCATCATTAGAACATGTATTCTTTTGTTAGACATGCTTTCATTCACCTTTTCACATTCTGTGTTTCCATGCCTGGAAAGTGCTTTTCTCAGAGAGAGAGAAGTGTCTTAGGAACATTCTGACTGTACATGCGTCCCGAGCGTTTTGGAACAAAACATTAATGACCCTATCATGTAGAAGAGCACGCACCATTATATACATCATCATTAGAACATGTATTCATTAGAACATGTATTCTTGTGGTAGAAATGCTGTCAATCAACTTTTCACATCTTCTGTGTCCATGCCTGCAAAACGCTTTTCTAAGCGAGTGAGAAGTGTCTTAGGAACATTCTGACTGTACATGCGTCCTGAGCGTTTGGAACAAAACATTAATGACCCTATCATGTAGAACAGCACGCACCATTATATACATCATCATTAGAACATGTATTCATTAGAACATGTATTCTTGTGGTAGAAATGCTGTCATTCAACTTTTCACATCTTCTGTGTCCATGCCTGCAAAACGCTTTTCTAAGCGAGAGAGAAGTGTCTTAGGAACATTCTGACTGTACATGCGTCCTGAGCGTTTGGAACAAAACATTAATGACCCGATCATGTAGAACAGCACGCACCATTATATACATCATCATTAGAACATGTATTCATTAGAACATGTATTCTTTTTTTAGAAATGCTTTTATTGACCCTTTCACATTTTGTGTTTCCATGCCCGGAAAATGCTTTTCTCAGAGAGAGAGAAGTGTCTTAGAGAGCATCTTGATTTTCCATGCGTCCTGAGCGTTTTGGAACAAGATTAATGACTCTATCATGTAGAAGAGCACGCACCATTATAGGAATCATCATTAGAACATGTATTCATTATAACATGTATTCTTGTGGCGTCATAAGCGTTTTGGAACAAAATTAATGACCCTATCATGTAGAAGAGCACGCACCGTTAGGACCCATCATTAGAACATGTATTCTTTTGTTAGACATGCTTTCATTCACCTTTTCACATTCTGTGTTTCCATGCCTGGAAAGTGCTTTTCTCAGAGAGAGAGAAGTGTCCTAGGAACATTCTGACTGTACATGTGTCCCGAGCGTTTTGGAACAAAACATTAATGACCCTATAATGTAGAAGAGCACGCACCATTATATACATCATAATTAGAACATGTATTCATTAGAACATGTATTCTTGTGGTAGAAATGCTGTCATTCAACTTTTCACATCTTCTGTGTCCATGCCTGCAAAACGCTTTTCTAAGCGAGAGAGAAGTGTCTTAGAGAGCATCTTGATTTTCCATGCGTCCTGAGCGTTTTGGAACAAGATTAATGACTCTATCATGTAGAAGAGCACGCACCATTATATGAATCATCATTAGAACACATATTCATTAGAACATGTATTATTATGGCGTCCTAAGCGTTTTGGAACACAATTAATGACCATATCATGGAGAAGAGCACGCACCATTATAGGACCCATCATTAGAACATGTATTCTTGTGTTAGAAATGCTTTTATTCACCTTTTCAAATCTTGTGTTTCGATGCCGGGAAAACGCTTTTCTCAGCGAGCGAGAAGTGTCTTAGGAACATTCTGACTGTACATGCGTCCTGAGCGTTTTGGAACAAGATTAATGATCCTATCATGTAGAAGAGCACGCACCATTATAGGAATCATCATTAGAACATGTATTCATTATAACATGTATTCTTGTGGCGTCATAAGCGTTTTGGAACAAAATTAATGACCCTATCATGTAAAAGAGCACGCACCGTTAGGACCCATCATTAGAACATGTATTCTTTTGTTAGACATGCTTTCATTCACCTTTTCACATTCTGTGTTTCCATGCCTGGAAAGTGCTTTTCTCAGAGAGAGAGAAGTGTCTTAGGAACATTCTGACTGTACATGCGTCCCGAGCGTTTTGGAACAAAACATTAATGACCCTATCATGTAGAAGAGCACGCACCATTATATACATCATCATTAGAACATGTATTCATTAGAACATGTATTCTTGTGGTAGAAATGCTGTCATTCAACTTTTCACATCTGTGTCCATGCCTGCAAAACGCTTTTCTAAGCGAGTGAGAAGTGTCTTAGGAACATTCTGACTGTACATGCGTCCTGAGCGTTTGGAACAAAACATTAATGACCCTATCATGTAGAACAGCACGCACCATTATATACATCATCATTAGAACATGTATTCATTAGAACATGTATTCTTGTGGTAGAAATGCTGTCATTCAACTTTTCACATCTTCTGTGTCCATGCCTGCAAAACGCTTTTCTAAGCGAGAGAGAAGTGTCTTAGGAACATTCTGACTGTACATGCGTCCTGAGCGTTTGGAACAAAACATTAATGACCCTATCATGTAGAACAGCACGCACCATTATATACATCATCATTAGAACATGTATTCATTAGAACATGTATTCTTTTTTTAGAAATGCTTTTATTGACCCTTTCACATTTTGTGTTTCCATGCCCGGAAAATGCTTTTCTCAGAGAGAGAGAAGTGTCTTAGAGAGCATCTTGATTTTCCATGCGTCCTGAGCGTTTTGGAACAAGATTAATGACTCTATCATGTAGAAGAGCACGCACCATTATAGGAATCATCATTAGAACACGTATTCATTAGAACATGTATTATTATGGCGTCCTAAGCGTTTTGGAAAACAATTAATGACCATATCATGGAGAAGAGCACGCACCATTATAGGACCCATCATTAGAACATGTATTCTTGTGTTAGAAATGCTTTTATTCACCTTTTCAAATCTTGTGTTTCGATGCCGGGAAAACGCATTTCTCAGCGAGCGAGAAGTGTCTTAGGAACATTCTGACTGTACATGCGTCCTGAGCGTTTTGGAACAAGATTAATGATCCTATCATGTAGAAGAGCACGCACCATTATAGGAATCATCATTAGAACATGTATTCATTATAACATGTATTCTTGTGGCGTCATAAGCGTTTTGGAACAAAATTAATGACCCTATCATGTAGAAGAGCACGCACCGTTAGGACCCATCATTAGAACATGTATTCTTGTGTTAGACATGCTTTCATTCACCTTTTCACATTCTGTGTTTCCATGCCTGGAAAGTGCTTTTCTCAGAGAGAGAGAAGTGTCTTAGGAACATTCTGACTGTACATGCGTCCTGAGCGTTTTGGAACAAGATTAATGATCCTATCATGTAGAAGAGCATGCACCATTATAGGAATCATCATTAGAACATGTATTCATTATAACATGTATTCTTGTGGCGTCATAAGCGTTTTGGAACAAAATTAATGACCCTATCATGTAGAAGAGCACGCACCATTATATACATCATAATTAGAACATGTATTCATTAGAACATTTATTCTTGTGGTAGAAATGCTGTCATTCAACTTTTCACATCTTCTGTGTCCATGCCTGCAAAACGCTTTTCTAAGCGAGAGAGAAGTGTCTTAGAGAGCATCTTGATTTTCCATGCGTCCTGAGCGTTTTGGAACAAGATTAATGACTCTATCATGTAGAAGAGCACGCACCATTATAGGAATCATCATCATTAGAACACGTATTCATTAGAACATGTATTATTATGGCGTCCTAAGCGTTTTGGAACACAATTAATGACCATATCATGGAGAAGAGCACGCACCATTATAGGACCCATCATTAGAACATGTATTCTTGTGTTAGAAATGCTTTTATTCACCTTTTCAAATCTTGTGTTTCGATGCCGGGAAAACGCTTTTCTCAGCGAGCGAGAAGTGTCTTAGGAACATTCTGACTGTACATGCGTCCTGAGCGTTTTGGAACAAGATTAATGATCCTATCATGTAGAAGAGCACGCACCATTATAGGAATCATCATTAGAACATGTATTCATTATAACATGTATTCTTGTGGCGTCATAAGCGTTTTGGAACAAAATTAATGACCCTATCATGTAGAAGAGCACGCACCGTTAGGACCCATCATTAGAACATGTATTCTTGTGTTAGACATGCTTTCATTCACCTTTTCACATTCTGTGTTTCCATGCCTGGAAAGTGCTTTTCTCAGAGAGAGAGAAGTGTCTTAGGAGCATTCTGACTGTACATGCGTCCCGAGCGTTTTGGAACAAACATTAATGACCCTATCATGTAGAAGAGCACGCACCATTATATACATCATCATTAGAACATGTATTCATTAGAACATGTATTCTTGTGGTAGAAATGCTGTCATTCAACTTTTCACATCTTCTGTGTCCATGCCTGCAAAACGCTTTTCTAAGCGAGAGAGAAGTGTCTTAGAGAGCATCTTGATTTTCCATGCGTCCTGAGCGTTTTGGAACAAGATTAATGACTCTATCATGTAGAAGAGCACGCACCATTATAGGAATCATCATCATTAGAACACGTATTCATTAGAACATGTATTATTATGGCGTCCTAAGCGTTTTGGAACACAATTAATGACCATATCATGGAGAAGAGCACGCACCATTATAGGACCCATCATTAGAACATGTATTCTTGTGTTAGAAATGCTTTTATTCTCCTTTTCAAATCTTGTGTTTCGATGCCGGGAAAACGCTTTTCTCAGCGAGCGAGAAGTGTCTTAGGAACATTCTGACTGTACATGCGTCCTGAGCGTTTTGGAACAAGATTAATGATCCTATCATGTAGAAGAGCACGCACCATTATAGGAAACATCATTAGAACATGTATTCATTATAACATGTATTCTTGTGGCGTCATAAGCGTTTTGGAACAAAATTAATGACCCTATCATGTAGAAGAGCACGCACCGTTAGGACCCATCATTAGAACATGTATTCTTGTGTTAGACATGCTTTCATTCACCTTTTCACATTCTGTGTTTCCATGCCTGGAAAGTGCTTTTCTCAGAGAGAGAGAAGTGTCTTAGGAACATTCTGACTGTACATGCGTCCCGAGCGTTTTGGAACAAACATTAATGACCCTATCATGTAGAAGAGCACGCACCATTATATACATCATAATTAGAACATGTATTCATTAGAACATGTATTCTTGTGGTAGAAATGCTGTCATTCAACTTTTCACATCTTCTGTGTCTATGCCTGCAAAACGCTTTTCTAAGCGAGAGAGAAGTGTCTTAGAGAGCATCTTGATTTTCCATGCGTCCTGAGCGTTTTGGAACAAGATTAATGACTCTATCATGTAGAAGAGCACGCACCATTATAGGAATCATCATTAGAACACGTATTCATTAGAACATGTATTATTATGGCGTCCTAAGCGTTTTGGAACACAATTAATGACCATATCATGGAGAAGAGCACGCACCATTATAGGACCCATCATTAGAACATGTATTCTTGTGTTAGAAATGCTTTTATTCACCTTTTCAAATCTTGTGTTTCGATGCCGGGAAAACGCTTTTCTCAGCGAGCGAGAAGTGTCTTAGGAACATTCTGACTGTACATGCGTCCTGAGCGTTTTGGAACAAGATTAATGATCCTATCATGTAGAAGAGCATGCACCATTATAGGAATCATCATTAGAACATGTATTCATTATAACATGTATTCTTGTGGCGTCATAAGCGTTTTGGAACAAAATTAATGACCCTATCATGTAGAAGAGCACGCACCGTTAGGACCCATCATTAGAACATGTATTCTTGTGTTAGACATGCTTTCATTCACCTTTTCACATTCTGTGTTTCCATGCCTGGAAAGTGCTTTTCTCAGAGAGAGAGAAGTGTCTTAGGAACATTCTGACTGTACATGCGTCCCGAGCGTTTTGGAACAAACATTAATGACCCTATCATGTAGAAGAGCACGCACCATTATATACATCATCATTAGAACATGTATTCATTAGAACATGTATTCTTGTGGTAGAAATGCTGTCATTCAACTTTTCACATCTTCTGTGTCCATGCCTGCAAAACGCTTTTCTAAGCGAGAGAGAAGTGTCTTAGAGAGCATCTTGATTTTCCATGCGTCCTGAGCGTTTTGGAACAAGATTAATGACTCTATCATGTAGAAGAGCACGCACCATTATAGGAATCATCATTAGAACACGTATTCATTAGAACATGTATTATTATGGCGTCCTAAGCGTTTTGAAACACAATTAATGACCATATCATGGAGAAGAGCACGCACCATTATAGGACCCATCATTAGAACATGTATTCTTGTGTTAGAAATGCTTTTATTCACCTTTTCAAATCTTGTGTTTCGATGCCGGGAAAACGCTTTTCTCAGCGAGCGAGAAGTGTCTTAGGAACATTCTGACTGTACATGCGTCCTGAGCGTTTTGGAACAAGATTAATGATCCTATCATGTAGAAGAGCACGCACCATTATAGGAATCATCATTAGAACATGTATTCATTATAACATGTATTCTTGTGGCGTCATAAGCGTTTTGGAACAAAATTAATGACCCTATCATGTAGAAGAGCACGCACCGTTAGGACCCATCATTAGAACATGTATTCTTTTGTTAGACATGCTTTCATTCACCTTTTCACATTCTGTGTTTCCATGCCTGGAAAGTGCTTTTCTCAGAGAGAGAGAAGTGTTTTAGGAACATTCTGACTGTACATGCGTCCCGAGCGTTTTGGAACAAAACATTAATGACCCTATCATGTAGAAGAGCACGCACCATTATATACATCATCATTAGAACATGTATTCATTAGAACATGTATTCTTGTGGTAGAAATGCTGTCATTCAACTTTTCACATCTTCTGTGTCCATGCCTGCAAAACGCTTTTCTAAGCGAGTGAGAAGTGTCTTAGGAACATTCTGACTGTACATGCGTCCTGAGCGTTTGGAACAAAACATTAATGACCCTATCATGTAGAACAGCACGCACCATTATATACATCATCATTAGAACATGTATTCATTAGAACATGTATTCTTGTGGTAGAAATGCTGTCATTCAACTTTTCACATCTTCTGTGTCCATGCCTGCAAAACGCTTTTCTAAGCGAGAGAGAAGTGTCTTAGGAACATTCTGACTGTACATGCGTCCTGAGCGTTTGGAACAAAACATTAATGACCCTATCATGTAGAACAGCACGCACCATTATATACATCATCATTAGAACATGTATTCATTAGAACATGTATTCTTTTTTTAGAAATGCTTTTATTGACCCTTTCACATTTTGTGTTTCCATGCCCGGAAAATGCTTTTCTCAGAGAGAGAGAAGTGTCTTAGAGAGCATCTTGATTTTCCATGCGTCCTGAGCGTTTTGGAACAAGATTAATGACTCTATCATGTAGAAGAGCACGCACCATTATAGGAATCATCATTAGAACACGTATTCATTAGAACATGTATTATTATGGCGTCCTAAGCGTTTTGGAAAACAATTAATGACCATATCATGGAGAAGAGCACGCACCATTATAGGACCCATCATTAGAACATGTATTCTTGTGTTAGAAATGCTTTTATTCACCTTTTCAAATCTTGTGTTTCGATGCCGGGAAAACGCATTTCTCAGCGAGCGAGAAGTGTCTTAGGAACATTCTGACTGTACATGCGTCCTGAGCGTTTTGGAACAAGATTAATGATCCTATCATGTAGAAGAGCACGCACCATTATAGGAATCATCATTAGAACATGTATTCATTATAACATGTATTCTTGTGGCGTCATAAGCGTTTTGGAACAAAATTAATGACCCTATCATGTAGAAGAGCACGCACCGTTAGGACCCATCATTAGAACATGTATTCTTGTGTTAGACATGCTTTCATTCACCTTTTCACATTCTGTGTTTCCATGCCTGGAAAGTGCTTTTCTCAGAGAGAGAGAAGTGTCTTAGGAACATTCTGACTGTACATGCGTCCTGAGCGTTTTGGAACAAGATTAATGATCCTATCATGTAGAAGAGCATGCACCATTATAGGAATCATCATTAGAACATGTATTCATTATAACATGTATTCTTGTGGCGTCATAAGCGTTTTGGAACAAAATTAATGACCCTATCATGTAGAAGAGCACGCACCATTATATACATCATAATTAGAACATGTATTCATTAGAACATGTATTCTTGTGGTAGAAATGCTGTCATTCAACTTTTCACATCTTCTGTGTCTATGCCTGCAAAACGCTTTTCTAAGCGAGAGAGAAGTGTCTTAGAGAGCATCTTGATTTTCCATGCGTCCTGAGCGTTTTGGAACAAGATTAATGACTCTATCATGTAGAAGAGCACGCACCATTATAGGAATCATCATTAGAACACGTATTTATTAGAACATGTATTATTATGGCGTCCTAAGCGTTTTGGAACACAATTAATGACCATATCATGGAGAAGAGCACGCACCATTATAGGACCCATCATTAGAACATGTATTCTTGTGTTAGAAATGCTTTTATTCACCTTTTCAAATCTTGTGTTTCGATGCCGGGAAAACGCTTTTCTCAGCGAGCGAGAAGTGTCTTAGGAACATTCTGACTGTACATGCGTCCTGAGCGTTTTGGAACAAGATTAATGATCCTATTATGTAGAAGAGCATGCACCATTATAGGAATCATCATTAGAACATGTATTCATTATAACATGTATTCTTGTGGCGTCATAAGCGTTTTGGAACAAAATTAATGACCCTATCATGTAGAAGAGCACGCACCGTTAGGACCCATCATTAGAACATGTATTCTTGTGTTAGACATGCTTTCATTCACCTTTTCACATTCTGTGTTTCCATGCCTGGAAAGTGCTTTTCTCAGAGAGAGAGAAGTGTCTTAGGAGCATTCTGACTGTACATGCGTCCCGAGCGTTTTGGAACAAACATTAATGACCCTATCATGTAGAAGAGCACGCACCATTATATACATCATCATTAGAACATGTATTCATTAGAACATGTATTCTTGTGGTAGAAATGCTGTCATTCAACTTTTCACATCTTCTGTGTCCATGCCTGCAAAACGCTTTTCTAAGCGAGAGAGAAGTGTCTTAGAGAGCATCTTGATTTTCCATGCGTCCTGAGCGTTTTGGAACAAGATTAATGACTCTATCATGTAGAAGAGCACGCACCATTATAGGAATCATCATCATTAGAACACGTATTCATTAGAACATGTATTATTATGGCGTCCTAAGCGTTTTGGAACACAATTAATGACCATATCATGGAGAAGAGCACGCACCATTATAGGACCCATCATTAGAACATGTATTCTTGTGTTAGAAATGCTTTTATTCTCCTTTTCAAATCTTGTGTTTCGATGCCGGGAAAACGCTTTTCTCAGCGAGCGAGAAGTGTCTTAGGAACATTCTGACTGTACATGCGTCCTGAGCGTTTTGGAACAAGATTAATGATCCTATCATGTAGAAGAGCACGCACCATTATAGGAAACATCATTAGAACATGTATTCATTATAACATGTATTCTTGTGGCGTCATAAGCGTTTTGGAACAAAATTAATGACCCTATCATGTAGAAGAGCACGCACCGTTAGGACCCATCATTAGAACATGTATTCTTGTGTTAGACATGCTTTCATTCACCTTTTCACATTCTGTGTTTCCATGCCTGGAAAGTGCTTTTCTCAGAGAGAGAGAAGTGTCTTAGGAACATTCTGACTGTACATGCGTCCCGAGCGTTTTGGAACAAACATTAATGACCCTATCATGTAGAAGAGCACGCACCATTATATACATCATAATTAGAACATGTATTCATTAGAACATGTATTCTTGTGGTAGAAATGCTGTCATTCAACTTTTCACATCTTCTGTGTCTATGCCTGCAAAACGCTTTTCTAAGCGAGAGAGAAGTGTCTTAGAGAGCATCTTGATTTTCCATGCGTCCTGAGCGTTTTGGAACAAGATTAATGACTCTATCATGTAGAAGAGCACGCACCATTATAGGAATCATCATTAGAACACGTATTCATTAGAACATGTATTATTATGGCGTCCTAAGCGTTTTGGAACACAATTAATGACCATATCATGGAGAAGAGCACGCACCATTATAGGACCCATCATTAGAACATGTATTCTTGTGTTAGAAATGCTTTTATTCACCTTTTCAAATCTTGTGTTTCGATGCCGGGAAAACGCTTTTCTCAGCGAGCGAGAAGTGTCTTAGGAACATTCTGACTGTACATGCGTCCTGAGCGTTTTGGAACAAGATTAATGATCCTATCATGTAGAAGAGCATGCACCATTATAGGAATCATCATTAGAACATGTATTCATTATAACATGTATTCTTGTGGCGTCATAAGCGTTTTGGAACAAAATTAATGACCCTATCATGTAGAAGAGCACGCACCGTTAGGACCCATCATTAGAACATGTATTCTTGTGTTAGACATGCTTTCATTCACCTTTTCACATTCTGTGTTTCCATGCCTGGAAAGTGCTTTTCTCAGAGAGAGAGAAGTGTCTTAGGAACATTCTGACTGTACATGCGTCCCGAGCGTTTTGGAACAAACATTAATGACCCTATCATGTAGAAGAGCACGCACCATTATATACATCATCATTAGAACATGTATTCATTAGAACATGTATTCTTGTGGTAGAAATGCTGTCATTCAACTTTTCACATCTTCTGTGTCCATGCCTGCAAAACGCTTTTCTAAGCGAGAGAGAAGTGTCTTAGAGAGCATCTTGATTTTCCATGCGTCCTGAGCGTTTTGGAACAAGATTAATGACTCTATCATGTAGAAGAGCACGCACCATTATAGGAATCATCATTAGAACACGTATTCATTAGAACATGTATTATTATGGCGTCCTAAGCGTTTTGAAACACAATTAATGACCATATCATGGAGAAGAGCACGCACCATTATAGGACCCATCATTAGAACATGTATTCTTGTGTTAGAAATGCTTTTATTCACCTTTTCAAATCTTGTGTTTCGATGCCGGGAAAACGCTTTTCTCAGCGAGCGAGAAGTGTCTTAGGAACATTCTGACTGTACATGCGTCCTGAGCGTTTTGGAACAAGATTAATGATCCTATCATGTAGAAGAGCACGCACCATTATAGGAATCATCATTAGAACATGTATTCATTATAACATGTATTCTTGTGGCGTCATAAGCGTTTTGGAACAAAATTAATGACCCTATCATGTAGAAGAGCACGCACCGTTAGGACCCATCATTAGAACATGTATTCTTTTGTTAGACATGCTTTCATTCACCTTTTCACATTCTGTGTTTCCATGCCTGGAAAGTGCTTTTCTCAGAGAGAGAGAAGTGTTTTAGGAACATTCTGACTGTACATGCGTCCCGAGCGTTTTGGAACAAAACATTAATGACCCTATCATGTAGAAGAGCACGCACCATTATATACATCATCATTAGAACATGTATTCATTAGAACATGTATTCTTGTGGTAGAAATGCTGTCATTCAACTTTTCACATCTTCTGTGTCCATGCCTGCAAAACGCTTTTCTAAGCGAGTGAGAAGTGTCTTAGGAACATTCTGACTGTACATGCGTCCTGAGCGTTTGGAACAAAACATTAATGACCCTATCATGTAGAACAGCACGCACCATTATATACATCATCATTAGAACATGTATTCATTAGAACATGTATTCTTGTGGTAGAAATGCTGTCATTCAACTTTTCACATCCTCTGTGTCCATGCCTGCAAAACGCTTTTCTAAGCGAGAGAGAAGTGTCTTAGGAACATTCTGACTGTACATGCGTCCTGAGCGTTTGGAACAAAACATTAATGACCCTATCATGTAGAACAGCACGCACCATTATATACATCATCATTAGAACATGTATTCATTAGAACATGTATTCTTTTTTTAGAAATGCTTTTATTGACCCTTTCACATTTTGTGTTTCCATGCCCGGAAAATGCTTTTCTCAGAGAGAGAGAAGTGTCTTAGAGAGCATCTTGATTTTCCATGCGTCCTGAGCGTTTTGGAACAAGATTAATGACTCTATCATGTAGAAGAGCACGCACCATTATAGGAATCATCATTAGAACACGTATTCATTAGAACATGTATTATTATGGCGTCCTAAGCGTTTTGGAAAACAATTAATGACCATATCATGGAGAAGAGCACGCACCATTATAGGACCCATCATTAGAACATGTATTCTTGTGTTAGAAATGCTTTTATTCACCTTTTCAAATCTTGTGTTTCGATGCCGGGAAAACGCATTTCTCAGCGAGCGAGAAGTGTCTTAGGAACATTCTGACTGTACATGCGTCCTGAGCGTTTTGGAACAAGATTAATGATCCTATCATGTAGAAGAGCACGCACCATTATAGGAATCATCATTAGAACATGTATTCATTATAACATGTATTCTTGTGGCGTCATAAGCGTTTTGGAACAAAATTAATGACCCTATCATGTAGAAGAGCACGCACCGTTAGGACCCATCATTAGAACATGTATTCTTGTGTTAGACATGCTTTCATTCACCTTTTCACATTCTGTGTTTCCATGCCTGGAAAGTGCTTTTCTCAGAGAGAGAGAAGTGTCTTAGGAACATTCTGACTGTACATGCGTCCTGAGCGTTTTGGAACAAGATTAATGATCCTATCATGTAGAAGAGCATGCACCATTATAGGAATCATCATTAGAACATGTATTCATTATAACATGTATTCTTGTGGCGTCATAAGCGTTTTGGAACAAAATTAATGACCCTATCATGTAGAAGAGCACGCACCATTATATACATCATAATTAGAACATGTATTCATTAGAACATTTATTCTTGTGGTAGAAATGCTGTCATTCAACTTTTCACATCTTCTGTGTCCATGCCTGCAAAACGCTTTTCTAAGCGAGAGAGAAGTGTCTTAGAGAGCATCTTGATTTTCCATGCGTCCTGAGCGTTTTGGAACAAGATTAATGACTCTATCATGTAGAAGAGCACGCACCATTATAGGAATCATCATCATTAGAACACGTATTCATTAGAACATGTATTATTATGGCGTCCTAAGCGTTTTGGAACACAATTAATGACCATATCATGGAGAAGAGCACGCACCATTATAGGACCCATCATTAGAACATGTATTCTTGTGTTAGAAATGCTTTTATTCACCTTTTCAAATCTTGTGTTTCGATGCCGGGAAAACGCTTTTCTCAGCGAGCGAGAAGTGTCTTAGGAACATTCTGATTGTACATGCGTCCTGAGCGTTTTGGAACAAGATTAATGATCCTATCATGTAGAAGAGCACGCACCATTATAGGAATCATCATTAGAACATGTATTCATTATAACATGTATTCTTGTGGCGTCATAAGCGTTTTGGAACAAAATTAATGACCCTATCATGTAGAAGAGCACGCACCGTTAGGACCCATCATTAGAACATGTATTCTTTTGTTAGACATGCTTTCATTCACCTTTTCACATTCTGTGTTTCCATGCCTGGAAAGTGCTTTTCTCAGAGAGAGAGAAGTGTCTTAGGAACATTCTGACTGTACATGCGTCCCGAGCGTTTTGGAACAAAACATTAATGACCCTATCATGTAGAAGAGCACGCACCATTATATACATCATCATTAGAACATGTATTCATTAGAACATGTATTCTTGTGGTAGAAATGCTGTCAATCAACTTTTCACATCTTCTGTGTCCATGCCTGCAAAACGCTTTTCTAAGCGAGTGAGAAGTGTCTTAGGAACATTCTGACTGTACATGCGTCCTGAGCGTTTGGAACAAAACATTAATGACCCTATCATGTAGAACAGCACGCACCATTATATACATCATCATTAGAACATGTATTCATTAGAACATGTATTCTTGTGGTAGAAATGCTGTCATTCAACTTTTCACATCTTCTGTGTCCATGCCTGCAAAACGCTTTTCTAAGCGAGAGAGAAGTGTCTTAGGAACATTCTGACTGTACATGCGTCCTGAGCGTTTGGAACAAAACATTAATGACCCGATCATGTAGAACAGCACGCACCATTATATACATCATCATTAGAACATGTATTCATTAGAACATGTATTCTTTTTTTAGAAATGCTTTTATTGACCCTTTCACATTTTGTGTTTCCATGCCCGGAAAATGCTTTTCTCAGAGAGAGAGAAGTGTCTTAGAGAGCATCTTGATTTTCCATGCGTCCTGAGCGTTTTGGAACAAGATTAATGACTCTATCATGTAGAAGAGCACGCACCATTATAGGAATCATCATTAGAACATGTATTCATTATAACATGTATTCTTGTGGCGTCATAAGCGTTTTGGAACAAAATTAATGACCCTATCATGTAGAAGAGCACGCACCGTTAGGACCCATCATTAGAACATGTATTCTTTTGTTAGACATGCTTTCATTCACCTTTTCACATTCTGTGTTTCCATGCCTGGAAAGTGCTTTTCTCAGAGAGAGAGAAGTGTCCTAGGAACATTCTGACTGTACATGTGTCCCGAGCGTTTTGGAACAAAACATTAATGACCCTATAATGTAGAAGAGCACGCACCATTATATACATCATAATTAGAACATGTATTCATTAGAACATGTATTCTTGTGGTAGAAATGCTGTCATTCAACTTTTCACATCTTCTGTGTCCATGCCTGCAAAACGCTTTTCTAAGCGAGAGAGAAGTGTCTTAGAGAGCATCTTGATTTTCCATGCGTCCTGAGCGTTTTGGAACAAGATTAATGACTCTATCATGTAGAAGAGCACGCACCATTATATGAATCATCATTAGAACACATATTCATTAGAACATGTATTATTATGGCGTCCTAAGCGTTTTGGAACACAATTAATGACCATATCATGGAGAAGAGCACGCACCATTATAGGACCCATCATTAGAACATGTATTCTTGTGTTAGAAATGCTTTTATTCACCTTTTCAAATCTTGTGTTTCGATGCCGGGAAAACGCTTTTCTCAGCGAGCGAGAAGTGTCTTAGGAACATTCTGACTGTACATGCGTCCTGAGCGTTTTGGAACAAGATTAATGATCCTATCATGTAGAAGAGCACGCACCATTATAGGAATCATCATTAGAACATGTATTCATTATAACATGTATTCTTGTGGCGTCATAAGCGTTTTGGAACAAAATTAATGACCCTATCATGTAAAAGAGCACGCACCGTTAGGACCCATCATTAGAACATGTATTCTTTTGTTAGACATGCTTTCATTCACCTTTTCACATTCTGTGTTTCCATGCCTGGAAAGTGCTTTTCTCAGAGAGAGAGAAGTGTCTTAGGAACATTCTGACTGTACATGCGTCCCGAGCGTTTTGGAACAAAACATTAATGACCCTATCATGTAGAAGAGCACGCACCATTATATACATCATCATTAGAACATGTATTCATTAGAACATGTATTCTTGTGGTAGAAATGCTGTCATTCAACTTTTCACATCTGTGTCCATGCCTGCAAAACGCTTTTCTAAGCGAGTGAGAAGTGTCTTAGGAACATTCTGACTGTACATGCGTCCTGAGCGTTTGGAACAAAACATTAATGACCCTATCATGTAGAACAGCACGCACCATTATATACATCATCATTAGAACATGTATTCATTAGAACATGTATTCTTGTGGTAGAAATGCTGTCATTCAACTTTTCACATCTTCTGTGTCCATGCCTGCAAAACGCTTTTCTAAGCGAGAGAGAAGTGTCTTAGGAACATTCTGACTGTACATGCGTCCTGAGCGTTTGGAACAAAACATTAATGACCCTATCATGTAGAACAGCACGCACCATTATATACATCATCATTAGAACATGTATTCATTAGAACATGTATTCTTTTTTTAGAAATGCTTTTATTGACCCTTTCACATTTTGTGTTTCCATGCCCGGAAAATGCTTTTCTCAGAGAGAGAGAAGTGTCTTAGAGAGCATCTTGATTTTCCATGCGTCCTGAGCGTTTTGGAACAAGATTAATGACTCTATCATGTAGAAGAGCACGCACCATTATAGGAATCATCATTAGAACACGTATTCATTAGAACATGTATTATTATGGCGTCCTAAGCGTTTTGGAAAACAATTAATGACCATATCATGGAGAAGAGCACGCACCATTATAGGACCCATCATTAGAACATGTATTCTTGTGTTAGAAATGCTTTTATTCACCTTTTCAAATCTTGTGTTTCGATGCCGGGAAAACGCATTTCTCAGCGAGCGAGAAGTGTCTTAGGAACATTCTGACTGTACATGCGTCCTGAGCGTTTTGGAACAAGATTAATGATCCTATCATGTAGAAGAGCACGCACCATTATAGGAATCATCATTAGAACATGTATTCATTATAACATGTATTCTTGTGGCGTCATAAGCGTTTTGGAACAAAATTAATGACCCTATCATGTAGAAGAGCACGCACCGTTAGGACCCATCATTAGAACATGTATTCTTGTGTTAGACATGCTTTCATTCACCTTTTCACATTCTGTGTTTCCATGCCTGGAAAGTGCTTTTCTCAGAGAGAGAGAAGTGTCTTAGGAACATTCTGACTGTACATGCGTCCTGAGCGTTTTGGAACAAGATTAATGATCCTATCATGTAGAAGAGCATGCACCATTATAGGAATCATCATTAGAACATGTATTCATTATAACATGTATTCTTGTGGCGTCATAAGCGTTTTGGAACAAAATTAATGACCCTATCATGTAGAAGAGCACGCACCATTATATACATCATAATTAGAACATGTATTCATTAGAACATTTATTCTTGTGGTAGAAATGCTGTCATTCAACTTTTCACATCTTCTGTGTCCATGCCTGCAAAACGCTTTTCTAAGCGAGAGAGAAGTGTCTTAGAGAGCATCTTGATTTTCCATGCGTCCTGAGCGTTTTGGAACAAGATTAATGACTCTATCATGTAGAAGAGCACGCACCATTATAGGAATCATCATCATTAGAACACGTATTCATTAGAACATGTATTATTATGGCGTCCTAAGCGTTTTGGAACACAATTAATGACCATATCATGGAGAAGAGCACGCACCATTATAGGACCCATCATTAGAACATGTATTCTTGTGTTAGAAATGCTTTTATTCACCTTTTCAAATCTTGTGTTTCGATGCCGGGAAAACGCTTTTCTCAGCGAGCGAGAAGTGTCTTAGGAACATTCTGACTGTACATGCGTCCTGAGCGTTTTGGAACAAGATTAATGATCCTATCATGTAGAAGAGCACGCACCATTATAGGAATCATCATTAGAACATGTATTCATTATAACATGTATTCTTGTGGCGTCATAAGCGTTTTGGAACAAAATTAATGACCCTATCATGTAGAAGAGCACGCACCGTTAGGACCCATCATTAGAACATGTATTCTTGTGTTAGACATGCTTTCATTCACCTTTTCACATTCTGTGTTTCCATGCCTGGAAAGTGCTTTTCTCAGAGAGAGAGAAGTGTCTTAGGAACATTCTGACTGTACATGCGTCCCGAGCGTTTTGGAACAAACATTAATGACCCTATCATGTAGAAGAGCACGCACCATTATATACATCATAATTAGAACATGTATTCATTAGAACATGTATTATTGTGGTAGAAATGCTGTCATTCAACTTTTCACATCTTCTGTGTCTATGCCTGCAAACCGCTTTTCTAAGCGAGAGAGAAGTGTCTTAGAGAGCATCTTGATTTTCCATGCGTCCTGAGCGTTTTGGAACAAGATTAATGACTCTATCATGTAGAAGAGCACGCACCATTATAGGAATCATCATTAGAACACGTATTCATTAGAACATGTATTATTATGGCGTCCTAAGCGTTTTGGAACACAATTAATGACCATATCATGGAGAAGAGCACGCACCATTATAGGACCCATCATTAGAACATGTATTCTTGTGTTAGAAATGCTTTTATTCACCTTTTCAAATCTTGTGTTTCGATGCCGGGAAAACGCTTTTCTCAGCGAGCGAGAAGTGTCTTAGGAACATTCTGACTGTACATGCGTCCTGAGCGTTTTGGAACAAGATTAATGATCCTATCATGTAGAAGAGCATGCACCATTATAGGAATCATCATTAGAACATGTATTCATTATAACATGTATTCTTGTGGCGTCATAAGCGTTTTGGAACAAAATTAATGACCCTATCATGTAGAAGAGCACGCACCGTTAGGACCCATCATTAGAACATGTATTCTTGTGTTAGACATGCTTTCATTCACCTTTTCACATTCTGTGTTTCCATGCCTGGAAAGTGCTTTTCTCAGAGAGAGAGAAGTGTCTTAGGAACATTCTGACTGTACATGCGTCCCGAGCGTTTTGGAACAAAACATTAATGACCCTATCATGTAGAAGAGCACGCACCATTATATACATCATCATTAGAACATGTATTCATTAGAACATGTATTCTTGTGGTAGAAATGCTGTCATTCAACTTTTCACATCTTCTGTGTCCATGCCTGCAAAACGCTTTTCTAAGCGAGAGAGAAGTGTCTTAGGAACATTCTGACTGTACATGCGTCCTGAGCGTTTGGAACAAAACATTAATGACCCTATCATGTAGAACAGCACGCACCATTATATACATCATCATTAGAACATGTATTCATTAGAACATGTATTCTTGTGGTAGAAATGCTGTCATTCAACTTTTCACATCTTCTGTGTCCATGCCTGCAAAACGCTTTTCTAAGCGAGAGAGAAGTGTCTTAGGAACATTCTGACTGTACATGCGTCCTGAGCGTTTGGAACAAAACATTAATGACCCTATCATGTAGAACAGCACGCACCATTATATACATCATCATTAGAACATGTATTCATTAGAACATGTATTCTTTTTTTAGAAATGCTTTTATTGACCCTTTCACATTTTGTGTTTCCATGCCCGGAAAATGCTTTTCTCAGAGAGAGAGAAGTGTCTTAGAGAGCATCTTGATTTTCCATGCGTCCTGAGCGTTTTGGAACAAGATTAATGACTCTATCATGTAGAAGAGCACGCACCATTATAGGAATCATCATTAGAACACGTATTCATTAGAACATGTATTATTATGGCGTCCTAAGCGTTTTGGAAAACAATTAATGACCATATCATGGAGAAGAGCACGCACCATTATAGGACCCATCATTAGAACATGTATTCTTGTGTTAGAAATGCTTTTATTCACCTTTTCAAATCTTGTGTTTCGATGCCGGGAAAACGCATTTCTCAGCGAGCGAGAAGTGTCTTAGGAACATTCTGACTGTACATGCGTCCTGAGCGTTTTGGAACAAGATTAATGATCCTATCATGTAGAAGAGCACGCACCATTATAGGAATCATCATTAGAACATGTATTCATTATAACATGTATTCTTGTGGCGTCATAAGCGTTTTGGAACAAAATTAATGACCCTATCATGTAGAAGAGCACGCACCGTTAGGACCCATCATTAGAACATGTATTCTTGTGTTAGACATGCTTTCATTCACCTTTTCACATTCTGTGTTTCCATGCCTGGAAAGTGCTTTTCTCAGAGAGAGAGAAGTGTCTTAGGAACATTCTGACTGTACATGCGTCCTGAGCGTTTTGGAACAAGATTAATGATCCTATCATGTAGAAGAGCATGCACCATTATAGGAATCATCATTAGAACATGTATTCATTATAACATGTATTCTTGTGGCGTCATAAGCGTTTTGGAACAAAATTAATGACCCTATCATGTAGAAGAGCACGCACCATTATATACATCATAATTAGAACATGTATTCATTAGAACATTTATTCTTGTGGTAGAAATGCTGTCATTCAACTTTTCACATCTTCTGTGTCCATGCCTGCAAAACGCTTTTCTAAGCGAGAGAGAAGTGTCTTAGAGAGCATCTTGATTTTCCATGCGTCCTGAGCGTTTTGGAACAAGATTAATGACTCTATCATGTAGAAGAGCACGCACCATTATAGGAATCATCATCATTAGAACACGTATTCATTAGAACATGTATTATTATGGCGTCCTAAGCGTTTTGGAACACAATTAATGACCATATCATGGAGAAGAGCACGCACCATTATAGGACCCATCATTAGAACATGTATTCTTGTGTTAGAAATGCTTTTATTCACCTTTTCAAATCTTGTGTTTCGATGCCGGGAAAACGCTTTTCTCAGCGAGCGAGAAGTGTCTTAGGAACATTCTGATTGTACATGCGTCCTGAGCGTTTTGGAACAAGATTAATGATCCTATCATGTAGAAGAGCACGCACCATTATAGGAATCATCATTAGAACATGTATTCATTATAACATGTATTCTTGTGGCGTCATAAGCGTTTTGGAACAAAATTAATGACCCTATCATGTAGAAGAGCACGCACCGTTAGGACCCATCATTAGAACATGTATTCTTTTGTTAGACATGCTTTCATTCACCTTTTCACATTCTGTGTTTCCATGCCTGGAAAGTGCTTTTCTCAGAGAGAGAGAAGTGTCTTAGGAACATTCTGACTGTACATGCGTCCCGAGCGTTTTGGAACAAAACATTAATGACCCTATCATGTAGAAGAGCACGCACCATTATATACATCATCATTAGAACATGTATTCATTAGAACATGTATTCTTGTGGTAGAAATGCTGTCAATCAACTTTTCACATCTTCTGTGTCCATGCCTGCAAAACGCTTTTCTAAGCGAGTGAGAAGTGTCTTAGGAACATTCTGACTGTACATGCGTCCTGAGCGTTTGGAACAAAACATTAATGACCCTATCATGTAGAACAGCACGCACCATTATATACATCATCATTAGAACATGTATTCATTAGAACATGTATTCTTGTGGTAGAAATGCTGTCATTCAACTTTTCACATCTTCTGTGTCCATGCCTGCAAAACGCTTTTCTAAGCGAGAGAGAAGTGTCTTAGGAACATTCTGACTGTACATGCGTCCTGAGCGTTTGGAACAAAACATTAATGACCCGATCATGTAGAACAGCACGCACCATTATATACATCATCATTAGAACATGTATTCATTAGAACATGTATTCTTTTTTTAGAAATGCTTTTATTGACCCTTTCACATTTTGTGTTTCCATGCCCGGAAAATGCTTTTCTCAGAGAGAGAGAAGTGTCTTAGAGAGCATCTTGATTTTCCATGCGTCCTGAGCGTTTTGGAACAAGATTAATGACTCTATCATGTAGAAGAGCACGCACCATTATAGGAATCATCATTAGAACATGTATTCATTATAACATGTATTCTTGTGGCGTCATAAGCGTTTTGGAACAAAATTAATGACCCTATCATGTAGAAGAGCACGCACCGTTAGGACCCATCATTAGAACATGTATTCTTTTGTTAGACATGCTTTCATTCACCTTTTCACATTCTGTGTTTCCATGCCTGGAAAGTGCTTTTCTCAGAGAGAGAGAAGTGTCCTAGGAACATTCTGACTGTACATGTGTCCCGAGCGTTTTGGAACAAAACATTAATGACCCTATAATGTAGAAGAGCACGCACCATTATATACATCATAATTAGAACATGTATTCATTAGAACATGTATTCTTGTGGTAGAAATGCTGTCATTCAACTTTTCACATCTTCTGTGTCCATGCCTGCAAAACGCTTTTCTAAGCGAGAGAGAAGTGTCTTAGAGAGCATCTTGATTTTCCATGCGTCCTGAGCGTTTTGGAACAAGATTAATGACTCTATCATGTAGAAGAGCACGCACCATTATATGAATCATCATTAGAACACATATTTATTAGAACATGTATTATTATGGCGTCCTAAGCGTTTTGGAACACAATTAATGACCATATCATGGAGAAGAGCACGCACCATTATAGGACCCATCATTAGAACATGTATTCTTGTGTTAGAAATGCTTTTATTCACCTTTTCAAATCTTGTGTTTCGATGCCGGGAAAACGCTTTTCTCAGCGAGCGAGAAGTGTCTTAGGAACATTCTGACTGTACATGCGTCCTGAGCGTTTTGGAACAAGATTAATGATCCTATCATGTAGAAGAGCACGCACCATTATAGGAATCATCATTAGAACATGTATTCATTATAACATGTATTCTTGTGGCGTCATAAGCGTTTTGGAACAAAATTAATGACCCTATCATGTAAAAGAGCACGCACCGTTAGGACCCATCATTAGAACATGTATTCTTTTGTTAGACATGCTTTCATTCACCTTTTCACATTCTGTGTTTCCATGCCTGGAAAGTGCTTTTCTCAGAGAGAGAGAAGTGTCTTAGGAACATTCTGACTGTACATGCGTCCCGAGCGTTTTGGAACAAAACATTAATGACCCTATCATGTAGAAGAGCACGCACCATTATATACATCATCATTAGAACATGTATTCATTAGAACATGTATTCTTGTGGTAGAAATGCTGTCATTCAACTTTTCACATCTGTGTCCATGCCTGCAAAACGCTTTTCTAAGCGAGTGAGAAGTGTCTTAGGAACATTCTGACTGTACATGCGTCCTGAGCGTTTGGAACAAAACATTAATGACCCTATCATGTAGAACAGCACGCACCATTATATACATCATCATTAGAACATGTATTCATTAGAACATGTATTCTTGTGGTAGAAATGCTGTCATTCAACTTTTCACATCTTCTGTGTCCATGCCTGCAAAACGCTTTTCTAAGCGAGAGAGAAGTGTCTTAGGAACATTCTGACTGTACATGCGTCCTGAGCGTTTGGAACAAAACATTAATGACCCTATCATGTAGAACAGCACGCACCATTATATACATCATCATTAGAACATGTATTCATTAGAACATGTATTCTTTTTTTAGAAATGCTTTTATTGACCCTTTCACATTTTGTGTTTCCATGCCCGGAAAATGCTTTTCTCAGAGAGAGAGAAGTGTCTTAGAGAGCATCTTGATTTTCCATGCGTCCTGAGCGTTTTGGAACAAGATTAATGACTCTATCATGTAGAAGAGCACGCACCATTATAGGAATCATCATTAGAACACGTATTCATTAGAACATGTATTATTATGGCGTCCTAAGCGTTTTGGAAAACAATTAATGACCATATCATGGAGAAGAGCACGCACCATTATAGGACCCATCATTAGAACATGTATTCTTGTGTTAGAAATGCTTTTATTCACCTTTTCAAATCTTGTGTTTCGATGCCGGGAAAACGCATTTCTCAGCGAGCGAGAAGTGTCTTAGGAACATTCTGACTGTACATGCGTCCTGAGCGTTTTGGAACAAGATTAATGATCCTATCATGTAGAAGAGCACGCACCATTATAGGAATCATCATTAGAACATGTATTCATTATAACATGTATTCTTGTGGCGTCATAAGCGTTTTGGAACAAAATTAATGACCCTATCATGTAGAAGAGCACGCACCGTTAGGACCCATCATTAGAACATGTATTCTTGTGTTAGACATGCTTTCATTCACCTTTTCACATTCTGTGTTTCCATGCCTGGAAAGTGCTTTTCTCAGAGAGAGAGAAGTGTCTTAGGAACATTCTGACTGTACATGCGTCCTGAGCGTTTTGGAACAAGATTAATGATCCTATCATGTAGAAGAGCATGCACCATTATAGGAATCATCATTAGAACATGTATTCATTATAACATGTATTCTTGTGGCGTCATAAGCGTTTTGGAACAAAATTAATGACCCTATCATGTAGAAGAGCACGCACCATTATATACATCATAATTAGAACATGTATTCATTAGAACATTTATTCTTGTGGTAGAAATGCTGTCATTCAACTTTTCACATCTTCTGTGTCCATGCCTGCAAAACGCTTTTCTAAGCGAGAGAGAAGTGTCTTAGAGAGCATCTTGATTTTCCATGCGTCCTGAGCGTTTTGGAACAAGATTAATGACTCTATCATGTAGAAGAGCACGCACCATTATAGGAATCATCATCATTAGAACACGTATTCATTAGAACATGTATTATTATGGCGTCCTAAGCGTTTTGGAACACAATTAATGACCATATCATGGAGAAGAGCACGCACCATTATAGGACCCATCATTAGAACATGTATTCTTGTGTTAGAAATGCTTTTATTCACCTTTTCAAATCTTGTGTTTCGATGCCGGGAAAACGCTTTTCTCAGCGAGCGAGAAGTGTCTTAGGAACATTCTGACTGTACATGCGTCCTGAGCGTTTTGGAACAAGATTAATGATCCTATCATGTAGAAGAGCACGCACCATTATAGGAATCATCATTAGAACATGTATTCATTATAACATGTATTCTTGTGGCGTCATAAGCGTTTTGGAACAAAATTAATGACCCTATCATGTAGAAGAGCACGCACCGTTAGGACCCATCATTAGAACATGTATTCTTGTGTTAGACATGCTTTCATTCACCTTTTCACATTCTGTGTTTCCATGCCTGGAAAGTGCTTTTCTCAGAGAGAGAGAAGTGTCTTAGGAACATTCTGACTGTACATGCGTCCCGAGCGTTTTGGAACAAACATTAATGACCCTATCATGTAGAAGAGCACGCACCATTATATACATCATAATTAGAACATGTATTCATTAGAACATGTATTATTGTGGTAGAAATGCTGTCATTCAACTTTTCACATCTTCTGTGTCTATGCCTGCAAACCGCTTTTCTAAGCGAGAGAGAAGTGTCTTAGAGAGCATCTTGATTTTCCATGCGTCCTGAGCGTTTTGGAACAAGATTAATGACTCTATCATGTAGAAGAGCACGCACCATTATAGGAATCATCATTAGAACACGTATTCATTAGAACATGTATTATTATGGCGTCCTAAGCGTTTTGGAACACAATTAATGACCATATCATGGAGAAGAGCACGCACCATTATAGGACCCATCATTAGAACATGTATTCTTGTGTTAGAAATGCTTTTATTCACCTTTTCAAATCTTGTGTTTCGATGCCGGGAAAACGCTTTTCTCAGCGAGCGAGAAGTGTCTTAGGAACATTCTGACTGTACATGCGTCCTGAGCGTTTTGGAACAAGATTAATGATCCTATCATGTAGAAGAGCATGCACCATTATAGGAATCATCATTAGAACATGTATTCATTATAACATGTATTCTTGTGGCGTCATAAGCGTTTTGGAACAAAATTAATGACCCTATCATGTAGAAGAGCACGCACCGTTAGGACCCATCATTAGAACATGTATTCTTGTGTTAGACATGCTTTCATTCACCTTTTCACATTCTGTGTTTCCATGCCTGGAAAGTGCTTTTCTCAGAGAGAGAGAAGTGTCTTAGGAACATTCTGACTGTACATGCGTCCCGAGCGTTTTGGAACAAAACATTAATGACCCTATCATGTAGAAGAGCACGCACCATTATATACATCATCATTAGAACATGTATTCATTAGAACATGTATTCTTGTGGTAGAAATGCTGTCATTCAACTTTTCACATCTTCTGTGTCCATGCCTGCAAAACGCTTTTCTAAGCGAGAGAGAAGTGTCTTAGGAACATTCTGACTGTACATGCGTCCTGAGCGTTTGGAACAAAACATTAATGACCCTATCATGTAGAACAGCACGCACCATTATATACATCATCATTAGAACATGTATTCATTAGAACATGTATTCTTTTTTTAGAAATGCTTTTATTGACCCTTTCACATTTTGTGTTTCCAAGCCCGGAAAATGCTTTTCTCAGAGAGAGAGAAGTGTCTTAGAGAGCATCTTGATTTTCCATGCGTCCTGAGCGTTTTGGAACAAGATTAATGACTCTATCATGTAGAAGAGCACGCACCATTATAGGAATCATCATCATTAGAACACGTATTCATTAGAACATGTATTATTATGGCGTCCTAAGCGTTTTGGAACACAATTAATGACCATATCATGGAGAAGAGCACGCACCATTATAGGACCCATCATTAGAACATGTATTCTTGTGTTAGAAATGCTTTTATTCTCCTTTTCAAATCTTGTGTTTCGATGCCGGGAAAACGCTTTTCTCAGCGAGCGAGAAGTGTCTTAGGAACATTCTGACTGTACATGCGTCCTGAGCGTTTTGGAACAAGATTAATGATCCTATCATGTAGAAGAGCACGCACCATTATAGGAATCATCATTAGAACATGTATTCATTATAACATGTATTCTTGTGGCGTCATAAGCGTTTTGGAACAAAATTAATGACCCTATCATGTAGAAGAGCACGCACCGTTAGGACCCATCATTAGAACATGTATTCTTGTGTTAGACATGCTTTCATTCACCTTTTCACATTCTGTGTTTCCATGCCTGGAAAGTGCTTTTCTCAGAGAGAGAGAAGTGTCTTAGGAACATTCTGACTGTACATGCGTCCCGAGCGTTTTGGAACAAACATTAATGACCCTATCATGTAGAAGAGCACGCACCATTATATACATCATAATTAGAACATGTATTCATTAGAACATGTATTCTTGTGGTAGAAATGCTGTCATTCAACTTTTCACATCTTCTGTGTCTATGCCTGCAAAACGCTTTTCTAAGCGAGAGAGAAGTGTCTTAGAGAGCATCTTGATTTTCCATGCGTCCTGAGCGTTTTGGAACAAGATTAATGACTCTATCATGTAGAAGAGCACGCACCATTATAGGAATCATCATTAGAACACGTATTCATTAGAACATGTATTATTATGGCGTCCTAAGCGTTTTGGAACACAATTAATGACCATATCATGGAGAAGAGCACGCACCATTATAGGACCCATCATTAGAACATGTATTCTTGTGTTAGAAATGCTTTTATTCACCTTTTCAAATCTTGTGTTTCGATGCCGGGAAAACGCTTTTCTCAGCGAGCGAGAAGTGTCTTAGGAACATTCTGACTGTACATGCGTCCTGAGCGTTTTGGAACAAGATTAATGATCCTATTATGTAGAAGAGCATGCACCATTATAGGAATCATCATTAGAACATGTATTCATTATAACATGTATTCTTGTGGCGTCATAAGCGTTTTGGAACAAAATTAATGACCCTATCATGTAGAAGAGCACGCACCGTTAGGACCCATCATTAGAACATGTATTCTTGTGTTAGACATGCTTTCATTCACCTTTTCACATTCTGTGTTTCCATGCCTGGAAAGTGCTTTTCTCAGAGAGAGAGAAGTGTCTTAGGAACATTCTGACTGTACATGCGTCCCGAGCGTTTTGGAACAAACATTAATGACCCTATCATGTAGAAGAGCACGCACCATTATATACATCATCATTAGAACATGTATTCATTAGAACATGTATTCTTGTGGTAGAAATGCTGTCATTCAACTTTTCACATCTTCTGTGTCCATGCCTGCAAAACGCTTTTCTAAGCGAGAGAGAAGTGTCTTAGAGAGCATCTTGATTTTCCATGCGTCCTGAGCGTTTTGGAACAAGATTAATGACTCTATCATGTAGAAGAGCACGCACCATTATAGGAATCATCATCATTAGAACACGTATTCATTAGAACATGTATTATTATGGCGTCCTAAGCGTTTTGGAACACAATTAATGACCATATCATGGAGAAGAGCACGCACCATTATAGGACCCATCATTAGAACATGTATTCTTGTGTTAGAAATGCTTTTATTCTCCTTTTCAAATCTTGTGTTTCGATGCCGGGAAAACGCTTTTCTCAGCGAGCGAGAAGTGTCTTAGGAACATTCTGACTGTACATGCGTCCTGAGCGTTTTGGAACAAGATTAATGATCCTATCATGTAGAAGAGCACGCACCATTATAGGAATCATCATTAGAACATGTATTCATTATAACATGTATTCTTGTGGCGTCATAAGCGTTTTGGAACAAAATTAATGACCCTATCATGTAGAAGAGCACGCACCGTTAGGACCCATCATTAGAACATGTATTCTTGTGTTAGACATGCTTTCATTCACCTTTTCACATTCTGTGTTTCCATGCCTGGAAAGTGCTTTTCTCAGAGAGAGAGAAGTGTCTTAGGAACATTCTGACTGTACATGCGTCCCGAGCGTTTTGGAACAAACATTAATGACCCTATCATGTAGAAGAGCACGCACCATTATATACATCATAATTAGAACATGTATTCATTAGAACATGTATTCTTGTGGTAGAAATGCTGTCATTCAACTTTTCACATCTTCTGTGTCTATGCCTGCAAAACGCTTTTCTAAGCGAGAGAGAAGTGTCTTAGAGAGCATCTTGATTTTCCATGCGTCCTGAGCGTTTTGGAACAAGATTAATGACTCTATCATGTAGAAGAGCACGCACCATTATAGGAATCATCATTAGAACACGTATTCATTAGAACATGTATTATTATGGCGTCCTAAGCGTTTTGGAACACAATTAATGACCATATCATGGAGAAGAGCACGCACCATTATAGGACCCATCATTAGAACATGTATTCTTGTGTTAGAAATGCTTTTATTCACCTTTTCAAATCTTGTGTTTCGATGCCGGGAAAACGCTTTTCTCAGCGAGCGAGAAGTGTCTTAGGAACATTCTGACTGTACATGCGTCCTGAGCGTTTTGGAACAAGATTAATGATCCTATCATGTAGAAGAGCATGCACCATTATAGGAATCATCATTAGAACATGTATTCATTATAACATGTATTCTTGTGGCGTCATAAGCGTTTTGGAACAAAATTAATGACCCTATCATGTAGAAGAGCACGCACCGTTAGGACCCATCATTAGAACATGTATTCTTGTGTTAGACATGCTTTCATTCACCTTTTCACATTCTGTGTTTCCATGCCTGGAAAGTGCTTTTCTCAGAGAGAGAGAAGTGCCTTAGGAACATTCTGACTGTACATGCGTCCCGAGCGTTTTGGAACAAACATTAATGACCCTATCATGTAGAAGAGCACGCACCATTATATACATCATCATTAGAACATGTATTCATTAGAACATGTATTCTTGTGGTAGAAATGCTGTCATTCAACTTTTCACATCTTCTGTGTCCATGCCTGCAAAACGCTTTTCTAAGCGAGAGAGAAGTGTCTTAGAGAGCATCTTGATTTTCCATGCGTCCTGAGCGTTTTGGAACAAGATTAATGACTCTATCATGTAGAAGAGCACGCACCATTATAGGAATCATCATTAGAACACGTATTCATTAGAACATGTATTATTATGGCGTCCTAAGCGTTTTGGAACACAATTAATGACCATATCATGGAGAAGAGCACGCACCATTATAGGACCCATCATTAGAACATGTATTCTTGTGTTAGAAATGCTTTTATTCTCCTTTTCAAATCTTGTGTTTCGATGCCGGGAAAACGCTTTTCTCAGCGAGCGAGAAGTGTCTTAGGAACATTCTGACTGTACATGCGTCCTGAGCGTTTTGGAACAAGATTAATGATCCTATCATGTAGAAGAGCACGCACCATTATAGGAATCATCATTAGAACATGTATTCATTATAACATGTATTCTTGTGGCGTCATAAGCGTTTTGGAACAAAATTAATGACCCTATCATGTAGAAGAGCACGCACCGTTAGGACCCATCATTAGAACATGTATTCTTGTGTTAGACATGCTTTCATTCACCTTTTCACATTCTGTGTTTCCATGCCTGGAAAGTGCTTTTCTCAGAGAGAGAGAAGTGTCTTAGGAACATTCTGACTGTACATGCGTCCCGAGCGTTTTGGAACAAACATTAATGACCCTATCATGTAGAAGAGCACGCACCATTATATACATCATAATTAGAACATGTATTCATTAGAACATGTATTCTTGTGGTAGAAATGCTGTCATTCAACTTTTCACATCTTCTGTGTCTATGCCTGCAAAACGCTTTTCTAAGCGAGAGAGAAGTGTCTTAGAGAGCATCTTGATTTTCCATGCGTCCTGAGCGTTTTGGAACAAGATTAATGACTCTATCATGTAGAAGAGCACGCACCATTATAGGAATCATCATTAGAACACGTATTCATTAGAACATGTATTATTATGGCGTCCTAAGCGTTTTGGAACACAATTAATGACCATATCATGGAGAAGAGCACGCACCATTATAGGACCCATCATTAGAACATGTATTCTTGTGTTAGAAATGCTTTTATTCACCTTTTCAAATCTTGTGTTTCGATGCCGGGAAAACGCTTTTCTCAGCGAGCGAGAAGTGTCTTAGGAACATTCTGACTGTACATGCGTCCTGAGCGTTTTGGAACAAGATTAATGATCCTATCATGTAGAAGAGCATGCACCATTATAGGAATCATCATTAGAACATGTATTCATTATAACATGTATTCTTGTGGCGTCATAAGCGTTTTGGAACAAAATTAATGACCCTATCATGTAGAAGAGCACGCACCGTTAGGACCCATCATTAGAACATGTATTCTTGTGTTAGACATGCTTTCATTCACCTTTTCACATTCTGTGTTTCCATGCCTGGAAAGTGCTTTTCTCAGAGAGAGAGAAGTGCCTTAGGAACATTCTGACTGTACATGCGTCCCGAGCGTTTTGGAACAAACATTAATGACCCTATCATGTAGAAGAGCACGCACCATTATATACATCATCATTAGAACATGTATTCATTAGAACATGTATTCTTGTGGTAGAAATGCTGTCATTCAACTTTTCACATCTTCTGTGTCCATGCCTGCAAAACGCTTTTCTAAGCGAGAGAGAAGTGTCTTAGAGAGCATCTTGATTTTCCATGCGTCCTGAGCGTTTTGGAACAAGATTAATGACTCTATCATGTAGAAGAGCACGCACCATTATAGGAATCATCATCATTAGAACACGTATTCATTAGAACATGTATTATTATGGCGTCCTAAGCGTTTTGGAACACAATTAATGACCATATCATGGAGAAGAGCACGCACCATTATAGGACCCATCATTAGAACATGTATTCTTGTGTTAGAAATGCTTTTATTCTCCTTTTCAAATCTTGTGTTTCGATGCCGGGAAAACGCTTTTCTCAGCGAGCGAGAAGTGTCTTAGGAACATTCTGACTGTACATGCGTCCTGAGCGTTTTGGAACAAGATTAATGATCCTATCATGTAGAAGAGCACGCACCATTATAGGAATCATCATTAGAACATGTATTCATTATAACATGTATTCTTGTGGCGTCATAAGCGTTTTGGAACAAAATTAATGACCCTATCATGTAAAAGAGCACGCACCGTTAGGACCCATCATTAGAACATGTATTCTTGTGTTAGACATGCTTTCATTCACCTTTTCACATTCTGTGTTTCCATGCCTGGAAAGTGCTTTTCTCAGAGAGAGAGAAGTGTCTTAGGAACATTCTGACTGTACATGCGTCCCGAGCGTTTTGGAACAAACATTAATGACCCTATCATGTAGAAGAGCACGCACCATTATATACATCATAATTAGAACATGTATTCATTAGAACATGTATTCTTGTGGTAGAAATGCTGTCATTCAACTTTTCACATCTTCTGTGTCTATGCCTGCAAAACGCTTTTCTAAGCGAGAGAGAAGTGTCTTAGAGAGCATCTTGATTTTCCATGCGTCCTGAGCGTTTTGGAACAAGATTAATGACTCTATCATGTAGAAGAGCACGCACCATTATAGGAATCATCATTAGAACACGTATTCATTAGAACATGTATTATTATGGCGTCCTAAGCGTTTTGGAACACAATTAATGACCATATCATGGAGAAGAGCACGCACCATTATAGGACCCATCATTAGAACATGTATTCTTGTGTTAGAAATGCTTTTATTCACCTTTTCAAATCTTGTGTTTCGATGCCGGGAAAACGCTTTTCTCAGCGAGCGAGAAGTGTCTTAGGAACATTCTGACTGTACATGCGTCCTGAGCGTTTTGGAACAAGATTAATGATCCTATCATGTAGAAGAGCATGCACCATTATAGGAATCATCATTAGAACATGTATTCATTATAACATGTATTCTTGTGGCGTCATAAGCGTTTTGGAACAAAATTAATGACCCTATCATGTAGAAGAGCACGCACCGTTAGGACCCATCATTAGAACATGTATTCTTGTGTTAGACATGCTTTCATTCACCTTTTCACATTCTGTGTTTCCATGCCTGGAAAGTGCTTTTCTCAGAGAGAGAGAAGTGCCTTAGGAACATTCTGACTGTACATGCGTCCCGAGCGTTTTGGAACAAACATTAATGACCCTATCATGTAGAAGAGCACGCACCATTATATACATCATCATTAGAACATGTATTCATTAGAACATGTATTCTTGTGGTAGAAATGCTGTCATTCAACTTTTCACATCTTCTGTGTCCATGCCTGCAAAACGCTTTTCTAAGCGAGAGAGAAGTGTCTTAGAGAGCATCTTGATTTTCCATGCGTCCTGAGCGTTTTGGAACAAGATTAATGACTCTATCATGTAGAAGAGCACGCACCATTATAGGAATCATCATCATTAGAACACGTATTCATTAGAACATGTATTATTATGGCGTCCTAAGCGTTTTGGAACACAATTAATGACCATATCATGGAGAAGAGCACGCACCATTATAGGACCCATCATTAGAACATGTATTCTTGTGTTAGAAATGCTTTTATTCTCCTTTTCAAATCTTGTGTTTCGATGCCGGGAAAACGCTTTTCTCAGCGAGCGAGAAGTGTCTTAGGAACATTCTGACTGTACATGCGTCCTGAGCGTTTTGGAACAAGATTAATGATCCTATCATGTAGAAGAGCACGCACCATTATAGGAATCATCATTAGAACATGTATTCATTATAACATGTATTCTTGTGGCGTCATAAGCGTTTTGGAACAAAATTAATGACCCTATCATGTAGAAGAGCACGCACCGTTAGGACCCATCATTAGAACATGTATTCTTGTGTTAGACATGCTTTCATTCACCTTTTCACATTCTGTGTTTCCATGCCTGGAAAGTGCTTTTCTCAGAGAGAGAGAAGTGTCTTAGGAACATTCTGACTGTACATGCGTCCCGAGCGTTTTGGAACAAACATTAATGACCCTATCATGTAGAAGAGCACGCACCATTATATACATCATAATTAGAACATGTATTCATTAGAACATGTATTCTTGTGGTAGAAATGCTGTCATTCAACTTTTCACATCTTCTGTGTCTATGCCTGCAAAACGCTTTTCTAAGCGAGAGAGAAGTGTCTTAGAGAGCATCTTGATTTTCCATGCGTCCTGAGCGTTTTGGAACAAGATTAATGACTCTATCATGTAGAAGAGCACGCACCATTATAGGAATCATCATTAGAACACGTATTCATTAGAACATGTATTATTATGGCGTCCTAAGCGTTTTGGAACACAATTAATGACCATATCATGGAGAAGAGCACGCACCATTATAGGACCCATCATTAGAACATGTATTCTTGTGTTAGAAATGCTTTTATTCACCTTTTCAAATCTTGTGTTTCGGTGCCGGGAAAACGCTTTTCTCAGCGAGCGAGAAGTGTCTTAGGAACATTCTGACTGTACATGCGTCCTGAGCGTTTTGGAACAAGATTAATGATCCTATCATGTAGAAGAGCACGCACCATTATAGGAATCATCATTAGAACATGTATTCATTATAACATGTATTCTTGTGGCGTCATAAGCGTTTTGGAACAAAATTAATGACCCTATCATGTAGAAGAGCACGCACCGTTAGGACCCATCATTAGAACATGTATTCTTGTGTTAGACATGCTTTCATTCACCTTTTCACATTCTGTGTTTCCATGCCTGGAAAGTGCTTTTCTCAGAGAGAGAGAAGTGTCTTAGGAACATTCTGACTGTACATGCGTCCCGAGCGTTTTGGAACAAACATTAATGACCCTATCATGTAGAAGAGCACGCACCATTATATACATCATAATTAGAACATGTATTCATTAGAACATGTATTCTTGTGGTAGAAATGCTGTCATTCAACTTTTCACATCTTCTGTGTCTATGCCTGCAAAACGCTTTTCTAAGCGAGAGAGAAGTGTCTTAGAGAGCATCTTGATTTTCCATGCGTCCTGAGCGTTTTGGAACAAGATTAATGACTCTATCATGTAGAAGAGCACGCACCATTATAGGAATCATCATTAGAACACGTATTCATTAGAACATGTATTATTATGGCGTCCTAAGCGTTTTGGAACACAATTAATGACCATATCATGGAGAAGAGCACGCACCATTATAGGACCCATCATTAGAACATGTATTCTTGTGTTAGAAATGCTTTTATTCACCTTTTCAAATCTTGTGTTTCGATGCCGGGAAAACGCTTTTCTCAGCGAGCGAGAAGTGTCTTAGGAACATTCTGACTGTACATGCGTCCTGAGCGTTTTGGAACAAGATTAATGATCCTATCATGTAGAAGAGCATGCACCATTATAGGAATCATCATTAGAACATGTATTCATTATAACATGTATTCTTGTGGCGTCATAAGCGTTTTGGAACAAAATTAATGACCCTATCATGTAGAAGAGCACGCACCGTTAGGACCCATCATTAGAACATGTATTCTTGTGTTAGACATGCTTTCATTCACCTTTTCACATTCTGTGTTTCCATGCCTGGAAAGTGCTTTTCTCAGAGAGAGAGAAGTGCCTTAGGAACATTCTGACTGTACATGCGTCCCGAGCGTTTTGGAACAAACATTAATGACCCTATCATGTAGAAGAGCACGCACCATTATATACATCATCATTAGAACATGTATTCATTAGAACATGTATTCTTGTGGTAGAAATGCTGTCATTCAACTTTTCACATCTTCTGTGTCCATGCCTGCAAAACGCTTTTCTAAGCGAGAGAGAAGTGTCTTAGAGAGCATCTTGATTTTCCATGCGTCCTGAGCGTTTTGGAACAAGATTAATGACTCTATCATGTAGAAGAGCACGCACCATTATAGGAATCATCATCATTAGAACACGTATTCATTAGAACATGTATTATTATGGCGTCCTAAGCGTTTTGGAACACAATTAATGACCATATCATGGAGAAGAGCACGCACCATTATAGGACCCATCATTAGAACATGTATTCTTGTGTTAGAAATGCTTTTATTCTCCTTTTCAAATCTTGTGTTTCGATGCCGGGAAAACGCTTTTCTCAGCGAGCGAGAAGTGTCTTAGGAACATTCTGACTGTACATGCGTCCTGAGCGTTTTGGAACAAGATTAATGATCCTATCATGTAGAAGAGCACGCACCATTATAGGAATCATCATTAGAACATGTATTCATTATAACATGTATTCTTGTGGCGTCATAAGCGTTTTGGAACAAAATTAATGACCCTATCATGTAGAAGAGCACGCACCGTTAGGACCCATCATTAGAACATGTATTCTTGTGTTAGACATGCTTTCATTCACCTTTTCACATTCTGTGTTTCCATGCCTGGAAAGTGCTTTTCTCAGAGAGAGAGAAGTGTCTTAGGAACATTCTGACTGTACATGCGTCCCGAGCGTTTTGGAACAAACATTAATGACCCTATCATGTAGAAGAGCACGCACCATTATATACATCATAATTAGAACATGTATTCATTAGAACATGTATTCTTGTGGTAGAAATGCTGTCATTCAACTTTTCACATCTTCTGTGTCTATGCCTGCAAAACGCTTTTCTAAGCGAGAGAGAAGTGTCTTAGAGAGCATCTTGATTTTCCATGCGTCCTGAGCGTTTTGGAACAAGATTAATGACTCTATCATGTAGAAGAGCACGCACCATTATAGGAATCATCATTAGAACACGTATTCATTAGAACATGTATTATTATGGCGTCCTAAGCGTTTTGGAACACAATTAATGACCATATCATGGAGAAGAGCACGCACCATTATAGGACCCATCATTAGAACATGTATTCTTGTGTTAGAAATGCTTTTATTCACCTTTTCAAATCTTGTGTTTCGGTGCCGGGAAAACGCTTTTCTCAGCGAGCGAGAAGTGTCTTAGGAACATTCTGACTGTACATGCGTCCTGAGCGTTTTGGAACAAGATTAATGATCCTATCATGTAGAAGAGCATGCACCATTATAGGAATCATCATTAGAACATGTATTCATTATAACATGTATTCTTGTGGCGTCATAAGCGTTTTGGAACAAAATTAATGACCCTATCATGTAGAAGAGCACGCACCGTTAGGACCCATCATTAGAACATGTATTCTTGTGTTAGACATGCTTTCATTCACCTTTTCACATTCTGTGTTTCCATGCCTGGAAAGTGCTTTTCTCAGAGAGAGAGAAGTGTCTTAGGAACATTCTGACTGTACATGCGTCCCGAGCGTTTTGGAACAAACATTAATGACCCTATCATGTAGAAGAGCACGCACCATTATATACATCATCATTAGAACATGTATTCATTAGAACATGTATTCTTGTGGTAGAAATGCTGTCATTCAACTTTTCACATCTTCTGTGTCCATGCCTGCAAAACGCTTTTCTAAGCGAGAGAGAAGTGTCTTAGAGAGCATCTTGATTTTCCATGCGTCCTGAGCGTTTTGGAACAAGATTAATGACTCTATCATGTAGAAGAGCACGCACCATTATAGGAATCATCATTAGAACACGTATTCATTAGAACATGTATTATTATGGCGTCCTAAGCGTTTTGAAACACAATTTATGACCATATCATGGAGAAGAGCACGCACCATTATAGGACCCATCATTAGAACATGTATTCTTGTGTTAGAAATGCTTTTATTCACCTTTTCAAATCTTGTGTTTCGATGCCGGGAAAACGCTTTTCTCAGCGAGCGAGAAGTGTCTTAGGAACATTCTGACTGTACATGCGTCCTGAGCGTTTTGGAACAAGATTAATGATCCTATCATGTAGAAGAGCACGCACCATTATAGGAATCATCATTAGAACATGTATTCATTATAACATGTATTCTTGTGGCGTCATAAGCGTTTTGGAACAAAATGAATGACCCTATCATGTAGAAGAGCACGCACCGTTAGGACCCATCATTAGAACATGTATTCTTTTGTTAGACATGCTTTCATTCACCTTTTCACATTCTGTGTTTCCATGCCTGGAAAGTGCTTTTCTCAGAGAGAGAGAAGTGTTTTAGGAACATTCTGACTGTACATGCGTCCCGAGCGTTTTGGAACAAAACATTAATGACCCTATCATGTAGAAGAGCACGCACCATTATATACATCATCATTAGAACATGTATTCATTAGAACATGTATTCTTGTGGTAGAAATGCTGTCATTCAACTTTTCACATCTTCTGTGTCCATGCCTGCAAAACGCTTTTCTAAGCGAGTGAGAAGTGTCTTAGGAACATTCTGACTGTACATGCGTCCTGAGCGTTTGGAACAAAACATTAATGACCCTATCATGTAGAACAGCACGCACCATTATATACATCATCATTAGAACATGTATTCATTAGAACATGTATTCTTGTGGTAGAAATGCTGTCATTCAACTTTTCACATCTTCTGTGTCCATGCCTGCAAAACGCTTTTCTAAGCGAGAGAGAAGTGTCTTAGGAACATTCTGACTGTACATGCGTCCTGAGCGTTTGGAACAAAACATTAATGACCCTATCATGTAGAACAGCACGCACCATTATATACATCATCATTAGAACATGTATTCATTAGAACATGTATTCTTTTTTTAGAAATGCTTTTATTGACCCTTTCACATTTTGTGTTTCCATGCCCGGAAAATGCTTTTCTCAGAGAGAGAGAAGTGTCTTAGAGAGCATCTTGATTTTCCATGCGTCCTGAGCGTTTTGGAACAAGATTAATGACTCTATCATGTAGAAGAGCACGCACCATTATAGGAATCATCATTAGAACACGTATTCATTAGAACATGTATTATTATGGCGTCCTAAGCGTTTTGGAAAACAATTAATGACCATATCATGGAGAAGAGCACGCACCATTATAGGACCCATCATTAGAACATGTATTCTTGTGTTAGAAATGCTTTTATTCACCTTTTCAAATCTTGTGTTTCGATGCCGGGAAAACGCATTTCTCAGCGAGCGAGAAGTGTCTTAGGAACATTCTGACTGTACATGCGTCCTGAGCGTTTTGGAACAAGATTAATGATCCTATCATGTAGAAGAGCACGCACCATTATAGGAATCATCATTAGAACATGTATTCATTATAACATGTATTCTTGTGGCGTCATAAGCGTTTTGGAACAAAATTAATGACCCTATCATGTAGAAGAGCACGCACCGTTAGGACCCATCATTAGAACATGTATTCTTGTGTTAGACATGCTTTCATTCACCTTTTCACATTCTGTGTTTCCATGCCTGGAAAGTGCTTTTCTCAGAGAGAGAGGTGTCTTAGGAACATTCTGACTGTACATGCGTCCTGAGCGTTTTGGAACAAGATTAATGATCCTATCATGTAGAAGAGCATGCACCATTATAGGAATCATCATTAGAACATGTATTCATTATAACATGTATTCTTGTGGCGTCATAAGCGTTTTGGAACAAAATTAATGACCCTATCATGTAGAAGAGCACGCACCGTTAGGACCCATCATTAGAACATGTATTCTTGTGTTAGACATGCTTTCATTCACCTTTTCACATTCTGTGTTTCCATGCCTGGAAAGTGCTTTTCTCAGAGAGAGAGAAGTGTCTTAGGAACATTCTGACTGTACATGCGTCCCGAGCGTTTTGGAACAAACATTAATGACCCTATCATGTAGAAGAGCACGCACCATTATATACATCATCATTAGAACATGTATTCATTAGAACATGTATTCTTGTGGTAGAAATGCTGTCATTCAACTTTTCACATCTGTGTCCATGCCTGCAAAACGCTTTTCTAAGCGAGAGAGAAGTGTCTTAGAGAGCATCTTGATTTTCCATGCGTCCTGAGCGTTTTGGAACAAGATTAATGACTCTATCATGTAGAAGAGCACGCACCATTATAGGAATCATCATTAGAACACGTATTCATTAGAACATGTATTATTATGGCGTCCTAAGCGTTTTGAAACACAATTAATGACCATATCATGGAGAAGAGCACGCACCATTATAGGACCCATCATTAGAACATGTATTCTTGTGTTAGAAATGCTTTTATTCACCTTTTCAAATCTTGTGTTTCGATGCCGGGAAAACGCTTTTCTCAGCGAGCGAGAAGTGTCTTAGGAACATTCTGACTGTACATGCGTCCTGAGCGTTTTGGAACAAGATTAATGATCCTATCATGTAGAAGAGCACGCACCATTATAGGAATCATCATTAGAACATGTATTCATTATAACATGTATTCTTGTGGCGTCATAAGCGTTTTGGAACAAAATGAATGACCCTATCATGTAGAAGAGCACGCACCGTTAGGACCCATCATTAGAACATGTATTCTTTTGTTAGACATGCTTTCATTCACCTTTTCACATTCTGTGTTTCCATGCCTGGAAAGTGCTTTTCTCAGAGAGAGAGAAGTGTTTTAGGAACATTCTGACTGTACATGCGTCCCGAGCGTTTTGGAACAAAACATTAATGACCCTATCATGTAGAAGAGCACGCACCATTATATACATCATCATTAGAACATGTATTCATTAGAACATGTATTCTTGTGGTAGAAATGCTGTCATTCAACTTTTCACATCTTCTGTGTCCATGCCTGCAAAACGCTTTTCTAAGCGAGTGAGAAGTGTCTTAGGAACATTCTGACTGTACATGCGTCCTGAGCGTTTGGAACAAAACATTAATGACCCTATCATGTAGAACAGCACGCACCATTATATACATCATCATTAGAACATGTATTCATTAGAACATGTATTCTTGTGGTAGAAATGCTGTCATTCAACTTTTCACATCTTCTGTGTCCATGCCTGCAAAACGCTTTTCTAAGCGAGAGAGAAGTGTCTTAGGAACATTCTGACTGTACATGCGTCCTGAGCGTTTGGAACAAAACATTAATGACCCTATCATGTAGAACAGCACGCACCATTATATACATCATCATTAGAACATGTATTCATTAGAACATGTATTCTTTTTTTAGAAATGCTTTTATTGACCCTTTCACATTTTGTGTTTCCATGCCCGGAAAATGCTTTTCTCAGAGAGAGAGAAGTGTCTTAGGAACATTCTGACTGTACATGCGTCCCGAGCGTTTTGGAACAAACATTAATGACCCTATCATGTAGAAGAGCACGCACCATTATATACATCATCATTAGAACATGTATTCATTAGAACATGTATTCTTGTGGTAGAAATGCTGTCATTCAACTTTTCACATCTGTGTCCATGCCTGCAAAACGCTTTTCTAAGCGAGAGAGAAGTGTCTTAGAGAGCATCTTGATTTTCCATGCGTCCTGAGCGTTTTGGAACAAGATTAATGACTCTATCATGTAGAAGAGCACGCACCATTATAGGAATCATCATTAGAACACGTATTCATTAGAACATGTATTATTATGGCGTCCTAAGCGTTTTGAAACACAATTAATGACCATATCATGGAGAAGAGCACGCACCATTATAGGACCCATCATTAGAACATGTATTCTTGTGTTAGAAATGCTTTTATTCACCTTTTCAAATCTTGTGTTTCGATGCCGGGAAAACGCTTTTCTCAGCGAGCGAGAAGTGTCTTAGGAACATTCTGACTGTACATGCGTCCTGAGCGTTTTGGAACAAGATTAATGATCCTATCATGTAGAAGAGCACGCACCATTATAGGAATCATCATTAGAACATGTATTCATTATAACATGTATTCTTGTGGCGTCATAAGCGTTTTGGAACAAAATGAATGACCCTATCATGTAGAAGAGCACGCACCGTTAGGACCCATCATTAGAACATGTATTCTTTTGTTAGACATGCTTTCATTCACCTTTTCACATTCTGTGTTTCCATGCCTGGAAAGTGCTTTTCTCAGAGAGAGAGAAGTGTTTTAGGAACATTCTGACTGTACATGCGTCCCGAGCGTTTTGGAACAAAACATTAATGACCCTATCATGTAGAAGAGCACGCACCATTATATACATCATCATTAGAACATGTATTCATTAGAACATGTATTCTTGTGGTAGAAATGCTGTCATTCAACTTTTCACATCTTCTGTGTCCATGCCTGCAAAACGCTTTTCTAAGCGAGTGAGAAGTGTCTTAGGAACATTCTGACTGTACATGCGTCCTGAGCGTTTGGAACAAAACATTAATGACCCTATCATGTAGAACAGCACGCACCATTATATACATCATCATTAGAACATGTATTCATTAGAACATGTATTATTGTGGTAGAAATGCTGTCATTCAACTTTTCACATCTTCTGTGTCCATGCCTGCAAAACGCTTTTCTAAGCGAGAGAGAAGTGTCTTAGGAACATTCTGACTGTACATGCGTCCTGAGCGTTTGGAACAAAACATTAATGACCCTATCATGTAGAACAGCACGCACCATTATATACATCATCATTAGAACATGTATTCATTAGAACATGTATTCTTTTTTTAGAAATGCTTTTATTGACCCTTTCACATTTTGTGTTTCCATGCCCGGAAAATGCTTTTCTCAGAGAGAGAGAAGTGTCTTAGAGAGCATCTTGATTTTCCATGCGTCCTGAGCGTTTTGGAACAAGATTAATGACTCTATCATGTAGAAGAGCACGCACCATTATAGGAATCATCATTAGAACACGTATTCATTAGAACATGTATTATTATGGCGTCCTAAGCGTTTTGGAAAACAATTAATGACCATATCATGGAGAAGAGCACGCACCATTATAGGACCCATCATTAGAACATGTATTCTTGTGTTAGAAATGCTTTTATTCACCTTTTCAAATCTTGTGTTTCGATGCCGGGAAAACGCATTTCTCAGCGAGCGAGAAGTGTCTTAGGAACATTCTGACTGTACATGCGTCCTGAGCGTTTTGGAACAAGATTAATGATCCTATCATGTAGAAGAGCACGCACCATTATAGGAATCATCATTAGAACATGTATTCATTATAACATGTATTCTTGTGGCGTCATAAGCGTTTTGGAACAAAATTAATGACCCTATCATGTAGAAGAGCACGCACCGTTAGGACCCATCATTAGAACATGTATTCTTGTGTTAGACATGCTTTCATTCACCTTTTCACATTCTGTGTTTCCATGCCTGGAAAGTGCTTTTCTCAGAGAGAGAGAAGTGTCTTAGGAACATTCTGACTGTACATGCGTCCTGAGCGTTTTGGAACAAGATTAATGATCCTATCATGTAGAAGAGCATGCACCATTATAGGAATCATCATTAGAACATGTATTCATTATAACATGTATTCTTGTGGCGTCATAAGCGTTTTGGAACAAAATTAATGACCCTATCATGTAGAAGAGCACGCACCGTTAGGACCCATCATTAGAACATGTATTCTTGTGTTAGACATGCTTTCATTCACCTTTTCACATTCTGTGTTTCCATGCCTGGAAAGTGCTTTTCTCAGAGAGAGAGAAGTGTCTTAGGAACATTCTGACTGTACATGCGTCCCGAGCGTTTTGGAACAAACATTAATGACCCTATCATGTAGAAGAGCACGCACCATTATATACATCATCATTAGAACATGTATTCATTAGAACATGTATTCTTGTGGTAGAAATGCTGTCATTCAACTTTTCACATCTGTGTCCATGCCTGCAAAACGCTTTTCTAAGCGAGAGAGAAGTGTCTTAGAGAGCATCTTGATTTTCCATGCGTCCTGAGCGTTTTGGAACAAGATTAATGACTCTATCATGTAGAAGAGCACGCACCATTATAGGAATCATCATTAGAACACGTATTCATTAGAACATGTATTATTATGGCGTCCTAAGCGTTTTGAAACACAATTAATGACCATATCATGGAGAAGAGCACGCACCATTATAGGACCCATCATTAGAACATGTATTCTTGTGTTAGAAATGCTTTTATTCACCTTTTCAAATCTTGTGTTTCGATGCCGGGAAAACGCTTTTCTCAGCGAGCGAGAAGTGTCTTAGGAACATTCTGACTGTACATGCGTCCTGAGCGTTTTGGAACAAGATTAATGATCCTATCATGTAGAAGAGCACGCACCATTATAGGAATCATCATTAGAACATGTATTCATTATAACATGTATTCTTGTGGCGTCATAAGCGTTTTGGAACAAAATGAATGACCCTATCATGTAGAAGAGCACGCACCGTTAGGACCCATCATTAGAACATGTATTCTTTTGTTAGACATGCTTTCATTCACCTTTTCACATTCTGTGTTTCCATGCCTGGAAAGTGCTTTTCTCAGAGAGAGAGAAGTGTTTTAGGAACATTCTGACTGTACATGCGTCCCGAGCGTTTTGGAACAAAACATTAATGACCCTATCATGTAGAAGAGCACGCACCATTATATACATCATCATTAGAACATGTATTCATTAGAACATGTATTCTTGTGGTAGAAATGCTGTCATTCAACTTTTCACATCTTCTGTGTCCATGCCTGCAAAACGCTTTTCTAAGCGAGTGAGAAGTGTCTTAGGAACATTCTGACTGTACATGCGTCCTGAGCGTTTGGAACAAAACATTAATGACCCTATCATGTAGAACAGCACGCACCATTATATACATCATCATTAGAACATGTATTCATTAGAACATGTATTCTTGTGGTAGAAATGCTGTCATTCAACTTTTCACATCTTCTGTGTCCATGCCTGCAAAACGCTTTTCTAAGCGAGAGAGAAGTGTCTTAGGAACATTCTGACTGTACATGCGTCCTGAGCGTTTGGAACAAAACATTAATGACCCTATCATGTAGAACAGCACGCACCATTATATACATCATCATTAGAACATGTATTCATTAGAACATGTATTCTTGTGGTAGAAATGCTGTCATTCAACTTTTCACATCTTCTGTGTCCATGCCTGCAAAACGCTTTTCTAAGCGAGAGAGAAGTGTCTTAGAGAGCATCTTGATTTTCCATGCGTCCTGAGCGTTTTGGAACAAGATTAATGACTCTATCATGTAGAAGAGCACGCACCATTATAGGAATCATCATTAGAACACGTATTCATTAGAACATGTATTATTATGGCGTCCTAAGCGTTTTGAAACACAATTTATGACCATATCATGGAGAAGAGCACGCACCATTATAGGACCCATCATTAGAACATGTATTCTTGTGTTAGAAATGCTTTTATTCACCTTTTCAAATCTTGTGTTTCGATGCCGGGAAAACGCTTTTCTCAGCGAGCGAGAAGTGTCTTAGGAACATTCTGACTGTACATGCGTCCTGAGCGTTTTGGAACAAGATTAATGATCCTATCATGTAGAAGAGCACGCACCATTATAGGAATCATCATTAGAACATGTATTCATTATAACATGTATTCTTGTGGCGTCATAAGCGTTTTGGAACAAAATGAATGACCCTATCATGTAGAAGAGCACGCACCGTTAGGACCCATCATTAGAACATGTATTCTTTTGTTAGACATGCTTTCATTCACCTTTTCACATTCTGTGTTTCCATGCCTGGAAAGTGCTTTTCTCAGAGAGAGAGAAGTGTTTTAGGAACATTCTGACTGTACATGCGTCCCGAGCGTTTTGGAACAAAACATTAATGACCCTATCATGTAGAAGAGCACGCACCATTATATACATCATCATTAGAACATGTATTCATTAGAACATGTATTCTTGTGGTAGAAATGCTGTCATTCAACTTTTCACATCTTCTGTGTCCATGCCTGCAAAACGCTTTTCTAAGCGAGTGAGAAGTGTCTTAGGAACATTCTGACTGTACATGCGTCCTGAGCGTTTGGAACAAAACATTAATGACCCTATCATGTAGAACAGCACGCACCATTATATACATCATCATTAGAACATGTATTCATTAGAACATGTATTCTTGTGGTAGAAATGCTGTCATTCAACTTTTCACATCTTCTGTGTCCATGCCTGCAAAACGCTTTTCTAAGCGAGAGAGAAGTGTCTTAGGAACATTCTGACTGTACATGCGTCCTGAGCGTTTGGAACAAAACATTAATGACCCTATCATGTAGAACAGCACGCACCATTATATACATCATCATTAGAACATGTATTCATTAGAACATGTATTCTTTTTTTAGAAATGCTTTTATTGACCCTTTCACATTTTGTGTTTCCATGCCCGGAAAATGCTTTTCTCAGAGAGAGAGAAGTGTCTTAGAGAGCATCTTGATTTTCCATGCGTCCTGAGCGTTTTGGAACAAGATTAATGACTCTATCATGTAGAAGAGCACGCACCATTATAGGAATCATCATTAGAACACGTATTCATTAGAACATGTATTATTATGGCGTCCTAAGCGTTTTGGAAAACAATTAATGACCATATCATGGAGAAGAGCACGCACCATTATAGGACCCATCATTAGAACATGTATTCTTGTGTTAGAAATGCTTTTATTCACCTTTTCAAATCTTGTGTTTCGATGCCGGGAAAACGCATTTCTCAGCGAGCGAGAAGTGTCTTAGGAACATTCTGACTGTACATGCGTCCTGAGCGTTTTGGAACAAGATTAATGATCCTATCATGTAGAAGAGCACGCACCATTATAGGAATCATCATTAGAACATGTATTCATTATAACATGTATTCTTGTGGCGTCATAAGCGTTTTGGAACAAAATTAATGACCCTATCATGTAGAAGAGCACGCACCGTTAGGACCCATCATTAGAACATGTATTCTTGTGTTAGACATGCTTTCATTCACCTTTTCACATTCTGTGTTTCCATGCCTGGAAAGTGCTTTTCTCAGAGAGAGAGAAGTGTCTTAGGAACATTCTGACTGTACATGCGTCCTGAGCGTTTTGGAACAAGATTAATGATCCTATCATGTAGAAGAGCATGCACCATTATAGGAATCATCATTAGAACATGTATTCATTATAACATGTATTCTTGTGGCGTCATAAGCGTTTTGGAACAAAATTAATGACCCTATCATGTAGAAGAGCACGCACCGTTAGGACCCATCATTAGAACATGTATTCTTGTGTTAGACATGCTTTCATTCACCTTTTCACATTCTGTGTTTCCATGCCTGGAAAGTGCTTTTCTCAGAGAGAGAGAAGTGTCTTAGGAACATTCTGACTGTACATGCGTCCCGAGCGTTTTGGAACAAACATTAATGACCCTATCATGTAGAAGAGCACGCACCATTATATACATCATCATTAGAACATGTATTCATTAGAACATGTATTCTTGTGGTAGAAATGCTGTCATTCAACTTTTCACATCTGTGTCCATGCCTGCAAAACGCTTTTCTAAGCGAGAGAGAAGTGTCTTAGAGAGCATCTTGATTTTCCATGCGTCCTGAGCGTTTTGGAACAAGATTAATGACTCTATCATGTAGAAGAGCACGCACCATTATAGGAATCATCATTAGAACACGTATTCATTAGAACATGTATTATTATGGCGTCCTAAGCGTTTTGAAACACAATTAATGACCATATCATGGAGAAGAGCACGCACCATTATAGGACCCATCATTAGAACATGTATTCTTGTGTTAGAAATGCTTTTATTCACCTTTTCAAATCTTGTGTTTCGATGCCGGGAAAACGCTTTTCTCAGCGAGCGAGAAGTGTCTTAGGAACATTCTGACTGTACATGCGTCCTGAGCGTTTTGGAACAAGATTAATGATCCTATCATGTAGAAGAGCACGCACCATTATAGGAATCATCATTAGAACATGTATTCATTATAACATGTATTCTTGTGGCGTCATAAGCGTTTTGGAACAAAATGAATGACCCTATCATGTAGAAGAGCACGCACCGTTAGGACCCATCATTAGAACATGTATTCTTTTGTTAGACATGCTTTCATTCACCTTTTCACATTCTGTGTTTCCATGCCTGGAAAGTGCTTTTCTCAGAGAGAGAGAAGTGTTTTAGGAACATTCTGACTGTACATGCGTCCCGAGCGTTTTGGAACAAAACATTAATGACCCTATCATGTAGAAGAGCACGCACCATTATATACATCATCATTAGAACATGTATTCATTAGAACATGTATTCTTGTGGTAGAAATGCTGTCATTCAACTTTTCACATCTTCTGTGTCCATGCCTGCAAAACGCTTTTCTAAGCGAGTGAGAAGTGTCTTAGGAACATTCTGACTGTACATGCGTCCTGAGCGTTTGGAACAAAACATTAATGACCCTATCATGTAGAACAGCACGCACCATTATATACATCATCATTAGAACATGTATTCATTAGAACATGTATTCTTGTGGTAGAAATGCTGTCATTCAACTTTTCACATCTTCTGTGTCCATGCCTGCAAAACGCTTTTCTAAGCGAGAGAGAAGTGTCTTAGGAACATTCTGACTGTACATGCGTCCTGAGCGTTTGGAACAAAACATTAATGACCCTATCATGTAGAACAGCACGCACCATTATATACATCATCATTAGAACATGTATTCATTAGAACATGTATTCTTTTTTTAGAAATGCTTTTATTGACCCTTTCACATTTTGTGTTTCCATGCCCGGAAAATGCTTTTCTCAGAGAGAGAGAAGTGTCTTAGAGAGCATCTTGATTTTCCATGCGTCCTGAGCGTTTTGGAACAAGATTAATGACTCTATCATGTAGAAGAGCACGCACCATTATAGGAATCATCATTAGAACACGTATTCATTAGAACATGTATTATTATGGCGTCCTAAGCGTTTTGGAAAACAATTAATGACCATATCATGGAGAAGAGCACGCACCATTATAGGACCCATCATTAGAACATGTATTCTTGTGTTAGAAATGCTTTTATTCACCTTTTCAAATCTTGTGTTTCGATGCCGGGAAAACGCATTTCTCAGCGAGCGAGAAGTGTCTTAGGAACATTCTGACTGTACATGCGTCCTGAGCGTTTTGGAACAAGATTAATGATCCTATCATGTAGAAGAGCACGCACCATTATAGGAATCATCATTAGAACATGTATTCATTATAACATGTATTCTTGTGGCGTCATAAGCGTTTTGGAACAAAATTAATGACCCTATCATGTAGAAGAGCACGCACCGTTAGGACCCATCATTAGAACATGTATTCTTGTGTTAGACATGCTTTCATTCACCTTTTCACATTCTGTGTTTCCATGCCTGGAAAGTGCTTTTCTCAGAGAGAGAGAAGTGTCTTAGGAACATTCTGACTGTACATGCGTCCTGAGCGTTTTGGAACAAGATTAATGATCCTATCATGTAGAAGAGCATGCACCATTATAGGAATCATCATTAGAACATGTATTCATTATAACATGTATTCTTGTGGCGTCATAAGCGTTTTGGAACAAAATTAATGACCCTATCATGTAGAAGAGCACGCACCGTTAGGACCCATCATTAGAACATGTATTCTTGTGTTAGACATGCTTTCATTCACCTTTTCACATTCTGTGTTTCCATGCCTGGAAAGTGCTTTTCTCAGAGAGAGAGAAGTGTCTTAGGAACATTCTGACTGTACATGCGTCCCGAGCGTTTTGGAACAAACATTAATGACCCTATCATGTAGAAGAGCACGCACCATTATATACATCATCATTAGAACATGTATTCATTAGAACATGTATTCTTGTGGTAGAAATGCTGTCATTCAACTTTTCACATCTGTGTCCATGCCTGCAAAACGCTTTTCTAAGCGAGAGAGAAGTGTCTTAGAGAGCATCTTGATTTTCCATGCGTCCTGAGCGTTTTGGAACAAGATTAATGACTCTATCATGTAGAAGAGCACGCACCATTATAGGAATCATCATTAGAACACGTATTCATTAGAACATGTATTATTATGGCGTCCTAAGCGTTTTGAAACACAATTAATGACCATATCATGGAGAAGAGCACGCACCATTATAGGACCCATCATTAGAACATGTATTCTTGTGTTAGAAATGCTTTTATTCACCTTTTCAAATCTTGTGTTTCGATGCCGGGAAAACGCTTTTCTCAGCGAGCGAGAAGTGTCTTAGGAACATTCTGACTGTACATGCGTCCTGAGCGTTTTGGAACAAGATTAATGATCCTATCATGTAGAAGAGCACGCACCATTATAGGAATCATCATTAGAACATGTATTCATTATAACATGTATTCTTGTGGCGTCATAAGCGTTTTGGAACAAAATGAATGACCCTATCATGTAGAAGAGCACGCACCGTTAGGACCCATCATTAGAACATGTATTCTTTTGTTAGACATGCTTTCATTCACCTTTTCACATTCTGTGTTTCCATGCCTGGAAAGTGCTTTTCTCAGAGAGAGAGAAGTGTTTTAGGAACATTCTGACTGTACATGCGTCCCGAGCGTTTTGGAACAAAACATTAATGACCCTATCATGTAGAAGAGCACGCACCATTATATACATCATCATTAGAACATGTATTCATTAGAACATGTATTCTTGTGGTAGAAATGCTGTCATTCAACTTTTCACATCTTCTGTGTCCATGCCTGCAAAACGCTTTTCTAAGCGAGTGAGAAGTGTCTTAGGAACATTCTGACTGTACATGCGTCCTGAGCGTTTGGAACAAAACATTAATGACCCTATCATGTAGAACAGCACGCACCATTATATACATCATCATTAGAACATGTATTCATTAGAACATGTATTCTTGTGGTAGAAATGCTGTCATTCAACTTTTCACATCTTCTGTGTCCATGCCTGCAAAACGCTTTTCTAAGCGAGAGAGAAGTGTCTTAGGAACATTCTGACTGTACATGCGTCCTGAGCGTTTGGAACAAAACATTAATGACCCTATCATGTAGAACAGCACGCACCATTATATACATCATCATTAGAACATGTATTCATTAGAACATGTATTCTTTTTTTAGAAATGCTTTTATTGACCCTTTCACATTTTGTGTTTCCATGCCCGGAAAATGCTTTTCTCAGAGAGAGAGAAGTGTCTTAGAGAGCATCTTGATTTTCCATGCGTCCTGAGCGTTTTGGAACAAGATTAATGACTCTATCATGTAGAAGAGCACGCACCATTATAGGAATCATCATTAGAACACGTATTCATTAGAACATGTATTATTATGGCGTCCTAAGCGTTTTGGAAAACAATTAATGACCATATCATGGAGAAGAGCACGCACCATTTTAGGACCCATCATTAGAACATGTATTCTTGTGTTAGAAATGCTTTTATTCACCTTTTCAAATCTTGTGTTTCGATGCCGGGAAAACGCATTTCTCAGCGAGCGAGAAGTGTCTTAGGAACATTCTGACTGTACATGCGTCCTGAGCGTTTTGGAACAAGATTAATGATCCTATCATGTAGAAGAGCACGCACCATTATAGGAATCATCATTAGAACATGTATTCATTATAACATGTATTCTTGTGGCGTCATAAGCGTTTTGGAACAAAATTAATGACCCTATCATGTAGAAGAGCACGCACCGTTAGGACCCATCATTAGAACATGTATTCTTGTGTTAGACATGCTTTCATTCACCTTTTCACATTCTGTGTTTCCATGCCTGGAAAGTGCTTTTCTCAGAGAGAGAGAAGTGTCTTAGGAACATTCTGACTGTACATGCGTCCTGAGCGTTTTGGAACAAGATTAATGATCCTATCATGTAGAAGAGCATGCACCATTATAGGAATCATCATTAGAACATGTATTCATTATAACATGTATTCTTGTGGCGTCATAAGCGTTTTGGAACAAAATTAATGACCCTATCATGTAGAAGAGCACGCACCATTATATACATCATAATTAGAACATGTATTCATTAGAACATTTATTCTTGTGGTAGAAATGCTGTCATTCAACTTTTCACATCTTCTGTGTCCATGCCTGCAAAACGCTTTTCTAAGCGAGAGAGAAGTGTCTTAGAGAGCATCTTGATTTTCCATGCGTCCTGAGCGTTTTGGAACAAGATTAATGACTCTATCATGTAGAAGAGCACGCACCATTATAGGAATCATCATCATTAGAACACGTATTCATTAGAACATGTATTATTATGGCGTCCTAAGCGTTTTGGAACACAATTAATGACCATATCATGGAGAAGAGCACGCACCATTATAGGACCCATCATTAGAACATGTATTCTTGTGTTAGAAATGCTTTTATTCACCTTTTCAAATCTTGTGTTTCGATGCCGGGAAAACGCTTTTCTCAGCGAGCGAGAAGTGTCTTAGGAACATTCTGACTGTACATGCGTCCTGAGCGTTTTGGAACAAGATTAATGATCCTATCATGTAGAAGAGCACGCACCATTATAGGAATCATCATTAGAACATGTATTCATTATAACATGTATTCTTGTGGCGTCATAAGCGTTTTGGAACAAAATTAATGACCCTATCATGTAGAAGAGCACGCACCGTTAGGACCCATCATTAGAACATGTATTCTTTTGTTAGACATGCTTTCATTCACCTTTTCACATTCTGTGTTTCCATGCCTGGAAAGTGCTTTTCTCAGAGAGAGAGAAGTGTCTTAGGAACATTCTGACTGTACATGCGTCCCGAGCGTTTTGGAACAAAACATTAATGACCCTATCATGTAGAAGAGCACGCACCATTATATACATCATCATTAGAACATGTATTCATTAGAACATGTATTCTTGTGGTAGAAATGCTGTCATTCAACTTTTCACATCTTCTGTGTCCATGCCTGCAAAACGCTTTTCTAAGCGAGAGAGAAGTGTCTTAGGAACATTCTGACTGTACATGCGTCCTGAGCGTTTGGAACAAAACATTAATGACCCTATCATGTAGAACAGCACGCACCATTATATACATCATCATTAGAACATGTATTCATTAGAACATGTATTCTTGTGGTAGAAATGCTGTCATTCAACTTTTCACATCTTCTGTGTCCATGCCTGCAAAACGCTTTTCTAAGCGAGAGAGAAGTGTCTTAGGAACATTCTGACTGTACATGCGTCCTGAGCGTTTGGAACAAAACATTAATGACCCGATCATGTAGAACAGCACGCACCATTATATACATCATCATTAGAACATGTATTCATTAGAACATGTATTCTTTTTTTAGAAATGCTTTTATTGACCCTTTCACATTTTGTGTTTCCATGCCCGGAAAATGCTTTTCTCAGAGAGAGAGAAGTGTCTTAGAGAGCATCTTGATTTTCCATGCGTCCTGAGCGTTTTGGAACAAGATTAATGACTCTATCATGTAGAAGAGCACGCACCATTATAGGAATCATCATTAGAACATGTATTCATTATAACATGTATTCTTGTGGCGTCATAAGCGTTTTGGAACAAAATTAATGACCCTATCATGTAGAAGAGCACGCACCGTTAGGACCCATCATTAGAACATGTATTCTTTTGTTAGACATGCTTTCATTCACCTTTTCACATTCTGTGTTTCCATGCCTGGAAAGTGCTTTTCTCAGAGAGAGAGAAGTGTCCTAGGAACATTCTGACTGTACATGTGTCCCGAGCGTTTTGGAACAAAACATTAATGACCCTATCATGTAGAAGAGCACGCACCATTATATACATCATAATTAGAACATGTATTCATTAGAACATGTATTCTTGTGGTAGAAATGCTGTCATTCAACTTTTCACATCTTCTGTGTCCATGCCTGCAAAACGCTTTTCTAAGCGAGAGAGAAGTGTCTTAGAGAGCATCTTGATTTTCCATGCGTCCTGAGCGTTTTGGAACAAGATTAATGACTCTATCATGTAGAAGAGCACGCACCATTATATGAATCATCATTAGAACACATATTCATTAGAACATGTATTATTATGGCGTCCTAAGCGTTTTGGAACACAATTAATGACCATATCATGGAGAAGAGCACGCACCATTATAGGACCCATCATTAGAACATGTATTCTTGTGTTAGAAATGCTTTTATTCACCTTTTCAAATCTTGTGTTTCGATGCCGGGAAAACGCTTTTCTCAGCGAGCGAGAAGTGTCTTAGGAACATTCTGACTGTACATGCGTCCTGAGCGTTTTGGAACAAGATTAATGATCCTATCATGTAGAAGAGCACGCACCATTATAGGAATCATCATTAGAACATGTATTCATTAGAACATGTATTCTTTTTTTAGAAATGCTTTTATTGACCCTTTCACATTTTGTGTTTCCATGCCCGGAAAATGCTTTTCTCAGAGAGAGAGAAGTGTCTTAGAGAGCATCTTGATTTTCCATGCGTCCTTAGCGTTTTGGAACAAGATTAATGACTCTATCATGTAGAAGAGCACGCACCATTATAGGAATCATCATTAGAACACGTATTCATTAGAACATGTATTATTATGGCGTACTAAGCGTTTTGGAACACAATTAATGACCATATCATGGAGAAGAGCACGCACCATTATAGGACCCACCATTATAACATGTATTCTTGTGTTAGAAATGCTTTTATTCACCTTTTCAAATCTTGTGTTTCGATGCCGGGAAAACGCTTTTCTCAGCGAGCGAGAAGTGTCTTAGGAACATTCTGACTGTACATGCGTCCTGAGCGTTTTGGAACAAGATTAATGATCCTATCATGTAGAAGAGCACGCACCATTATAGGAATCATCATTAGAACATGTATTCATTATAACATGTATTCTTGTGGCGTCATAAGCGTTTTGGAACAAAATTAATGACCCTATCATGTAAAAGAGCACGCACCGTTAGGACCCATCATTAGAACATGTATTCTTTTGTTAGACATGCTTTCATTCACCTTTTCACATTCTGTGTTTCCATGCCTGGAAAGTGCTTTTCTCAGAGAGAGAGAAGTGTCTTAGGAACATTCTGACTGTACATGCGTCCCGAGCGTTTTGGAACAAAACATTAATGACCCTATCATGTAGAAGAGCACGCACCATTATATACATCATCATTAGAACATGTATTCATTAGAACATGTATTCTTGTGGTAGAAATGCTGTCATTCAACTTTTCACATCTTCTGTGTCCATGCCTGCAAAACGCTTTTCTAAGCGAGTGAGAAGTGTCTTAGGAACATTCTGACTGTACATGCGTCCTGAGCGTTTGGAACAAAACATTAATGACCCTATCATGTAGAACAGCACGCACCATTATATACATCATCATTAGAACATGTATTCATTAGAACATGTATTCTTTTTTTAGAAATGCTTTTATTGACCCTTTCACATTTTGTGTTTCCATGCCCGGAAAATGCTTTTCTCAGAGAGAGAGAAGTGTCTTAGAGAGCATCTTGATTTTCCATGCGTCCTGAGCGTTTTGGAACAAGATTAATGACTCTATCATGTAGAAGAGCACGCACCATTATAGGAATCATCATTAGAACACGTATTCATTAGAACATGTATTATTATGGCGTACTAAGCGTTTTGGAACACAATTAATGACCATATCATGGAGAAGAGCACGCACCATTATAGGACCCACCATTAGAACATGTATTCTTGTGTTAGAAATGCTTTTATTCACCTTTTCAAATCTTGTGTTTCGATGCCGGGAAAACGCTTTTCTCAGCGAGCGAGAAGTGTCTTAGGAACATTCTGACTGTACATGCGTCCTGAGCGTTTTGGAACAAGATTAATGATCCTATCATGTAGAAGAGCACGCACCATTATAGGAATCATCATTAGAACATGTATTCATTATAACATGTATTCTTGTGGCGTCATAAGCGTTTTGGAACAAAATTAATGACCCTATCATGTAGAAGAGCACGCACCGTTAGGACCCATCATTAGAACATGTATTCTTGTGTTAGACATGCTTTCATTCACCTTTTCACATTCTGTGTTTCCATGCCTGGAAAGTGCTTTTCTCAGAGAGAGAGAAGTGTCTTAGGAACATTCTGACTGTACATGCGTCCCGAGCGTTTTGGAACAAAACATGAATGACCCTATCATGTAGAAGAGCACGCACCATTATATACATCATAATTAGAACATGTATTCATTAGAACATGTATTCTTGTGGTAGAAATGCTGTCATTCAACTTTTCACATCTTCTGTGTCCATGCCTGCAAAACGCTTTTCTAAGCGAGAGAGAAGTGTCTTAGAGAGCATCTTGATTTTCCATGCGTCCTGAGCGTTTTGGAACAAGATTAATGACTCTATCATGTAGAAGAGCACGCACCATTATAGGAATCATCATTAGAACACGTATTCATTAGAACATGTATTATTATGGCGTCCTAAGCGTTTTGGAACACAATTAATGACCATATCATGGAGAAGAGCACGCACCATTATAGGACCCATCATTAGAACATGTATTCTTGTGTTAGAAATGCTTTTATTCACCTTTTCAAATCTTGTGTTTCGATGCCGGGAAAACGCTTTTCTCAGCGAGCGAGAAGTGTCTTAGGAACATTCTGACTGTACATGCGTCCTGAGCGTTTTGGAACAAGATTAATGATCCTATCATGTAGAAGAGCACGCACCATTATAGGAATCATCATTAGAACATGTATTCATTATAACATGTATTCTTGTGGCGTCATAAGCGTTTTGGAACAAAATTAATGACCCTATCATGTAAAAGAGCACGCACCGTTAGGACCCATCATTAGAACATGTATTCTTTTGTTAGACATGCTTTCATTCACCTTTTCACATTCTGTGTTTCCATGCCTGGAAAGTGCTTTTCTCAGAGAGAGAGAAGTGTCTTAGGAACATTCTGACTGTACATGCGTCCCGAGCGTTTTGGAACAAAACATTAATGACCCTATCATGTAGAAGAGCACGCACCATTATATACATCATCATTAGAACATGTATTCATTAGAACATGTATTCTTGTGGTAGAAATGCTGTCATTCAACTTTTCACATCTTCTGTGTCCATGCCTGCAAAACGCTTTTCTAAGCGAGTGAGAAGTGTCTTAGGAACATTCTGACTGTACATACGTCCTGAGCGTTTGGAACAAAACATTAATGACCCTATCATGTAGAACAGCACGCACCATTATATACATCATCATTAGAACATGTATTCATTAGAACATGTATTCTTGTGGTAGAAATGCTGTCATTCAACTTTTCACATCTTCTGTGTCCATGCCTGCAAAACGCTTTTCTAAGCGAGAGAGAAGTGTCTTAGGAACATTCTGACTGTACATGCGTCCTGAGCGTTTGGAACAAAACATTAATGACCCGATCATGTAGAACAGCACGCACCATTATATACATCATCATTAGAACATGTATTCATTAGAACATGTATTCTTTTTTTAGAAATGCTTTTATTGACCCTTTCACATTTTGTGTTTCCATGCCCGGAAAATGCTTTTCTCAGAGAGAGAGAAGTGTCTTAGAGAGCATCTTGATTTTCCATGCGTCCTGAGCGTTTTGGAACAAGATTAATGACTCTATCATGTAGAAGAGCACGCACCATTATAGGAATCATCATTAGAACATGTATTCATTATAACATGTATTCTTGTGGCGTCATAAGCGTTTTGGAACAAAATTAATGACCCTATCATGTAGAAGAGCACGCACCGTTAGGACCCATCATTAGAACATGTATTCTTTTGTTAGACATGCTTTCATTCACCTTTTCACATTCTGTGTTTCCATGCCTGGAAAGTGCTTTTCTCAGAGAGAGAGAAGTGTCCTAGGAACATTCTGACAGTAGATGTGTCCCGAGCGTTTTGGAACAAAACATTAATGACCCTATCATGTAGAAGAGCACGCACCATTATATACATCATAATTAGAACATGTATTCATTAGAACATGTATTCTTGTGGTAGAAATGCTGTCATTCAACTTTTCACATCTTCTGTGTCCATGCCTGCAAAACGCTTTTCTAAGCGAGAGAGAAGTGTCTTAGAGAGCATCTTGATTTTCCATGCGTCCTGAGCGTTTTGGAACAAGATTAATGACTCTATCATGTAGAAGAGCACGCACCATTATAGGAATCATCATTAGAACACGTATTCATTAGAACATGTATTATTATGGCGTCCTAAGCGTTTTGGAAAACAATTAATGACCATATCATGGAGAAGAGCACGCACCATTATAGGACCCATCATTAGAACATGTATTCTTGTGTTAGAAATGCTTTTATTCACCTTTTCAAATCTTGTGTTTCGATGCCGGGAAAACGCATTTCTCAGCGAGCGAGAAGTGTCTTAGGAACATTCTGACTGTACATGCGTCCTGAGCGTTTTGGAACAAGATTAATGATCCTATCATGTAGAAGAGCACGCACCATTATAGGAATCATCATTAGAACATGTATTCATTATAACATGTATTCTTGTGGCGTCATAAGCGTTTTGGAACAAAATTAATGACCCTATCATGTAGAAGAGCACGCACCGTTAGGACCCATCATTAGAACATGTATTCTTGTGTTAGACATGCTTTCATTCACCTTTTCACATTCTGTGTTTCCATGCCTGGAAAGTGCTTTTCTCAGAGAGAGAGAAGTGTCTTAGGAACATTCTGACTGTACATGCGTCCTGAGCGTTTTGGAACAAGATTAATGATCCTATCATGTAGAAGAGCATGCACCATTATAGGAATCATCATTAGAACATGTATTCATTATAACATGTATTCTTGTGGCGTCATAAGCGTTTTGGAACAAAATTAATGACCCTATCATGTAGAAGAGCACGCACCGTTAGGACCCATCATTAGAACATGTATTCTTGTGTTAGACATGCTTTCATTCACCTTTTCACATTCTGTGTTTCCATGCCTGGAAAGTGCTTTTCTCAGAGAGAGAGAAGTGTCTTAGGAACATTCTGACTGTACATGCGTCCCGAGCGTTTTGGAACAAACATTAATGACCCTATCATGTAGAAGAGCACGCACCATTATATACATCATCATTAGAACATGTATTCATTAGAACATGTATTCTTGTGGTAGAAATGCTGTCATTCAACTTTTCACATCTGTGTCCATGCCTGCAAAACGCTTTTCTAAGCGAGAGAGAAGTGTCTTAGAGAGCATCTTGATTTTCCATGCGTCCTGAGCGTTTTGGAACAAGATTAATGACTCTATCATGTAGAAGAGCACGCACCATTATAGGAATCATCATTAGAACACGTATTCATTAGAACATGTATTATTATGGCGTCCTAAGCGTTTTGAAACACAATTAATGACCATATCATGGAGAAGAGCACGCACCATTATAGGACCCATCATTAGAACATGTATTCTTGTGTTAGAAATGCTTTTATTCACCTTTTCAAATCTTGTGTTTCGATGCCGGGAAAACGCTTTTCTCAGCGAGCGAGAAGTGTCTTAGGAACATTCTGACTGTACATGCGTCCTGAGCGTTTTGGAACAAGATTAATGATCCTATCATGTAGAAGAGCACGCACCATTATAGGAATCATCATTAGAACATGTATTCATTATAACATGTATTCTTGTGGCGTCATAAGCGTTTTGGAACAAAATGAATGACCCTATCATGTAGAAGAGCACGCACCGTTAGGACCCATCATTAGAACATGTATTCTTTTGTTAGACATGCTTTCATTCACCTTTTCACATTCTGTGTTTCCATGCCTGGAAAGTGCTTTTCTCAGAGAGAGAGAAGTGTTTTAGGAACATTCTGACTGTACATGCGTCCCGAGCGTTTTGGAACAAAACATTAATGACCCTATCATGTAGAAGAGCACGCACCATTATATACATCATCATTAGAACATGTATTCATTAGAACATGTATTCTTGTGGTAGAAATGCTGTCATTCAACTTTTCACATCTTCTGTGTCCATGCCTGCAAAACGCTTTTCTAAGCGAGTGAGAAGTGTCTTAGGAACATTCTGACTGTACATGCGTCCTGAGCGTTTGGAACAAAACATTAATGACCCTATCATGTAGAACAGCACGCACCATTATATACATCATCATTAGAACATGTATTCATTAGAACATGTATTCTTGTGGTAGAAATGCTGTCATTCAACTTTTCACATCTTCTGTGTCCATGCCTGCAAAACGCTTTTCTAAGCGAGAGAGAAGTGTCTTAGGAACATTCTGACTGTACATGCGTCCTGAGCGTTTGGAACAAAACATTAATGACCCTATCATGTAGAACAGCACGCACCATTATATACATCATCATTAGAACATGTATTCATTAGAACATGTATTCTTTTTTTAGAAATGCTTTTATTGACCCTTTCACATTTTGTGTTTCCATGCCCGGAAAATGCTTTTCTCAGAGAGAGAGAAGTGTCTTAGAGAGCATCTTGATTTTCCATGCGTCCTGAGCGTTTTGGAACAAGATTAATGACTCTATCATGTAGAAGAGCACGCACCATTATAGGAATCATCATTAGAACACGTATTCATTAGAACATGTATTATTATGGCGTCCTAAGCGTTTTGGAAAACAATTAATGACCATATCATGGAGAAGAGCACGCACCATTATAGGACCCATCATTAGAACATGTATTCTTGTGTTAGAAATGCTTTTATTCACCTTTTCAAATCTTGTGTTTCGATGCCGGGAAAACGCATTTCTCAGCGAGCGAGAAGTGTCTTAGGAACATTCTGACTGTACATGCGTCCTGAGCGTTTTGGAACAAGATTAATGATCCTATCATGTAGAAGAGCACGCACCATTATAGGAATCATCATTAGAACATGTATTCATTATAACATGTATTCTTGTGGCGTCATAAGCGTTTTGGAACAAAATTAATGACCCTATCATGTAGAAGAGCACGCACCGTTAGGACCCATCATTAGAACATGTATTCTTGTGTTAGACATGCTTTCATTCACCTTTTCACATTCTGTGTTTCCATGCCTGGAAAGTGCTTTTCTCAGAGAGAGAGAAGTGTCTTAGGAACATTCTGACTGTACATGCGTCCTGAGCGTTTTGGAACAAGATTAATGATCCTATCATGTAGAAGAGCATGCACCATTATAGGAATCATCATTAGAACATGTATTCATTATAACATGTATTCTTGTGGCGTCATAAGCGTTTTGGAACAAAATTAATGACCCTATCATGTAGAAGAGCACGCACCGTTAGGACCCATCATTAGAACATGTATTCTTGTGTTAGACATGCTTTCATTCACCTTTTCACATTCTGTGTTTCCATGCCTGGAAAGTGCTTTTCTCAGAGAGAGAGAAGTGTCTTAGGAACATTCTGACTGTACATGCGTCCCGAGCGTTTTGGAACAAACATTAATGACCCTATCATGTAGAAGAGCACGCACCATTATATACATCATCATTAGAACATGTATTCATTAGAACATGTATTCTTGTGGTAGAAATGCTGTCATTCAACTTTTCACATCTGTGTCCATGCCTGCAAAACGCTTTTCTAAGCGAGAGAGAAGTGTCTTAGAGAGCATCTTGATTTTCCATGCGTCCTGAGCGTTTTGGAACAAGATTAATGACTCTATCATGTAGAAGAGCACGCACCATTATAGGAATCATCATTAGAACACGTATTCATTAGAACATGTATTATTATGGCGTCCTAAGCGTTTTGAAACACAATTAATGACCATATCATGGAGAAGAGCACGCACCATTATAGGACCCATCATTAGAACATGTATTCTTGTGTTAGAAATGCTTTTATTCACCTTTTCAAATCTTGTGTTTCGATGCCGGGAAAACGCTTTTCTCAGCGAGCGAGAAGTGTCTTAGGAACATTCTGACTGTACATGCGTCCTGAGCGTTTTGGAACAAGATTAATGATCCTATCATGTAGAAGAGCACGCACCATTATAGGAATCATCATTAGAACATGTATTCATTATAACATGTATTCTTGTGGCGTCATAAGCGTTTTGGAACAAAATGAATGACCCTATCATGTAGAAGAGCACGCACCGTTAGGACCCATCATTAGAACATGTATTCTTTTGTTAGACATGCTTTCATTCACCTTTTCACATTCTGTGTTTCCATGCCTGGAAAGTGCTTTTCTCAGAGAGAGAGAAGTGTTTTAGGAACATTCTGACTGTACATGCGTCCCGAGCGTTTTGGAACAAAACATTAATGACCCTATCATGTAGAAGAGCACGCACCATTATATACATCATCATTAGAACATGTATTCATTAGAACATGTATTCTTGTGGTAGAAATGCTGTCATTCAACTTTTCACATCTTCTGTGTCCATGCCTGCAAAACGCTTTTCTAAGCGAGTGAGAAGTGTCTTAGGAACATTCTGACTGTACATGCGTCCTGAGCGTTTGGAACAAAACATTAATGACCCTATCATGTAGAACAGCACGCACCATTATATACATCATCATTAGAACATGTATTCATTAGAACATGTATTCTTGTGGTAGAAATGCTGTCATTCAACTTTTCACATCTTCTGTGTCCATGCCTGCAAAACGCTTTTCTAAGCGAGAGAGAAGTGTCTTAGGAACATTCTGACTGTACATGCGTCCTGAGCGTTTGGAACAAAACATTAATGACCCTATCATGTAGAACAGCACGCACCATTATATACATCATCATTAGAACATGTATTCATTAGAACATGTATTCTTTTTTTAGAAATGCTTTTATTGACCCTTTCACATTTTGTGTTTCCATGCCCGGAAAATGCTTTTCTCAGAGAGAGAGAAGTGTCTTAGAGAGCATCTTGATTTTCCATGCGTCCTGAGCGTTTTGGAACAAGATTAATGACTCTATCATGTAGAAGAGCACGCACCATTATAGGAATCATCATTAGAACACGTATTCATTAGAACATGTATTATTATGGCGTCCTAAGCGTTTTGGAAAACAATTAATGACCATATCATGGAGAAGAGCACGCACCATTATAGGACCCATCATTAGAACATGTATTCTTGTGTTAGAAATGCTTTTATTCACCTTTTCAAATCTTGTGTTTCGATGCCGGGAAAACGCATTTCTCAGCGAGCGAGAAGTGTCTTAGGAACATTCTGACTGTACATGCGTCCTGAGCGTTTTGGAACAAGATTAATGATCCTATCATGTAGAAGAGCACGCACCATTATAGGAATCATCATTAGAACATGTATTCATTATAACATGTATTCTTGTGGCGTCATAAGCGTTTTGGAACAAAATTAATGACCCTATCATGTAGAAGAGCACGCACCGTTAGGACCCATCATTAGAACATGTATTCTTGTGTTAGACATGCTTTCATTCACCTTTTCACATTCTGTGTTTCCATGCCTGGAAAGTGCTTTTCTCAGAGAGAGAGAAGTGTCTTAGGAACATTCTGACTGTACATGCGTCCTGAGCGTTTTGGAACAAGATTAATGATCCTATCATGTAGAAGAGCATGCACCATTATAGGAATCATCATTAGAACATGTATTCATTATAACATGTATTCTTGTGGCGTCATAAGCGTTTTGGAACAAAATTAATGACCCTATCATGTAGAAGAGCACGCACCATTATATACATCATAATTAGAACATGTATTCATTAGAACATTTATTCTTGTGGTAGAAATGCTGTCATTCAACTTTTCACATCTTCTGTGTCCATGCCTGCAAAACGCTTTTCTAAGCGAGAGAGAAGTGTCTTAGAGAGCATCTTGATTTTCCATGCGTCCTGAGCGTTTTGGAACAAGATTAATGACTCTATCATGTAGAAGAGCACGCACCATTATAGGAATCATCATCATTAGAACACGTATTCATTAGAACATGTATTATTATGGCGTCCTAAGCGTTTTGGAACACAATTAATGACCATATCATGGAGAAGAGCACGCACCATTATAGGACCCATCATTAGAACATGTATTCTTGTGTTAGAAATGCTTTTATTCACCTTTTCAAATCTTGTGTTTCGATGCCGGGAAAACGCTTTTCTCAGCGAGCGAGAAGTGTCTTAGGAACATTCTGACTGTACATGCGTCCTGAGCGTTTTGGAACAAGATTAATGATCCTATCATGTAGAAGAGCACGCACCATTATAGGAATCATCATTAGAACATGTATTCATTATAACATGTATTCTTGTGGCGTCATAAGCGTTTTGGAACAAAATTAATGACCCTATCATGTAAAAGAGCACGCACCGTTAGGACCCATCATTAGAACATGTATTCTTTTGTTAGACATGCTTTCATTCACCTTTTCACATTCTGTGTTTCCATGCCTGGAAAGTGCTTTTCTCAGAGAGAGAGAAGTGTCTTAGGAACATTCTGACTGTACATGCGTCCCGAGCGTTTTGGAACAAAACATTAATGACCCTATCATGTAGAAGAGCACGCACCATTATATACATCATCATTAGAACATGTATTCATTAGAACATGTATTCTTGTGGTAGAAATGCTGTCATTCAACTTTTCACATCTTCTGTGTCCATGCCTGCAAAACGCTTTTCTAAGCGAGTGAGAAGTGTCTTAGGAACATTCTGACTGTACATACGTCCTGAGCGTTTGGAACAAAACATTAATGACCCTATCATGTAGAACAGCACGCACCATTATATACATCATCATTAGAACATGTATTCATTAGAACATGTATTCTTGTGGTAGAAATGCTGTCATTCAACTTTTCACATCTTCTGTGTCCATGCCTGCAAAACGCTTTTCTAAGCGAGAGAGAAGTGTCTTAGGAACATTCTGACTGTACATGCGTCCTGAGCGTTTGGAACAAAACATTAATGACCCGATCATGTAGAACAGCACGCACCATTATATACATCATCATTAGAACATGTATTCATTAGAACATGTATTCTTTTTTTAGAAATGCTTTTATTGACCCTTTCACATTTTGTGTTTCCATGCCCGGAAAATGCTTTTCTCAGAGAGAGAGAAGTGTCTTAGAGAGCATCTTGATTTTCCATGCGTCCTGAGCGTTTTGGAACAAGATTAATGACTCTATCATGTAGAAGAGCACGCACCATTATAGGAATCATGATTAGAACATGTATTCATTATAACATGTATTCTTGTGGCGTCATAAGCGTTTTGGAACAAAATTAATGACCCTATCATGTAGAAGAGCACGCACCGTTAGGACCCATCATTAGAACATGTATTCTTGTGTTAGACATGCTTTCATTCACCTTTTCACATTCTGTGTTTCCATGCCTGGAAAGTGCTTTTCTCAGAGAGAGAGAAGTGTCTTAGGAACATTCTGACTGTACATGCGTCCTGAGCGTTTTGGAACAAGATTAATGATCCTATCATGTAGAAGAGCATGCACCATTATAGGAATCATCATTAGAACATGTATTCATTATAACATGTATTCTTGTGGCGTCATAAGCGTTTTGGAACAAAATTAATGACCCTATCATGTAGAAGAGCACGCACCATTATATACATCATAATTAGAACATGTATTCATTAGAACATTTATTCTTGTGGTAGAAATGCTGTCATTCAACTTTTCACATCTTCTGTGTCCATGCCTGCAAAACGCTTTTCTAAGCGAGAGAGAAGTGTCTTAGAGAGCATCTTGATTTTCCATGCGTCCTGAGCGTTTTGGAACAAGATTAATGACTCTATCATGTAGAAGAGCACGCACCATTATAGGAATCATCATCATTAGAACACGTATTCATTAGAACATGTATTATTATGGCGTCCTAAGCGTTTTGGAACACAATTAATGACCATATCATGGAGAAGAGCACGCACCATTATAGGACCCATCATTAGAACATGTATTCTTGTGTTAGAAATGCTTTTATTCACCTTTTCAAATCTTGTGTTTCGATGCCGGGAAAACGCTTTTCTCAGCGAGCGAGAAGTGTCTTAGGAACATTCTGACTGTACATGCGTCCTGAGCGTTTTGGAACAAGATTAATGATCCTATCATGTAGAAGAGCACGCACCATTATAGGAATCATCATTAGAACATGTATTCATTATAACATGTATTCTTGTGGCGTCATAAGCGTTTTGGAACAAAATTAATGACCCTATCATGTAAAAGAGCACGCACCGTTAGGACCCATCATTAGAACATGTATTCTTTTGTTAGACATGCTTTCATTCACCTTTTCACATTCTGTGTTTCCATGCCTGGAAAGTGCTTTTCTCAGAGAGAGAGAAGTGTCTTAGGAACATTCTGACTGTACATGCGTCCCGAGCGTTTTGGAACAAAACATTAATGACCCTATCATGTAGAAGAGCACGCACCATTATATACATCATCATTAGAACATGTATTCATTAGAACATGTATTCTTGTGGTAGAAATGCTGTCATTCAACTTTTCACATCTTCTGTGTCCATGCCTGCAAAACGCTTTTCTAAGCGAGTGAGAAGTGTCTTAGGAACATTCTGACTGTACATACGTCCTGAGCGTTTGGAACAAAACATTAATGACCCTATCATGTAGAACAGCACGCACCATTATATACATCATCATTAGAACATGTATTCATTAGAACATGTATTCTTGTGGTAGAAATGCTGTCATTCAACTTTTCACATCTTCTGTGTCCATGCCTGCAAAACGCTTTTCTAAGCGAGAGAGAAGTGTCTTAGGAACATTCTGACTGTACATGCGTCCTGAGCGTTTGGAACAAAACATTAATGACCCGATCATGTAGAACAGCACGCACCATTATATACATCATCATTAGAACATGTATTCATTAGAACATGTATTCTTTTTTTAGAAATGCTTTTATTGACCCTTTCACATTTTGTGTTTCCATGCCCGGAAAATGCTTTTCTCAGAGAGAGAGAAGTGTCTTAGAGAGCATCTTGATTTTCCATGCGTCCTGAGCGTTTTGGAACAAGATTAATGACTCTATCATGTAGAAGAGCACGCACCATTATAGGAATCATCATTAGAACATGTATTCATTATAACATGTATTCTTGTGGCGTCATAAGCGTTTTGGAACAAAATTAATGACCCTATCATGTAGAAGAGCACGCACCGTTAGGACCCATCATTAGAACATGTATTCTTTTGTTAGACATGCTTTCATTCACCTTTTCACATTCTGTGTTTCCATGCCTGGAAAGTGCTTTTCTCAGAGAGAGAGAAGTGTCCTAGGAACATTCTGACAGTAGATGTGTCCCGAGCGTTTTGGAACAAAACATTAATGACCCTATCATGTAGAAGAGCACGCACCATTATATACATCATAATTAGAACATGTATTCATTAGAACATGTATTCTTGTGGTAGAAATGCTGTCATTCAACTTTTCACATCTTCTGTGTCCATGCCTGCAAAACGCTTTTCTAAGCGAGAGAGAAGTGTCTTAGAGAGCATCTTGATTTTCCATGCGTCCTGAGCGTTTTGGAACAAGATTAATGAATCATGTAGAAGAGCACGCACCATTATATGAATCATCATTAGAACACATATTCATTAGAACATGTATTATTATGGCGTCCTAAGCGTTTTGGAACACAATTAATGACCATATCATGGAGAAGAGCACGCACCATTATAGGACCCATCATTAGAACATGTATTCTTGTGTTAGAAATGCTTTTATTCACCTTTTCAAATTTTGTGTTTCGATGCCGGGGTTAAACGCTTTTCTCAGCGAGCGAGAAGTGTCTTAGGAACATTCTGACTGTACATGCGTCCTGAGCGTTTTGGAACAAGATTAATGATCCTATCATGTAGAAGAGCACGCACCATTATAGGAATCATCATTAGAACATGTATTCATTATAACATGTATTCTTGTGGCGTCATAAGCGTTTTGGAACAAAATTAATGACCCTATCATGTAAAAGAGCACGCACCGTTAGGACCCATCATTAGAACATGTATTCTTTTGTTAGACATGCTTTCATTCACCTTTTCACATTCTGTGTTTCCATGCCTGGAAAGTGCTTTTCTCAGAGAGAGAGAAGTGTCTTAGGAACATTCTGACTGTACATGCGTCCCGAGCGTTTTGGAACAAAACATTAATGACCCTATCATGTAGAAGAGCACGCACCATTATATACATCATCATTAGAACATGTATTCATTAGAACATGTATTCTTGTGGTAGAAATGCTGTCATTCAACTTTTCACATCTTCTGTGTCCATGCCTGCAAAACGCTTTTCTAAGCGAGTGAGAAGTGTCTTAGGAACATTCTGACTGTACATGCGTCCTGAGCGTTTGGAACAAAACATTAATGACCCTATCATGTAGAACAGCACGCACCATTATATACATCATCATTAGAACATGTATTCATTAGAACATGTATTCTTGTGGTAGAAATGCTGTCATTCAACTTTTCACATCTTCTGTGTCCATGCCTGCAAAACGCTTTTCTAAGCGAGAGAGAAGTGTCTTAGGAACATTCTGACTGTACATGCGTCCTGAGCGTTTGGAACAAAACATTAATGACCCATGTAGAACAGCACGCACCATTATATACATCATCATTAGAACATGTATTCATTAGAACATGTATTCTTTTTTTAGAAATGCTTTTATTGACCCTTTCACATTTTGTGTTTCCATGCCCGGAAAATGCTTTTCTCAGAGAGAGAGAAGTGTCTTAGAGAGCATCTTGATTTTCCATGCGTCCTGAGCGTTTTGGAACAAGATTAATGACTCTATCATGTAGAAGAGCACGCACCATTATAGGAATCATCATTAGAACATGTATTCATTATAACATGTATTCTTGTGGCGTCATAAGCGTTTTGGAACAAAATTAATGACCCTATCATGTAGAAGAGCACGCACCGTTAGGACCCATCATTAGAACATGTATTCTTTTGTTAGACATGCTTTCATTCACCTTTTCACATTCTGTGTTTCCATGCCTGGAAAGTGCTTTTCTCAGAGAGAGAGAAGTGTCCTAGGAACATTCTGACAGTAGATGTGTCCCGAGCGTTTTGGAACAAAACATTAATGACCCTATCATGTAGAAGAGCACGCACCATTATATACATCATAATTAGAACATGTATTCATTAGAACATGTATTCTTGTGGTAGAAATGCTGTCATTCAACTTTTCACATCTTCTGTGTCCATGCCTGCAAAACGCTTTTCTAAGCGAGAGAGAAGTGTCTTAGAGAGCATCTTGATTTTCCATGCGTCCTGAGCGTTTTGGAACAAGATTAATGAATCATGTAGAAGAGCACGCACCATTATATGAATCATCATTAGAACACATATTCATTAGAACATGTATTATTATGGCGTCCTAAGCGTTTTGGAACACAATTAATGACCATATCATGGAGAAGAGCACGCACCATTATAGGACCCATCATTAGAACATGTATTCTTGTGTTAGAAATGCTTTTATTCACCTTTTCAAATTTTGTGTTTCGATGCCGGGGTTAAACGCTTTTCTCAGCGAGCGAGAAGTGTCTTAGGAACATTCTGACTGTACATGCGTCCTGAGCGTTTTGGAACAAGATTAATGATCCTATCATGTAGAAGAGCACGCACCATTATAGGAATCATCATTAGAACATGTATTCATTATAACATGTATTCTTGTGGCGTCATAAGCGTTTTGGAACAAAATTAATGACCCTATCATGTAAAAGAGCACGCACCGTTAGGACCCATCATTAGAACATGTATTCTTTTGTTAGACATGCTTTCATTCACCTTTTCACATTCTGTGTTTCCATGCCTGGAAAGTGCTTTTCTCAGAGAGAGAGAAGTGTCTTAGGAACATTCTGACTGTACATGCGTCCCGAGCGTTTTGGAACAAAACATTAATGACCCTATCATGTAGAAGAGCACGCACCATTATATACATCATCATTAGAACATGTATTCATTAGAACATGTATTCTTGTGGTAGAAATGCTGTCATTCAACTTTTCACATCTTCTGTGTCCATGCCTGCAAAACGCTTTTCTAAGCGAGTGAGAAGTGTCTTAGGAACATTCTGACTGTACATGCGTCCTGAGCGTTTGGAACAAAACATTAATGACCCTATCATGTAGAACAGCACGCACCATTATATACATCATCATTAGAACATGTATTCATTAGAACATGTATTCTTGTGGTAGAAATGCTGTCATTCAACTTTTCACATCTTCTGTGTCCATGCCTGCAAAACGCTTTTCTAAGCGAGAGAGAAGTGTCTTAGGAACATTCTGACTGTACATGCGTCCTGAGCGTTTGGAACAAAACATTAATGACCCATGTAGAACAGCACGCACCATTATATACATCATCATTAGAACATGTATTCATTAGAACATGTATTCTTTTTTTAGAAATGCTTTTATTGACCCTTTCACATTTTGTGTTTCCATGCCCGGAAAATGCTTTTCTCAGAGAGAGAGAAGTGTCTTAGAGAGCATCTTGATTTTCCATGCGTCCTGAGCGTTTTGGAACAAGATTAATGACTCTATCATGTAGAAGAGCACGCACCATTATAGGAATCATCATTAGAACACGTATTCATTAGAACATGTATTATTATGGCGTACTAAGCGTTTTGGAACAAAATTAATGACCCTATCATGTAGAAGAGCACGCACCGTTAGGACCCATCATTAGAACATGTATTCTTTTGTTAGACATGCTTTCATTCACCTTTTCACATTCTGTGTTTCCATGCCTGGAAAGTGCTTTTCTCAGAGAGAGAGAAGTGTCCTAGGAACATTCTGACTGTACATGTGTCCCGAGCGTTTTGGAACAAAACATTAATGACCCTATCATGTAGAAGAGCACGCACCATTATATACATCATAATTAGAACATGTATTCAATAGAACATGTATTCTTGTGGTAGAAATGCTGTCATTCAACTTTTCACATCTTCTGTGTCCATGCCTGCAAAACGCTTTTCTAAGCGAGAGAGAAGTGTCTTAGAGAGCATCTTGATTTTCCATGCGTCCTGAGCGTTTTGGAACAAGATTAATGACTCTATCATGTAGAAGAGCACGCACCATTATATGAATCATCATTAGAACACATATTCATTAGAACATGTATTATTATGGCGTCCTAAGCGTTTTGGAACACAATTAATGACCATATCATGGAGAAGAGCACGCACCATTATAGGACCCATCATTAGAACATGTATTCTTGTGTTAGAAATGCTTTTATTCACCTTTTCAAATCTTGTGTTTCGATGCCGGGAAAACGCTTTTCTCAGCGAGCGAGAAGTGTCTTAGGAACATTCTGACTGTACATGCGTCCTGAGCGTTTTGGAACAAGATTAATGATCCTATCATGTAGAAGAGCACGCACCATTATAGGAATCATCATTAGAACATGTATTCATTATAACATGTATTCTTGTGGCGTCATAAGCGTTTTGGAACAAAATTAATGACCCTATCATGTAAAAGAGCACGCACCGTTAGGACCCATCATTAGAACATGTATTCTTTTGTTAGACATGCTTTCATTCACCTTTTCACATTCTGTGTTTCCATGCCTGGAAAGTGCTTTTCTCAGAGAGAGAGAAGTGTCTTAGGAACATTCTGACTGTACATGCGTCCCGAGCGTTTTGGAACAAAACATTAATGACCCTATCATGTAGAAGAGCACGCACCATTATATACATCATCATTAGAACATGTATTCATTAGAACATGTATTCTTGTGGTAGAAATGCTGTCATTCAACTTTTCACATCTTCTGTGTCCATGCCTGCAAAACGCTTTTCTAAGCGAGTGAGAAGTGTCTTAGGAACATTCTGACTGTACATGCGTCCTGAGCGTTTGGAACAAAACATTAATGACCCTATCATGTAGAACAGCACGCACCATTATATACATCATCATTAGAACATGTATTCATTAGAACATGTATTCTTGTGGTAGAAATGCTGTCATTCAACTTTTCACATCTTCTGTGTCCATGCCTGCAAAACGCTTTTCTAAGCGAGAGAGAAGTGTCTTAGGAACATTCTGACTGTACATGCGTCCTGAGCGTTTGGAACAAAACATTAATGACCCTATCATGTAGAACAGCACGCACCATTATATACATCATCATTAGAACATGTATTCATTAGAACATGTATTCTTTTTTTAGAAATGCTTTTATTGACCCTTTCACATTTTGTGTTTCCATGCCCGGAAAATGCTTTTCTCAGAGAGAGAGAAGTGTCTTAGAGAGCATCTTGATTTTCCATGCGTCCTGAGCGTTTTGGAACAAGATTAATGACTCTATCATGTAGAAGAGCACGCACCATTATAGGAATCATCATTAGAACATGTATTCATTATAACATGTATTCTTGTGGCGTCATAAGCGTTTTGGAACAAAATTAATGACCCTATCATGTAGAAGAGCACGCACCGTTAGGACCCATCATTAGAACATGTATTCTTGTGTTAGACATGCTTTCATTCACCTTTTCACATTCTGTGTTTCCATGCCTGGAAAGTGCTTTTCTCAGAGAGAGAGAAGTGTCTTAGGAACATTCTGACTGTACATGCGTCCCGAGCGTTTTGGAACAAAACATTAATGACCCTATCATGTAGAAGAGCACGCACCATTATATACATCATAATTAGAACATGTATTCATTAGAACATGTATTCTTGTGGTAGAAATGCTGTCATTCAACTTTTCACATCTTCTGTGTCCATGCCTGCAAAACGCTTTTCTAAGCGAGAGAGAAGTGTCTTAGAGAGCATTTTGATTTTCCATGCGTCCTGAGCGTTTTGGAACAAGTTTAATGACTCTATCATGTAGAAGAGCACGCACCATTATAGGAATCATTATTAGAACACGTATTCATTAGAACATGTATTATTATGGCGTCCTAAGCGTTTTGGAACACAATTAATGACCATATCATGGAGAAGAGCACGCACCATTATAGGACCCATCATTAGAACATGTATTCTTGTGTTAGAAATGCTTTTATTCACCTTTTCAAATCTTGTGTTTCGATGACGGGAAAACGCTTTTCTCAGCGAGCGAGAAGTGTCTTAGGAACATTCTGACTGTACATGCGTCCTGAGCGTTTTGGAACAAGATTAATGATCCTATCATGTAGAAGAGCACGCACCATTATAGGAATCATCATTAGAACATGTATTCATTATAACATGTATTCTTGTGGCGTCATAAGCGTTTTGGAACAAAATTAATGACCCTATCATGTAGAAGAGCACGCACCGTTAGGACCCATCATTAGAACATGTATTCTTGTGTTAGACATGCTTTCATTCACCTTTTCACATTCTGTGTTTCCATGCCTGGAAAGTGCTTTTCTCAGAGAGAGAGAAGTGTCTTAGGAACATTCTGACTGTACATGCGTCCCGAGCGTTTTGGAACAAAACATTAATGACCCTATCATGTAGAAGAGCACGCACCATTATATACATCATCATTAGAACATGTATTCATTAGAACATGTATTCTTGTGGTAGAAATGCTGTCATTCAACTTTTCACATCTTCTGTGTCCATGCCTGCAAAACGCTTTTCTAAGTGAGAGAGGTGTCTTAGGAACATTCTGACTGTACATGCGTCCTGAGCGTTTGGAACAAAACATTAATGACCCTATCATGTAGAAGAGCACGCACCATTATATACATCATCATTAGAACATGTATTCATTAGAACATGTATTCTTTCTTTAGAAATGCTTTTATTGACCTTTTCACATTTTGTGTTTCCATGCCCGGAAAATTCTTTTCTCAGTTAGACAACTCTCGAAAAATGTATGGCGGGTGTACATTTTTTTGAATGGAACCTATGCCGGCTGTACTTAAAGTTGAGCCGTTGTACATGCGCTCCAAAATCTGTGTACACCCCCAATGTTTTTATAATGTGGGGTGTACGCTCCAAATGTACACCTGGACCCCGGCTGTACACAAAGTGCACAGTGGCCATTTCGACCATAGGGGGCGCCACCTCCATACCTCTGAGGCAATATATGCAAAATATGGCGGGTGTACGCCGTGTACAGCACACATACTTTTCAATGGGAAAACAGCGTTTTTGACCATGTGACCTTTCAGAACGCCGTTTTGGGGCGTGGCCTTTCCGGCTGTACACCATGTACAGCACACATACTTTTCAATGTAATAACAGCGTTTTTGACCATGTGACCTTTCAGAACGCCGTTTTGGGGCGTGGCCTTTCCGGCTGTACACCATGTACAGCACACATACTTTTCAATGGGAAAACAGCGTTTTTGACCATGTGACCTTTCAGAACGCCGTTTTGGGGCGTGGCCTTTCCGGCTGTACACCATGTACAGCACACATACTTTTCAATGTAATAACAGCGTTTTTGACCATGTGACCTTCCAGAACACCATTTTTGGGCATGGCCTCGCTGGCTGTACACTGTGTACAGCGCGCATACTTTTCAATGGGAAAATGGCGTTTTTGACCACGTGACCTTTCTGAGCGCCGTTTTTGGGCGTGGCCTCGCCAAATCCGAACCGTGCGCCCTCCGGAGGGCGCCGATGAGCCCCCTGGTGGCCAAAAGTGTCTCGGGCCGGTTTTGAGTTTGACCCCCACCGATCGGGCTGACGTCCGGTCAGGGTGGAGGCCCGACCGTGGCCTGACGGCGTGCGGAGTTTCGGACCAATCAGAGAGCTCCATTTTCAAAGTTTTCCGATCGGCACGCCCTTCGGTGAGCGTGATCAGGCCCTCGGGGCCTATGGGCCCTCTGTACGGCGGACCAATCGGAGCGTCCCATATGGGCCAATCGGAGAACGGGGTATTCAGAGCGGTCCGTTCGGAACGAAATCCGGCGTGCGTGATCGGCACCTCGAGGACAAAGGGCCGTACGGGTTTCGGACCGATCGGACCGCTCGATTTCTTTTAATACGCTACAGTACACAGGCGTGTACAGGCGCCACAGAGTTCGTGTACAACAGCAATAGGTTTACATGTTAAAATTAAAATTGCTCCGATTTGCTCGAAACCTATGCACAGTAACAGTACACCATGGAGACATAAACATACTGCCATATCAGCCTCCTAGCCCCTGTCAATTTGGAGATGATGTGTACAGCCGCCATAGGAATGTATGGCGGCTGTACACGCCAAATTTCTCCAAAGCGGTGGGGGCTAGGAGGCTATAAAGCGGGGGTCCTCAAGTACCAAAGGGTGGGATGAACATACTCTGAGATCAGCCTCCTACTGCTTTGACAACACCTTTAAAAATTAAAAAGATGATGTGTACAACCGCCATAGGAATGTCCTCACCATTGAAACTGTTGCCGTTGTACACATGACCTTTTGAAACAAAGGTCACAGCCCCTGGAGGACCTTTACATGCACAGTACAGACACAGTACTCGGGTCAGTTACTCAGCATGCCCTGCCATTGCAGAATGTGCAGAGCTTTCGTCTCTGCTACCTTCGGTCGGGTTACGGGAAGCGACTTAGGGAGAATGTGTACAGCCGCCGAATTCCTATGGCGCCTGTACACGCACATTGTTTTTCTGTACAGAGGGGGTTCCGAAAGCACTAGAGGCCTCAAAATCGGGTCAGTGGGTCATGAGTGAGTGTCCATCGAGACTGTGCAGAGAAATTTCAGCTAACCCCTCTAGAAAAAAAAAATCCTCACATATCTCCAAATTTGAACCAGGACACTGTCAGGCTCTTAGAGTACAACACCCTTCTGTGCAAGAATTGATCATTTTGATCAATTAAGAAAACCGCTTAATCTTGGGGGCTGACGCTGAAATATGTTGATCCTTGGACACTCTAGAGCAATCTAAGTTTTGATTCATATCTGTGGGATGTTTGTAGGCCATACGGGAAAGGCGTACAGTGCCAATAGGTTTATATGGCGGCTGTACATTCCTTTATTTCCACACTTAACGGAGAGCTAGGAGGCTGATATTCCAGTATGTTAGTGTCAACACTTGGTACTTTAACACCACCGAGCGATAGCCTCCTATCATGCACCAGTTTGGAGAAACAGGCGTGTACAGCCGCCATAGGTCGGTGTACAACCGCCATAGGTTTACATGTTAAAATTAAAATTGCTCGGATTGGCTCGAAACCTATGCACAGTAACAGTACACCATGGAGACATGAACATACTGCCATATCAGCCTCCTAGACCAAGAATCTTTGGAGATATTGACCCGTGTACACTGACATGTGGGGGCTGTACTCGGCCGTTTCTCATGATCGGTTGGGAGTAGGAGGCTGATCTCAGAGTATGTTCATCCCAGCCTTTAGTACTTGAGGACCCCCGCTTTATAGCCTCCTAGCCCCCACCACTTTTGAGAAATGTGGCGTGTACCGCCGCCATAGGTTTGTGTACAAAAGCAATGGCGGCTGTACACGCCACATTTCTCCAAAACGGTGGGGGCTAGGAGGCTATAAAGCGGGGGTCCTCAAGTACCAAAGAGTGGCATGAACATACTCTGAGATCAGCCTCCTACCTTTAGCCACTTTGGAGATATTGACCTGAGACAGGCGTGTACAGCCGCCATAGGGCGGTGTACAGCCGCAATAGGTTTGCATGGTGAGTGTACGGGTCAATATCTCCAAAGTGACAGGGCCTAGGAGGCTGATATGGCAGTATGTTCATACCTCCATGGTACTCTTTAAGTGTGCTGTGTTTCGAGGCAATCCGAGCAATTTGAATTTTTGACCAAAATCTCAAAAACTCAAAATTGACTTCCAGCAGCCAAGAGGGTAAAATTCAACTTTCTCCAATCCTTACTGTATTCGGAGGCCTTGTCCCTTATGGTAAGAGGATGCTGAGGTTACATTATGAGCCTCCTACCCCCAGCCACTTTGGAGATATTGGCCTGGACACTCACCATGCAAACCTATTGCGGCTGTACACCGACCTATTGCGGCTGTACACGCCTGTCTCAGGTCAATATCTCCAAAGTGGCTAGGGCTAGGAGGCTGATCTCAGAGTATGTTCATCGCACTCTTTGGTACTTGTGGACCCCCGCTTTATAGCCTCCTAGCCCCAACCACTTTTGAGAAATGTGGCGTGTACCGCCGCCATAGGTTTGTGTACAAAAGCAATGGCGGCTGTACACGCCACATTTCTCCAAATCGGTGGGGGCTAGGAGGCTATAAAGCGGGGGTCCTCAAGTACCAAAGAGTGGCATGAACATACTCTGAGATCAGCCTCCTCCCTTTAGCCACTTTGGAGATATTGACCTGAGACAGGCGTGTACAGCCGCCATAGGGCGGTGTACAGCCGCAATAGGTTTGCATGGTGAGTGTACGGGTCAATATCTCCAAAGTGACAGGGCCTAGGAGGCTGATATGGCAGTATGTTCATACCTCCATGGTACTCTTTAAGTGTGCTGTGTTTCGAGGCAATCCGAGCAATTTGAATTTTTGACCAAAATCTCAAAATCTCAAAATTGACTTCCAGCAGCCAAGAGGGTAAAATTCAACTTTCTCCAATCCTTACGGTATTCGGAGGCCTTGTCCCTTATGGTAAGAGGATGCTGAGGTTACATTATGAGCCTCCTACCCCCAGCCACTTTGGATATATTGGCCTGGACACTCACCATGCAAACCTATTGCGGCTGTACACCGACCTATTGCGGCTGTACACGCCTGTCTCAGGTCAATATCTCCAAAGTGGCTAAAGGTAGGAGGCTGATCTCAGAGTATGTTCATCCCACCTTTTGGTACTTGAGGACCCCCGCTTCATAGCCTCCTAGCCCCCACCACTTTGGAGAAATGTGGCGTGTACCGCCGCCATAGGTTTGTGTACAAAAGCAATGGCGGCTGTACACGCCACATTTCTCCAAAACGGTGGGGGCTAGGAGGCTGTACAGCGGGGGTCTTCAAGTACCAAGGAGTGGCATGAACATACTCTGAGATCAGCCTCCTACCCCCAGCCACTTTGGAGATATTGACCTGAGACAGGCGTGTACAGCTGCCATAGGGCGGTGTACAGCCGCAATAGGTTTGCATGGTGAGTGTACGGGTCAATATCTCCAAAGTGACAGGGGCTAGGAGGCTGATATGGCAGTATGTTCATACCTCCATGGTACTCTTTAAGTGTGCTGTGTTTCGAGGCAATCCGAGCAATTTGAATTTTTGACCAAAATCTCAAAATCTCAAAATTGACTTCCAGCAGCCAAGAGGGTAAAATTCAACTTTCTCCAATCCTTACGGTATTCGGAGGGCTTGTCCCTTATGGTAAGAGGATGCTGAGGTTACATTATGAGCCTCCTACCCCCAGCCACTTTGGAGATATTGGCCTGGACACTCACCATGCAAACCTATTGCGGCTGTACACCAACCTATTGCGGCTGTACACGCCAGTCTCAGGTCAATATCTCCAAAGTGGCTAGGGGTAGGAGGCTGATCTCAGAGTATGTTCATCCCACCCTTTGGTACTTGAGGACCCGCTTTACAGCCTCCTAGCCCCCACCACTTTGGAGAAACAGCAGTGTACACCCGGCATATGTTGGTGTACACCGCGCATGTTAAACTATGCGCGCTGTACACCAACATATGTGGGGTGTACACTGCTTTTTCTCCTCAAGGATTTGAGATAGGAGGGTGTCATTTTAGTACTTACAGGGTACTATAGTCTTCTCTTAGTCCCCCAAAGGGCAACCTTCTATCTCTTTCCACTTTGGAGAAACAGCAGTGTACACCCGGCATATGTTGGTGTACACCGCACATGTTAAACTATGCGCGCTGTACACCAATATGTGCGGGGTGTACACCACTGTTTCTCCTCAAGGATTTGAGATAGAAGGCTGTCCTTGTGGTATTTACATGGTACCAGAAGTTTCTCTTAGTCCCCCAAAGGGCAACCTTCTATCTCTTTCCACTTTGGAGAAACAGCAGTGTACACCCGGCATATGTTGGTGTACACCGCGCATGTTAAACTATGCGCGCTGTACACCAATATGTGTGGGGTGTACACTGCTTTTTCTCCTCAAGGATTTGAGATAGGAGGGTGTCATTTTAGTACTTACAGGGTACTATAGTCTTCTCTTAGTCCCCCAAAGGGCAACCTTCTATCTCTTTCCACTTTGGAGACACAGCCGTGTACACCCGGCATATGTTGGTGTACACTGCACATGTTAAACTATGCGCGCTGTACACCAAAAAAAGCGGGGTGTACATCACTGTTTCTCCTCAAGTATTTGAGATAGAAGGCTGTCCTTTTGGTATTTACATGGTACCAGAAGGTTGTCTTAGTCCCCCAAAGGGCAACCTTCTATCTCTTTCCACTTTGGAGAAACAGCAGTGTACACCCGGCATATGTTGGTGTACACCGCACATGTTAAACTATGCGCGCTGTACACCAATATGTGCGGGGTGTACACCACTGTTTCTCCTCAAGGATTTGAGATAGAAGGCTGTCCTTGTGGTATTTACATGGTACCAGAAGTTTCTCTTAGTCCCCCAAAGGGCAACCTTCTATCTCTTTCCACTTTGGAGAAACAGCAGTGTACACCCGGCATATGTTGGTGTACACCGCGCATGTTAAACTATGCGCGCTGTACACCAATATGTGTGGGGTGTACACTGCTTTTTCTCCTCAAGGATTTGAGATAGGAGGGTGTCATTTTAGTACTTACAGGGTACTATAGTCTTCTCTTAGTCCCCCAAAGGGCAACCTTCTATCTCTTTCCACTTTGGAGACACAGCCGTGTACACCCGGCATATGTTGGTGTACACTGCACATGTTAAACTATGCGCGCTGTACACCAAAATATGCGGGGTGTACATCACTGTTTCTCCTCAAGTATTTGAGATAGAAGGCTGTCCTTTTGGTATTTACATGGTACCAGAAGGTTGTCTTAGTCCCCCAAAGGGCAACCTTCTATCTCTTTCCACTTTGGAGAAACAGCAGTGTACACCCGGCATATGTTGGTGTACACCGCACATGTTAAACTATGCGCGCTGTACACCAATATGTGCGGGGTGTACACCACTGTTTCTCCTCAAGGATTTGAGATAGAAGGCTGTCCTTGTGGTATTTACATGGTACCAGAAGGTTCTCTTAGTCCCCCAAAGGGCAACCTTCTATCTCTTTCCACTTTGGAGAAACAGCAGTGTACACCCGGCATATGTTGGTGTACACCGCACATGTTAAACTATGCGCGCTGTACACCAATATGTGCGGGGTGTACACCACTGTTTCTCCTCAAGGATTTGAGATAGAAGGCTGTCCTTGTGGTATTTACATGGTACCAGAAGGTTCTCTTAGTCCCCCAAAGGCCAACCTTCTATCTCTTTCCACTTTGGAGAAACAGCAGTGTATCCCTTGGTATATGTGGGAGTAGGCCTCAAATTAAGCCTTTCTAGAGTTGTAACACAGGTCACAGGCCCTCGGGGACCTATGAAAGCAGAGCACAAACACAATTATCTGTCTGGATACTCATGCTGTAACCCCATTGCAGAATGTGCAGAGTTTTTGTCTCTGCTCTTTATAGTTTAATATGCGCGGTGTACACCAACATATGCCGGGTGTACACTGCGGTCTCTCCCAAGTGGAAAGAGATAGAAGGTTGCTCTTTTGGGGACAAATAGTACAGTATAGTACCGTGTAAATATTAAAAGGACAGCCTCCTATCCCAAATCGTTGGCGAGAAACAGCAGTGTACACCCGCAGGTTAACCTTTTGTGGGATGTACACTGGAATGTGAGGTGTACACGGCTGGTCAGTCTAAAGCGGTGGAAGCTAGAAGGCTGAAACTCGGTGGTTTTAGAGGGACATAAGGTGACTTCAATATACTAATATATCAGGCTCGTAGCTCTTCAAATAATTTCAATAGAAGGGAGTATAGTGCTGTGATATAAACATATGCACGCTGTACACCTTTACTGTAGGGCCTACTGTACAGCCTACAAACATCACACAGATATGAATCAAAGCTTAGATTGCTCTTGGTGGGCCAAGGAACAACATATTTCAGCCTCAGCTTCCAATATACAGTATTTATTTATTTTTGATCAAAACAATCAACTCATTGGACAGGATGCTCTCGTAGTCTATGAGTCTAACAATGTCCTGTTTGACAGAAGGATGTGAGAATGTTTTTTTTCCTAGGGGAGATAACTGACTTTTTTTTCACAGCCTGGAATGGCATCGACTCATGAGTGAGTGATCCGATTTTGACGCGTCCAGTACTTTGGGAACACCCTTAAAACGTTACAAATATGTGTGTACACCTCACATATGTTCATGTACACGCGGCATACGTTAACATGGGAGGTTGACTGTTCCAAAGTGGAGGCAGCTAGAATGCTGGCGTTCGAGACACGAACAGTATCCTACGTTGACATAAACATACTGAAAGGACAGCCTCCTAGCTTATATTGTTGAGGACACACTGCTGTGCACACCCCGCATAGGTTCTGTGTATACCCAGCATAGGTTAACATAGGGACATTAACAGGTCATTTTGGCCACAGTGGAGGGACCTAGAAGGCTCATATGAAAAAGTTTGAGACTCTCCTATGTTGAATTGAACATACTTAAAGTATGGCATCCTAGCCCAAAGCGATTAGGAGAAAGAGCACTGTACACCACCTTAATTACTCTAGCTAGGCTCCAAGTGAGGCCTGTCTGTGCATGGGGGGTTTGCAGGTGGGTTTGGTGAAATAGCTCTTTACAGCCTCGAACGGCACTGACTGACAAGTTAGGCACCCGATTTTCAGGCCACTTGACCTTTCGGAACACCCTCAACCAAGCCCAAATACATGTGTACACCGGCCATGTACAGGTGTGTCCGGTTGTACGTTTTTTCCCTAACTCCCTGACCATTGACCCACTGAAAGTGGCAGAGACGAAAACTCTGCACATTCTGTAATGGGGGAGCAGTACGTGTAACTTACCAAACTATTGTTTCTGTACTGCACTTTCAAAGGTCCGCGAAGCCCCGTGACCTTTGTTTAAAAATGTCAAGTGTACACCCCGCATATGTTTGAATAGGGACCTTGCTCCCATTCACACGGTCATTTATCTGGATTAGCAGGGGCAAAAAGGCTGATATACCAGTATGCACATCTCACCAGGGCTACTCTTAGCGTGTTAATTTTCAGGCAGGTCGGAACTCCTTTTTTTTTCTTTTACACTTTTACACTCACACATGCGAGGTGTACACGATTGGACACTGCTGTTTCTCCAAAGTGGAAGGAGACAGAAGGTTGCCCTTTGGTGGACTAAGAGTACCCTATGATACCATGTAAATACACCAAAAACAGCCTCCTGTCTCAAATCATTGAGGAGAAACAGCAGTGTACACCCGGCATATGTTGGTGTACACCGTGCATAGTTTAACATGTGCGGTGTACATCTATATATGCCGGGTGTACACGGCTGTGTCTCCAAAGTGGAAAGAGATAAAAGGTTGCCCTTTGGGGGACTAAGAGAACCTTCTGGTACCATGTAAATACCAAAAGGACAGCCTTCTATCTCAAATCCCTGAGGAGAAACAGTGGTGTACACCCCGCACATATTGGTGTACAGCGCGCATAGTTTAACATGCGCGGTGTACACCAACATATGCCGGGTGTACACGGCTGTTTCTCCAAAGTGGAAAGAGATAGAAGGTTGCCCTTTGGGGGACTAAGAGAACCTTCTGGTACCATGTAAATACCAAAAGGACAGCCTTCTATCTCAAATCCTTGAGGAGAAACAGTGGTGTACACCCCGCACATATTGGTGTACAGCGCGCATAGTTTAACATGCGCGGTGTACACCAACATATGCCGGGTGTACACTGCTGTTTCTCCAAAGTGGAAAGAGATAGAAGGTTGCCCTTTGGGGGACTAAGAGAACCTTCTGGTACCATGTAAATACCACAAGGACAGCCTTCTATCTCAAATCCTTGAGGAGAAACAGTGGTGTACACCCCGCACATATTGGTGTACAGCGCGCATAGTTTAACATGTGCGGTGTACACTAACATATGCCGGGTGTACACTGCTGTTTCTCCAAAGTGGAAAGAGATAGAAGGTTGCCCTTTGGGGGACTAAGAGAACCTTCTGGTACCATGTTAATACCAAAAGGACAGCCTTCTATCTCAAATCCTTGAGGAGAAACAGTGGTGTACACCCCGCACATATTGGTGTACAGCGCGCATAGTTTAACATGCGCGGTGTACACCAACATATGCCGGGTGTACACTGCTGTTTCTCCAAAGTGGAAAGAGATAGAAGGTTGCTCTTTGGGGGACTAAGAGAACCTTCTGGTACCATGTAAATACCACGAGGACAGCCTTCACCGACCACATGGCTGTGTTCGAGGTAGTCCCCTCTACATCCCCACTGAGTTTCGAGCCGATCGGAGCATATTCAAAATGAAGCGTTCTGATTGGTCCGAAACCCCCGCACGCCATTCAGCCACAGGCAAACCACCACCGTGTCCCGATATGAGCCCGATCGGAGACGTACAATTTTTAATGCACTTGGTGCTCTGGATGACCAGCGGGAGGCATCGGGCACCTGCGGGGGGCGCCATTTGCGGATTATGAGAGCCCACGCCCAAAAACGGCGTTCTCAAGGGTCACATGGTCATCAAAAACGCATTTTTCCCATTAAAAATTATGCGCGCTGTACTCTGTGTACAGCTGGCGAGGCCACGCCCCAAAACGGCGTTCTAAAAGGTCATGTGGTCAAAAACGCTCTTTTCCCATTGAAAAGTATGCGCGCTGTATTCCGTGTACAGCTGGCGAGGCCACGCCCCAAAACGGCGCTCAGAAAGGTCACGTGGTCAAAAACGCCATTTTCCCATTGAAAAGTATGCGCGCTGTACACAGTGTACAGCCAGCGAGGCCATGCCCAAAAATGGTGTTCTGGAAGGTCACATGGTCAAAAACGCTGTTATTACATTGAAAAGTATGTGTGCTGTACATGGTGTACAGCCGGAAAGGCCACGCCCCAAAACGGCGTTCTGAAAGGTCACATGGTCAAAAACGCTGTTTTCCCATTGAAAAGTATGTGTGCTGTACATGGTGTACACCCGGCAAGGCCACGCCACAAAACGGCGTTCTGGAAGGTCACATGGTCAAAAACGCAATTTTCCCATTGAAAAGAATGTGCGCTGTATACGGCGTACAGCCGACGAGGCCACACCCCAAAGCGGCGTTCTGGGAGGACACATGGTCAAAAATGCTGTTTTCCCAATGAAAAGTATGCATGGTGTACATGGTGTACAGCCGAGAACGATTCCCATTGAAAGGCATGCCCAGGCATGTTTGAGTTTGCGTTGGGTGGAGTGTGTTGGATGTACACTTGTACGCCTCACAGTCGGGTGTACTTTGTGTACATCCGCAAATGGCGTCCATTCCTTGTGCCATCCCGTGGAAGAAAAAGGTACTGCACGAAACCCTAGTTTCAAGAAACCATAGTATTCTAACTCCCATGTTAAGCGAGAGAGCGCGTTCAGAATTTTCATGCCCCGCCCCTTGGCCTGACCGGCGGGCGGAAGACGCCCTCGCGTCCAGGAGGCCGGGCCGGACGTTTTGAGCCCACCCGCTTATTTTTAGAACCCTCCTGCGGAAATTGGCGGAGGAACGTACACCGTACACCCAGCACATCCCTCGTCCCCAATGCAAAGCTTTGCCGGGTGTACGCCAGGGCCCTACTCTCAGAGAGAGAGAAGTGTCTTAGAGAGCATCTTGATTTTCCATGCGTCCTGAGCGTTTTGGAACAAGATTAATGACTCTATCATGTAGAAGAGCACGCACCATTATAGGAATCATCATTAGAACATGTATTATTATGGCGTCCTAAGCGTTTTGGAACACAATTAATGACCATATCATGGAGAAGAGCACGCACCATTATAGGACCCATCATTAGAACATGTATTCTTGTGTTAGAAATGCTTTTATTCACCTTTTCAAATCTTGTGTTTCGATGACGGGAAAACGCTTTTCTCAGCGAGCGAGAAGTGTCTTAGGAACATTCTGACTGTACATGCGTCCTGAGCGTTTTGGAACAAGATTAATGATCCTATCATGTAGAAGAGCACGCACCATTATAGGAATCATCATTAGAACATGTATTCATTATAACATGTATTCTTGTGGCGTCATAAGCGTTTTGGAACAAAATGAATGACCCTATCATGTAGAAGAGCACGCACCGTTAGGACCCATCATTAGAACATGTATTCTTGTGTTAGACATGCTTTCATTCACCTTTTCACATTCTGTGTTTCCATGCCTGGAAAGTGCTTTTCTCAGAGAGAGAGAAGTGTCTTAGGAACATTCTGACTGTACATGCGTCCCGAGCGTTTTGGAACAAAACATTAATGACCCTATCATGTAGAAGAGCACGCACCATTATATACATCATCATTAGAACATGTATTCATTAGAACATGTATTCTTGTGGTAGAAATGCTGTCATTCAACTTTTCACATCTTCTGTGTCCATGCCTGCAAAACGCTTTTCTAAGCGAGAGAGAAGTGTCTTAGGAACATTCTGACTGTACATGCGTCCTGAGCGTTTGGAACAAAACATTAATGACCCTATCATGTAGAACAGCACGCACCATTATATACATCATCATTAGAACATGTATTCATTAGAACATGTATTCTTTTTTTAGAAATGCTTTTATTGACCCTTTCACATTTTGTGTTTCCATGCCCGGAAAATGCTTTTCTCAGAGAGAGAGAAGTGTCTTAGAGAGCATCTTGATTTTCCATGCGTCCTGAGCGTTTTGGAACAAGATTAATGACTCTATCATGTAGAAGAGCACGCACCATTATAGGAATCATCATTAGAACACGTATTCATTAGAACATGTATTATTATGGCGTACTAAGCGTTTTGGAACACAATTAATGACCATATCATGGAGAAGAGCACGCACCATTATAGGACCCACCATTAGAACATGTATTCTTGTGTTAGAAATGCTTTTATTCACCTTTTCAAATCTTGTGTTTCGATGCCGGGAAAACGCTTTTCTCAGCGAGCGAGAAGTGTCTTAGGAACATTCTGACTGTACATGCGTCCTGAGCGTTTTGGAACAAGATTAATGATCCTATCATGTAGAAGAGCACGCACCATTATAGGAATCATCATTAGAACATGTATTCATTATAACATGTATTCTTGTGGCGTCATAAGCGTTTTGGAACAAAATTAATGACCCTATCATGTAGAAGAGCACGCACCGTTAGGACCCATCATTAGAACATGTATTCTTGTGTTAGACATGCTTTCATTCACCTTTTCACATTCTGTGTTTCCATGCCTGGAAAGTGCTTTTCTCAGAGAGAGAGAAGTGTCTTAGGAACATTCTGACTGTACATGCGTCCCGAGCGTTTTGGAACAAAACATTAATGACCCTATCATGTAGAAGAGCACGCACCATTATATACATCATCATTAGAACATGTATTCATTAGAACATGTATTCTTGTGGTAGAAATGCTGTCATTCAACTTTTCACATCTTCTGTGTCCATGCCTGCAAAACGCTTTTCTAAGCGAGAGAGAAGTGTCTTAGGAACATTCTGACTGTACATGCGTCCTGAGCGTTTGGAACAAAACATTAATGACCCTATCATGTAGAACAGCACGCACCATTATATACATCATCATTAGAACATGTATTCATTAGAACATGTATTCTTTTTTTAGAAATGCTTTTATTGACCCTTTCACATTTTGTGTTTCCATGCCCGGAAAATGCTTTTCTCAGAGAGAGAGAAGTGTCTTAGAGAGCATCTTGATTTTCCATGCGTCCTGAGCGTTTTGGAACAAGATTAATGACTCTATCATGTAGAAGAGCACGCACCATTATAGGAATCATCATTAGAACACGTATTCATTAGAACATGTATTATTATGGCGTACTAAGCGTTTTGGAACACAATTAATGACCATATCATGGAGAAGAGCACGCACCATTATAGGACCCACCATTAGAACATGTATTCTTGTGTTAGAAATGCTTTTATTCACCTTTTCAAATCTTGTGTTTCGATGCCGGGAAAACGCTTTTCTCAGCGAGCGAGAAGTGTCTTAGGAACATTCTGACTGTACATGCGTCCTGAGCGTTTTGGAACAAGATTAATGATCCTATCATGTAGAAGAGCACGCACCATTATAGGAATCATCATTAGAACATGTATTCATTATAACATGTATTCTTGTGGCGTCATAAGCGTTTTGGAACAAAATTAATGACCCTATCATGTAAAAGAGCACGCACCGTTAGGACCCATCATTAGAACATGTATTCTTTTGTTAGACATGCTTTCATTCACCTTTTCACATTCTGTGTTTCCATGCCTGGAAAGTGCTTTTCTCAGAGAGAGAGAAGTGTCTTAGGAACATTCTGACTGTACATGCGTCCCGAGCGTTTTGGAACAAAACATTAATGACCCTATCATGTAGAAGAGCACGCACCATTATATACATCATCATTAGAACATGTATTCATTAGAACATGTATTCTTGTGGTAGAAATGCTGTCATTCAACTTTTCACATCTTCTGTGTCCATGCCTGCAAAACGCTTTTCTAAGCGAGTGAGAAGTGTCTTAGGAACATTCTGACTGTACATGCGTCCTGAGCGTTTGGAACAAAACATTAATGACCCTATCATGTAGAACAGCACGCACCATTATATACATCATCATTAGAACATGTATTCATTAGAACATGTATTCTTGTGGTAGAAATGCTGTCATTCAACTTTTCACATCTTCTGTGTCCATGCCTGCAAAACGCTTTTCTAAGCGAGAGAGAAGTGTCTTAGGAACATTCTGACTGTACATGCGTCCTGAGCGTTTGGAACAAAACATTAATGACCCTATCATGTAGAACAGCACGCACCATTATATACATCATCATTAGAACATGTATTCATTAGAACATGTATTCTTTTTTTAGAAATGCTTTTATTGACCCTTTCACATTTTGTGTTTCCATGCCCGGAAAATGCTTTTCTCAGAGAGAGAGAAGTGTCTTAGAGAGCATCTTGATTTTCCATGCGTCCTGAGCGTTTTGGAACAAGATTAATGACTCTATCATGTAGAAGAGCACGCACCATTATAGGAATCATCATTAGAACATGTATTCATTATAACATGTATTCTTGTGGCGTCATAAGCGTTTTGGAACAAAATTAATGACCCTATCATGTAGAAGAGCACGCACCGTTAGGACCCATCATTAGAACATGTATTCTTGTGTTAGACATGCTTTCATTCACCTTTTCACATTCTGTGTTTCCATGCCTGGAAAGTGCTTTTCTCAGAGAGAGAGAAGTGTCTTAGGAACATTCTGACTGTACATGCGTCCCGAGCGTTTTGGAACAAAACATTAATGACCCTATCATGTAGAAGAGCACGCACCATTATATACATCATAATTAGAACATGTATTCATTAGAACATGTATTCTTGTGGTAGAAATGCTGTCATTCAACTTTTCACATCTTCTGTGTCCATGCCTGCAAAACGCTTTTCTAAGCGAGAGAGAAGTGTCTTAGAGAGCATTTTGATTTTCCATGCGTCCTGAGCGTTTTGGAACAAGTTTAATGACTCTATCATGTAGAAGAGCACGCACCATTATAGGAATCATTATTAGAACACGTATTCATTAGAACATGTATTATTATGGCGTCCTAAGCGTTTTGGAACACAATTAATGACCATATCATGGAGAAGAGCACGCACCATTATAGGACCCATCATTAGAACATGTATTCTTGTGTTAGAAATGCTTTTATTCACCTTTTCAAATCTTGTGTTTCGATGACGGGAAAACGCTTTTCTCAGCGAGCGAGAAGTGTCTTAGGAACATTCTGACTGTACATGCGTCCTGAGCGTTTTGGAACAAGATTAATGATCCTATCATGTAGAAGAGCACGCACCATTATAGGAATCATCATTAGAACATGTATTCATTATAACATGTATTCTTGTGGCGTCATAAGCGTTTTGGAACAAAATTAATGACCCTATCATGTAGAAGAGCACGCACCGTTAGGACCCATCATTAGAACATGTATTCTTGTGTTAGACATGCTTTCATTCACCTTTTCACATTCTGTGTTTCCATGCCTGGAAAGTGCTTTTCTCAGAGAGAGAGAAGTGTCTTAGGAACATTCTGACTGTACATGCGTCCCGAGCGTTTTGGAACAAAACATTAATGACCCTATCATGTAGAAGAGCACGCACCATTATATACATCATCATTAGAACATGTATTCATTAGAACATGTATTCTTGTGGTAGAAATGCTGTCATTCAACTTTTCACATCTTCTGTGTCCATGCCTGCAAAACGCTTTTCTAAGTGAGAGAGGTGTCTTAGGAACATTCTGACTGTACATGCGTCCTGAGCGTTTGGAACAAAACATTAATGACCCTATCATGTAGAAGAGCACGCACCATTATATACATCATCATTAGAACATGTATTCATTAGAACATGTATTCTTTTTTTAGAAATGCTTTTATTGACCTTTTCACATTTTGTGTTTCCATGCCCGGAAAATTCTTTTCTCAGAGAGAGAGAAGTGTCTTAGAGAGCATCTTGATTTTCCATGCGTCCTGAGCGTTTTGGAACAAGATTAATGACTCTATCATGTAGAAGAGCACGCACCATTATAGGAATCATCATTAGAACATGTATTATTATGGCGTCCTAAGCGTTTTGGAACACAATTAATGACCATATCATGGAGAAGAGCACGCACCATTATAGGACCCATCATTAGAACATGTATTCTTGTGTTAGAAATGCTTTTATTCACCTTTTCAAATCTTGTGTTTCGATGACGGGAAAACGCTTTTCTCAGCGAGCGAGAAGTGTCTTAGGAACATTCTGACTGTACATGCGTCCTGAGCGTTTTGGAACAAGATTAATGATCCTATCATGTAGAAGAGCACGCACCATTATAGGAATCATCATTAGAACATGTATTCATTATAACATGTATTCTTGTGGCGTCATAAGCGTTTTGGAACAAAATGAATGACCCTATCATGTAGAAGAGCACGCACCGTTAGGACCCATCATTAGAACATGTATTCTTGTGTTAGACATGCTTTCATTCACCTTTTCACATTCTGTGTTTCCATGCCTGGAAAGTGCTTTTCTCAGAGAGAGAGAAGTGTCTTAGGAACATTCTGACTGTACATGCGTCCCGAGCGTTTTGGAACAAAACATTAATGACCCTATCATGTAGAAGAGCACGCACCATTATATACATCATCATTAGAACATGTATTCATTAGAACATGTATTCTTGTGGTAGAAATGCTGTCATTCAACTTTTCACATCTTCTGTGTCCATGCCTGCAAAACGCTTTTCTAAGCGAGAGAGAAGTGTCTTAGGAACATTCTGACTGTACATGCGTCCTGAGCGTTTGGAACAAAACATTAATGACCCTATCATGTAGAACAGCACGCACCATTATATACATCATCATTAGAACATGTATTCATTAGAACATGTATTCTTTTTTTAGAAATGCTTTTATTGACCCTTTCACATTTTGTGTTTCCATGCCCGGAAAATGCTTTTCTCAGAGAGAGAGAAGTGTCTTAGAGAGCATCTTGATTTTCCATGCGTCCTGAGCGTTTTGGAACAAGATTAATGACTCTATCATGTAGAAGAGCACGCACCATTATAGGAATCATCATTAGAACACGTATTCATTAGAACATGTATTATTATGGCGTACTAAGCGTTTTGGAACACAATTAATGACCATATCATGGAGAAGAGCACGCACCATTATAGGACCCACCATTAGAACATGTATTCTTGTGTTAGAAATGCTTTTATTCACCTTTTCAAATCTTGTGTTTCGATGCCGGGAAAACGCTTTTCTCAGCGAGCGAGAAGTGTCTTAGGAACATTCTGACTGTACATGCGTCCTGAGCGTTTTGGAACAAGATTAATGATCCTATCATGTAGAAGAGCACGCACCATTATAGGAATCATCATTAGAACATGTATTCATTATAACATGTATTCTTGTGGCGTCATAAGCGTTTTGGAACAAAATTAATGACCCTATCATGTAGAAGAGCACGCACCGTTAGGACCCATCATTAGAACATGTATTCTTGTGTTAGACATGCTTTCATTCACCTTTTCACATTCTGTGTTTCCATGCCTGGAAAGTGCTTTTCTCAGAGAGAGAGAAGTGTCTTAGGAACATTCTGACTGTACATGCGTCCCGAGCGTTTTGGAACAAAACATTAATGACCCTATCATGTAGAAGAGCACGCACCATTATATACATCATCATTAGAACATGTATTCATTAGAACATGTATTCTTGTGGTAGAAATGCTGTCATTCAACTTTTCACATCTTCTGTGTCCATGCCTGCAAAACGCTTTTCTAAGCGAGAGAGAAGTGTCTTAGGAACATTCTGACTGTACATGCGTCCTGAGCGTTTGGAACAAAACATTAATGACCCTATCATGTAGAACAGCACGCACCATTATATACATCATCATTAGAACATGTATTCATTAGAACATGTATTCTTTTTTTAGAAATGCTTTTATTGACCCTTTCACATTTTGTGTTTCCATGCCCGGAAAATGCTTTTCTCAGAGAGAGAGAAGTGTCTTAGAGAGCATCTTGATTTTCCATGCGTCCTGAGCGTTTTGGAACAAGATTAATGACTCTATCATGTAGAAGAGCACGCACCATTATAGGAATCATCATTAGAACACGTATTCATTAGAACATGTATTATTATGGCGTACTAAGCGTTTTGGAACACAATTAATGACCATATCATGGAGAAGAGCACGCACCATTATAGGACCCACCATTAGAACATGTATTCTTGTGTTAGAAATGCTTTTATTCACCTTTTCAAATCTTGTGTTTCGATGCCGGGAAAACGCTTTTCTCAGCGAGCGAGAAGTGTCTTAGGAACATTCTGACTGTACATGCGTCCTGAGCGTTTTGGAACAAGATTAATGATCCTATCATGTAGAAGAGCACGCACCATTATAGGAATCATCATTAGAACATGTATTCATTATAACATGTATTCTTGTGGCGTCATAAGCGTTTTGGAACAAAATTAATGACCCTATCATGTAAAAGAGCACGCACCGTTAGGACCCATCATTAGAACATGTATTCTTTTGTTAGACATGCTTTCATTCACCTTTTCACATTCTGTGTTTCCATGCCTGGAAAGTGCTTTTCTCAGAGAGAGAGAAGTGTCTTAGGAACATTCTGACTGTACATGCGTCCCGAGCGTTTTGGAACAAAACATTAATGACCCTATCATGTAGAAGAGCACGCACCATTATATACATCATCATTAGAACATGTATTCATTAGAACATGTATTCTTGTGGTAGAAATGCTGTCATTCAACTTTTCACATCTTCTGTGTCCATGCCTGCAAAACGCTTTTCTAAGCGAGTGAGAAGTGTCTTAGGAACATTCTGACTGTACATGCGTCCTGAGCGTTTGGAACAAAACATTAATGACCCTATCATGTAGAACAGCACGCACCATTATATACATCATCATTAGAACATGTATTCATTAGAACATGTATTCTTGTGGTAGAAATGCTGTCATTCAACTTTTCACATCTTCTGTGTCCATGCCTGCAAAACGCTTTTCTAAGCGAGAGAGAAGTGTCTTAGGAACATTCTGACTGTACATGCGTCCTGAGCGTTTGGAACAAAACATTAATGACCCTATCATGTAGAACAGCACGCACCATTATATACATCATCATTAGAACATGTATTCATTAGAACATGTATTCTTTTTTTAGAAATGCTTTTATTGACCCTTTCACATTTTGTGTTTCCATGCCCGGAAAATGCTTTTCTCAGAGAGAGAGAAGTGTCTTAGAGAGCATCTTGATTTTCCATGCGTCCTGAGCGTTTTGGAACAAGATTAATGACTCTATCATGTAGAAGAGCACGCACCATTATAGGAATCATCATTAGAACATGTATTCATTATAACATGTATTCTTGTGGCGTCATAAGCGTTTTGGAACAAAATTAATGACCCTATCATGTAGAAGAGCACGCACCGTTAGGACCCATCATTAGAACATGTATTCTTGTGTTAGACATGCTTTCATTCACCTTTTCACATTCTGTGTTTCCATGCCTGGAAAGTGCTTTTCTCAGAGAGAGAGAAGTGTCTTAGGAACATTCTGACTGTACATGCGTCCCGAGCGTTTTGGAACAAAACATTAATGACCCTATCATGTAGAAGAGCACGCACCATTATATACATCATAATTAGAACATGTATTCATTAGAACATGTATTCTTGTGGTAGAAATGCTGTCATTCAACTTTTCACATCTTCTGTGTCCATGCCTGCAAAACGCTTTTCTAAGCGAGAGAGAAGTGTCTTAGAGAGCATTTTGATTTTCCATGCGTCCTGAGCGTTTTGGAACAAGTTTAATGACTCTATCATGTAGAAGAGCACGCACCATTATAGGAATCATTATTAGAACACGTATTCATTAGAACATGTATTATTATGGCGTCCTAAGCGTTTTGGAACACAATTAATGACCATATCATGGAGAAGAGCACGCACCATTATAGGACCCATCATTAGAACATGTATTCTTGTGTTAGAAATGCTTTTATTCACCTTTTCAAATCTTGTGTTTCGATGACGGGAAAACGCTTTTCTCAGCGAGCGAGAAGTGTCTTAGGAACATTCTGACTGTACATGCGTCCTGAGCGTTTTGGAACAAGATTAATGATCCTATCATGTAGAAGAGCACGCACCATTATAGGAATCATCATTAGAACATGTATTCATTATAACATGTATTCTTGTGGCGTCATAAGCGTTTTGGAACAAAATTAATGACCCTATCATGTAGAAGAGCACGCACCGTTAGGACCCATCATTAGAACATGTATTCTTGTGTTAGACATGCTTTCATTCACCTTTTCACATTCTGTGTTTCCATGCCTGGAAAGTGCTTTTCTCAGAGAGAGAGAAGTGTCTTAGGAACATTCTGACTGTACATGCGTCCCGAGCGTTTTGGAACAAAACATTAATGACCCTATCATGTAGAAGAGCACGCACCATTATATACATCATCATTAGAACATGTATTCATTAGAACATGTATTCTTGTGGTAGAAATGCTGTCATTCAACTTTTCACATCTTCTGTGTCCATGCCTGCAAAACGCTTTTCTAAGTGAGAGAGGTGTCTTAGGAACATTCTGACTGTACATGCGTCCTGAGCGTTTGGAACAAAACATTAATGACCCTATCATGTAGAAGAGCACGCACCATTATATACATCATCATTAGAACATGTATTCATTAGAACATGTATTCTTTTTTTAGAAATGCTTTTATTGACCTTTTCACATTTTGTGTTTCCATGCCCGGAAAATTCTTTTCTCAGAGAGAGAGAAGTGTCTTAGAGAGCATCTTGATTTTCCATGCGTCCTGAGCGTTTTGGAACAAGATTAATGACTCTATCATGTAGAAGAGCACGCACCATTATAGGAATCATCATTAGAACACGTATTCATTAGAACATGTATTATTATGGCGTACTAAGCGTTTTGGAACACAATTAATGACCATATCATGGAGAAGAGCACGCACCATTATAGGACCCACCATTAGAACATGTATTCTTGTGTTAGAAATGCTTTTATTCACCTTTTCAAATCTTGTGTTTCGATGCCGGGAAAACGCTTTTCTCAGCGAGCGAGAAGTGTCTTAGGAACATTCTGACTGTACATGCGTCCTGAGCGTTTTGGAACAAGATTAATGATCCTATCATGTAGAAGAGCACGCACCATTATAGGAATCATCATTAGAACATGTATTCATTATAACATGTATTCTTGTGGCGTCATAAGCGTTTTGGAACAAAATTAATGACCCTATCATGTAGAAGAGCACGCACCGTTAGGACCCATCATTAGAACATGTATTCTTGTGTTAGACATGCTTTCATTCACCTTTTCACATTCTGTGTTTCCATGCCTGGAAAGTGCTTTTCTCAGAGAGAGAGAAGTGTCTTAGGAACATTCTGACTGTACATGCGTCCCGAGCGTTTTGGAACAAAACATTAATGACCCTATCATGTAGAAGAGCACGCACCATTATATACATCATCATTAGAACATGTATTCATTAGAACATGTATTCTTGTGGTAGAAATGCTGTCATTCAACTTTTCACATCTTCTGTGTCCATGCCTGCAAAACGCTTTTCTAAGCGAGAGAGAAGTGTCTTAGGAACATTCTGACTGTACATGCGTCCTGAGCGTTTGGAACAAAACATTAATGACCCTATCATGTAGAACAGCACGCACCATTATATACATCATCATTAGAACATGTATTCATTAGAACATGTATTCTTTTTTTAGAAATGCTTTTATTGACCCTTTCACATTTTGTGTTTCCATGCCCGGAAAATGCTTTTCTCAGAGAGAGAGAAGTGTCTTAGAGAGCATCTTGATTTTCCATGCGTCCTGAGCGTTTTGGAACAAGATTAATGACTCTATCATGTAGAAGAGCACGCACCATTATAGGAATCATCATTAGAACACGTATTCATTAGAACATGTATTATTATGGCGTACTAAGCGTTTTGGAACACAATTAATGACCATATCATGGAGAAGAGCACGCACCATTATAGGACCCACCATTAGAACATGTATTCTTGTGTTAGAAATGCTTTTATTCACCTTTTCAAATCTTGTGTTTCGATGCCGGGAAAACGCTTTTCTCAGCGAGCGAGAAGTGTCTTAGGAACATTCTGACTGTACATGCGTCCTGAGCGTTTTGGAACAAGATTAATGATCCTATCATGTAGAAGAGCACGCACCATTATAGGAATCATCATTAGAACATGTATTCATTATAACATGTATTCTTGTGGCGTCATAAGCGTTTTGGAACAAAATTAATGACCCTATCATGTAAAAGAGCACGCACCGTTAGGACCCATCATTAGAACATGTATTCTTTTGTTAGACATGCTTTCATTCACCTTTTCACATTCTGTGTTTCCATGCCTGGAAAGTGCTTTTCTCAGAGAGAGAGAAGTGTCTTAGGAACATTCTGACTGTACATGCGTCCCGAGCGTTTTGGAACAAAACATTAATGACCCTATCATGTAGAAGAGCACGCACCATTATATACATCATCATTAGAACATGTATTCATTAGAACATGTATTCTTGTGGTAGAAATGCTGTCATTCAACTTTTCACATCTTCTGTGTCCATGCCTGCAAAACGCTTTTCTAAGCGAGTGAGAAGTGTCTTAGGAACATTCTGACTGTACATGCGTCCTGAGCGTTTGGAACAAAACATTAATGACCCTATCATGTAGAACAGCACGCACCATTATATACATCATCATTAGAACATGTATTCATTAGAACATGTATTCTTGTGGTAGAAATGCTGTCATTCAACTTTTCACATCTTCTGTGTCCATGCCTGCAAAACGCTTTTCTAAGCGAGAGAGAAGTGTCTTAGGAACATTCTGACTGTACATGCGTCCTGAGCGTTTGGAACAAAACATTAATGACCCTATCATGTAGAACAGCACGCACCATTATATACATCATCATTAGAACATGTATTCATTAGAACATGTATTCTTTTTTTAGAAATGCTTTTATTGACCCTTTCACATTTTGTGTTTCCATGCCCGGAAAATGCTTTTCTCAGAGAGAGAGAAGTGTCTTAGAGAGCATCTTGATTTTCCATGCGTCCTGAGCGTTTTGGAACAAGATTAATGACTCTATCATGTAGAAGAGCACGCACCATTATAGGAATCATCATTAGAACATGTATTCATTATAACATGTATTCTTGTGGCGTCATAAGCGTTTTGGAACAAAATTAATGACCCTATCATGTAGAAGAGCACGCACCGTTAGGACCCATCATTAGAACATGTATTCTTGTGTTAGACATGCTTTCATTCACCTTTTCACATTCTGTGTTTCCATGCCTGGAAAGTGCTTTTCTCAGAGAGAGAGAAGTGTCTTAGGAACATTCTGACTGTACATGCGTCCCGAGCGTTTTGGAACAAAACATTAATGACCCTATCATGTAGAAGAGCACGCACCATTATATACATCATAATTAGAACATGTATTCATTAGAACATGTATTCTTGTGGTAGAAATGCTGTCATTCAACTTTTCACATCTTCTGTGTCCATGCCTGCAAAACGCTTTTCTAAGCGAGAGAGAAGTGTCTTAGAGAGCATTTTGATTTTCCATGCGTCCTGAGCGTTTTGGAACAAGTTTAATGACTCTATCATGTAGAAGAGCACGCACCATTATAGGAATCATTATTAGAACACGTATTCATTAGAACATGTATTATTATGGCGTCCTAAGCGTTTTGGAACACAATTAATGACCATATCATGGAGAAGAGCACGCACCATTATAGGACCCATCATTAGAACATGTATTCTTGTGTTAGAAATGCTTTTATTCACCTTTTCAAATCTTGTGTTTCGATGACGGGAAAACGCTTTTCTCAGCGAGCGAGAAGTGTCTTAGGAACATTCTGACTGTACATGCGTCCTGAGCGTTTTGGAACAAGATTAATGATCCTATCATGTAGAAGAGCACGCACCATTATAGGAATCATCATTAGAACATGTATTCATTATAACATGTATTCTTGTGGCGTCATAAGCGTTTTGGAACAAAATTAATGACCCTATCATGTAGAAGAGCACGCACCGTTAGGACCCATCATTAGAACATGTATTCTTGTGTTAGACATGCTTTCATTCACCTTTTCACATTCTGTGTTTCCATGCCTGGAAAGTGCTTTTCTCAGAGAGAGAGAAGTGTCTTAGGAACATTCTGACTGTACATGCGTCCCGAGCGTTTTGGAACAAAACATTAATGACCCTATCATGTAGAAGAGCACGCACCATTATATACATCATCATTAGAACATGTATTCATTAGAACATGTATTCTTGTGGTAGAAATGCTGTCATTCAACTTTTCACATCTTCTGTGTCCATGCCTGCAAAACGCTTTTCTAAGTGAGAGAGGTGTCTTAGGAACATTCTGACTGTACATGCGTCCTGAGCGTTTGGAACAAAACATTAATGACCCTATCATGTAGAAGAGCACGCACCATTATATACATCATCATTAGAACATGTATTCATTAGAACATGTATTCTTTTTTTAGAAATGCTTTTATTGACCTTTTCACATTTTGTGTTTCCATGCCCGGAAAATTCTTTTCTCAGAGAGAGAGAAGTGTCTTAGAGAGCATCTTGATTTTCCATGCGTCCTGAGCGTTTTGGAACAAGATTAATGACTCTATCATGTAGAAGAGCACGCACCATTATAGGAATCATCATTAGAACATGTATTATTATGGCGTCCTAAGCGTTTTGGAACACAATTAATGACCATATCATGGAGAAGAGCACGCACCATTATAGGACCCATCATTAGAACATGTATTCTTGTGTTAGAAATGCTTTTATTCACCTTTTCAAATCTTGTGTTTCGATGACGGGAAAACGCTTTTCTCAGCGAGCGAGAAGTGTCTTAGGAACATTCTGACTGTACATGCGTCCTGAGCGTTTTGGAACAAGATTAATGATCCTATCATGTAGAAGAGCACGCACCATTATAGGAATCATCATTAGAACATGTATTCATTATAACATGTATTCTTGTGGCGTCATAAGCGTTTTGGAACAAAATGAATGACCCTATCATGTAGAAGAGCACGCACCGTTAGGACCCATCATTAGAACATGTATTCTTGTGTTAGACATGCTTTCATTCACCTTTTCACATTCTGTGTTTCCATGCCTGGAAAGTGCTTTTCTCAGAGAGAGAGAAGTGTCTTAGGAACATTCTGACTGTACATGCGTCCTGAGCATTTGGAACAGGATTAATGACCCTATCATGTAGAAGAGCACGCACCATTATAGGACCCATCATTCGAACATGTATTCTTGTGTTAGAAATGCTTTTATTCACATTTTCACATTCTGTGTTTCCATGCCTGGAAAATAATTTTCTCAGAGAGAGAGGTGTCTTAGGAGCATTTTGACTTTCCATGCGCCCCGATGTATTTTGGTCAAAATGTATGTCTTTCCAATGTACAATAGCACGCGCTATTATAGAAGTCCTCATTACAACATGTATTCTCGTGGTAGAGATGCTTTCATTCACCTTTTCACAACTTGTCGTTCCATGCCTGGAGAACGCTTTTCTCAGAGAGAGAGAAGTGTCTTAGGAACATTCTGACTGTACATGCGTCCTGAGCGTTTTGGAACAGGATTAATGACCCTATCATGTAGAAGAGCACGCACCATTATAGGACCCATCATTAGAACACGTATTCATTAGAACATGTATTATTATGGCGTCCTAAGCGTTTTGGAACACAATTAATGACCATATCATGGAGAAGAGCACGCACCATTATAGGACCCATCATTAGAACATGTATTCTTGTGTTAGAAATGCTTTCATTCACATTTTCACATTCTGTGTTTCCATGCCTGGAAAATAATTTTCTCAGAGAGAGAGCAGTGTCTTAGGAGCATTTTGACTGTACATGCGCCCCGATGTATTTTGGTCAAAATGTATGTCTTTCCAATGTAGAATAGCACGCGCTATTATAGAAGTCCTCATTAGAACATGTATTCTCGTGGTAGAGATGCTTTCATTCACCTTTTCACAACTTGTCGTTCCATGCCTGGAGAACGCTTTTCTCAGAGAGAGAGAAGTGTCTTAGGAACATTCTGACTGTACATGCGTCCCGAGCGTTTTGGAACAAAACATTAATGACCCTATCATGTAGAAGAGCACGCACCGTTAGGACCCATCATTAGAACATGTATTCTTGTGTTAGACATGCTTTCATTCACCTTTTCACATTCTGTGTTTCCATGCCTGGAAAGTGCTTTTCTCAGAGAGAGAGAAGTGTCTTAGGAACATTCTGACTGTACATGCGTCCTGAGCATTTGGAACAGGATTAATGACCCTATCATGTAGAAGAGCACGCACCATTATAGGACCCATCATTCGAACATGTATTCTTGTGTTAGAAATGCTTTTATTCACATTTTCACATTCTGTGTTTCCATGCCTGGAAAATAATTTTCTCAGAGAGAGAGAAGTGTCTTAGGAGCATTTTGACTTTCCATGCGCCCCGATGTATTTTGGTCAAAATGTATGTCTTTCCAATGTACAATAGCACGCGCTATTATAGAAGTCCTCATTACAACATGTATTCTCGTGGTAGAGATGCTTTCATTCACCTTTTCACAACTTGTCGTTCCATGCCTGGAGAACGCTTTTCTCAGAGAGAGAGAAGTGTCTTAGGAACATTCTGACTGTACATGCGTCCTGAGCGTTTTGGAACAGGATTAATGACCCTATCATGTAGAAGAGCACGCACCATTATAGGACCCATCATTAGAACATGTATTTTGTGTTAGAAATGCTTTTATTCACATTTTCACATTCTGTGTTTCCATGCCTGGAAAATAATTTTCTCAGAGAGAGAGAAGTGTCTTAGGAGCATTTTGACTGTACATGCGCCCCGATGTATTTTGGTCAAAATGTATGTCTTTCCAATGTAGAATAGCACGCGCTATTATAGAAGTCCTCATTAGAACATGTATTCTCGTGGTAGAGATGCTTTCATTCACCTTTTCACAACTTGTCGTTCCATGCCTGGAGAACGCTTTTCTCAGAGAGAGAGAAGTGTCTTAGGAACATTCTGACTGTACATGCGTCCCGAGCGTTTTGGAACAAAACATTAATGACCCTATCATGTAGAAGAGCACGCACCATTATATACATCATAATTAGAACATGTATTCATTAGAACATGTATTCTTGTGGTAGAAATGCTGTCATTCAACTTTTCATATCTTCTGTGTCCATGCCTGCAAAACGCTTTTCTAAGAGAAGTGTCTTAGAGAGCATCTTGATTTTCCATGCGTCCTGAGCGTTTTGGAACAAGATTAATGACTCTATCATGTAGAAGAGCACGCACCATTATAGGAATCATCATTAGAACACGTATTCATTAGAACATGTATTATTATGGCGTCCTAAGCGTTTTGGAACACAATTAATGACCATATCATGGAGAAGAGCACGCACCATTATAGGACCCATCATTAGAACATGTATTCTTGTGTTAGAAATGCTTTCATTCACATTTTCACATTCTGTGTTTCCATGCCTGGAAAATAATTTTCTCAGAGAGAGAGCAGTGTCTTAGGAGCATTTTGACTGTACATGCGCCCCGATGTATTTTGGTCAAAATGTATGTCTTTCCAATGTAGAATAGCACGCGCTATTATAGAAGTCCTCATTAGAACATGTATTCTCGTGGTAGAGATGCTTTCATTCACCTTTTCACAACTTGTCGTTCCATGCCTGGAGAACGCTTTTCTCAGAGAGAGAGAAGTGTCTTAGGAACATTCTGACTGTACATGCGTCCCGAGCGTTTTGGAACAAAACATTAATGACCCTATCATGTAGAAGAGCACGCACCATTATATACATCATAATTAGAACATGTATTCATTAGAACATGTATTCTTGTGGTAGAAATGCTGTCATTCAACTTTTCATATCTTCTGTGTCCATGCCTGCAAAACGCTTTTCTAAGAGAAGTGTCTTAGAGAGCATCTTGATTTTCCATGCGTCCTGAGCGTTTTGGAACAAGATTAATGACTCTATCATGTAGAAGAGCACGCACCATTATAGGAATCATCATTAGAACACGTATTCATTAGAACATGTATTATTATGGCGTCCTAAGCGTTTTGGAACACAATTAATGACCATATCATGGAGAAGAGCACGCACCATTATAGGACCCATCATTAGAACATGTATTCTTGTGTTAGAAATGCTTTCATTCACATTTTCACATTCTGTGTTTCCATGCCTGGAAAATAATTTTCTCAGAGAGAGAGCAGTGTCTTAGGAGCATTTTGACTGTACATGCGCCCCGATGTATTTTGGTCAAAAAATGTATGTCTTTCCAATGTAGAATAGCACGCGCTATTATAGAAGTCCTCATTAGAACATGTATTCTCGTGGTAGAGATGCTTTCATTCACCTTTCCACAACTTGTCGTTCCATGCCTGGAGAACGCTTTTCTCAGAGAGAGAGAAGTGTCTTAGGAACATTCTGACTGTACATGCGTCCTGAGCGTTTTGGAACAGGATTAATGACCCTATCATGTAGAAGAGCACGCACCATTATAGGACCCATCATTAGAACATGTATTCTTGTGTTAGAAATGCTTTTATTCACATTTTCACATTCTGTGTTTCCATGCCTGGAAAATAATTTTCTCAGAGAGAGAGAAGTGTCTTAGGAGCATTTTGATTTTCCATGCGCCCCGATGTATTTTGGTCAAAATGTATGTCTTTCCAATGTAGAATAGCACGCGCTATTATAGAAGTCCTCATTAGAACATGTATTCTCGTGGTAGAGATGCTTTCATTCACCTTTTCACAACTTGTCGTTCCATGCCTGGAGAACGCTTTTCTCAGAGAGAGAGAAGTGTCTTAGGAACATTCTGACTGTACATGCGTCCTGAGCGTTTTGGAACAGGATTAATGACCCTATCATGTAGAAGAGCACGCACCATTATAGGACCCATCATTAGAACATGTATTCTTGTGTTAGAAATGCTTTTATTAACATTTTCACATTCTGTGTTTCCATGCCTGGAAAATAATTTTCTCAGAGAGAGAGAAGTGTCTTAGGAGCATTTTGACTTTCCATGCGCCCCGATGTATTTTGGTCAAAATGTATGTCTTTCCAATGTAGAATAGCACGCGCTATTATAGAAGTCCTCATTAGAACATGTATTCTCGTGGTAGAATGCTTTCATTCACCTTTTCACAACTTGTCGTTCCATGCCTGGAGAACGCTTTTCTCAGAGAGAGAGAAGTGTCTTAGGAACATTCTGACTGTACATGCGTCCTGAGCGTTTTGGAACAGGATTAATGACCCTATCATGTAGAAGAGCACGCACCATTATAGGACCCATCATTAGAACATGTATTATTGTGTTAGAAATGCTTTTATTAACATTTTCACATTCTGTGTTTCCATGCCTGGAAAATAATTTTCTCAGAGAGAGAGAAGTGTCTTAGGAGCATTTTGACTGTACATGCGCCCCGATGTATTTTGGTCAAAATGTATGTCTTTCCAATGTAGAATAGCACGCGCTATTATAGAAGTCCTCATTAGAACATGTATTCTCGTGGTAGAGATGCTTTCATTCACCTTTTCACAACTTGTCGTTCCATGCCTGGAGAACGCTTTTCTCAGAGAGAGAGAAGTGTCTTAGGAACATTCTGACTGTACATGCGTCCTGAGCGTTTTGGAACAGGATTAATGACCCTATCATGTAGAAGAGCACGCACCATTATAGGACCCATCATTAGAACATGTATTCTTGTGTTAGAAATGCTTTTATTCACATTTTCACATTCTGTGTTTCCATGCCTGGAAAATAATTTTCTCAGAGAGAGAGAAGTGTCTTAGGAGCATTTTGACTGTACATGCGCCCCGATGTATTTTGGTCAAAATGTATGTCTTTCCAATGTAGAATAGCACGCGCTATTATAGAAGTCCTCATTAGAACATGTATTCTCGTGGTAGAGATGCTTTCATTCACCTTTTCACAACTTGTCGTTCCATGCCTGGAGAACGCTTTTCTCAGAGAGAGAGAAGTGTCTTAGGAACATTCTGACTGTACATGCGTCCCGAGCGTTTTGGAACAAAACATTAATGACCCTATCATGTAGAAGAGCACGCACCATTATATACATCATAATTAGAACATGTATTCATTAGAACATGTATTCTTGTGGTAGAAATGCTGTCATTCAACTTTTCTCTGTGTCCATGCCTGCAAAACGCTTTTCTAAGCGAGAGAGAAGTGTCTTAGAGAGCATCTTGATTTTCCATGCGTCCTGAGCGTTTTGGAACAAGATTAATGACTCTATCATGTAGAAGAGCACGCACCATTATAGGAATCATCATTAGAACACGTATTCATTAGAACATGTATTATTATGGCGTCCTAAGCGTTTTGGAACACAATTAATGACCATATCATGGAGAAGAGCACGCACCATTATAGGACCCATCATTAGAACATGTATTCTTGTGTTAGAAATGCTTTCATTCACATTTTCACATTCTGTGTTTCCATGCCTGGAAAATAATTTTCTCAGAGAGAGAGCAGTGTCTTAGGAGCATTTTGACTGTACATGCGCCCCGATGTATTTTGGTCAAAATGTATGTCTTTCCAATGTAGAATAGCACGCGCTATTATAGAAGTCCTCATTAGAACATGTATTCTCGTGGTAGAGATGCTTTCATTCACCTTTTCACAACTTGTCGTTCCATGCCTGGAGAACGCTTTTCTCAGAGAGAGAGAAGTGTCTTAGGAACATTCTGACTGTACATGCGTCCCGAGCGTTTTGGAACAAAACATTAATGACCCTATCATGTAGAAGAGCACGCACCATTATATACATCATAATTAGAACATGTATTCATTAGAACATGTATTCTTGTGGTAGAAATGCTGTCATTCAACTTTTCATATCTTCTGTGTCCATGCCTGCAAAACGCTTTTCTAAGAGAAGTGTCTTAGAGAGCATCTTGATTTTCCATGCGTCCTGAGCGTTTTGGAACAAGATTAATGACTCTATCATGTAGAAGAGCACGCACCATTATAGGAATCATCATTAGAACATGTATTCTTGTGTTAGAAATGCTTTTATTAACATTTTCACATTCTGTGTTTCCATGCCTGGAAAATAATTTTCTCAGAGAGAGAGAAGTGTCTTAGGAGCATTTTGACTTTCCATGCGCCCCGATGTATTTTGGTCAAAATGTATGTCTTTCCAATGTAGAATAGCACGCGCTATTATAGAAGTCCTCATTAGAACATGTATTCTCGTGGTAGAATGCTTTCATTCACCTTTTCACAACTTGTCGTTCCATGCCTGGAGAACGCTTTTCTCAGAGAGAGAGAAGTGTCTTAGGAACATTCTGACTGTACATGCGTCCTGAGCGTTTTGGAACAGGATTAATGACCCTATCATGTAGAAGAGCACGCACCATTATAGGACCCATCATTAGAACATGTATTCTTGTGTTAGAAATGCTTTTATTAACATTTTCACATTCTGTGTTTCCATGCCTGGAAAATAATTTTCTCAGAGAGAGAGAAGTGTCTTAGGAGCATTTTGACTGTACATGCGCCCCGATGTATTTTGGTCAAAATGTATGTCTTTCCAATGTAGAATAGCACGCGCTATTATAGAAGTCCTCATTAGAACATGTATTCTCGTGGTAGAGATGCTTTCATTCACCTTTTCACAACTTGTCGTTCCATGCCTGGAGAACGCTTTTCTCAGAGAGAGAGAAGTGTCTTAGGAACATTCTGACTGTACATGCGTCCTGAGCGTTTTGGAACAGGATTAATGACCCTATCATGTAGAAGAGCACGCACCATTATAGGACCCATCATTAGAACATGTATTCTTGTGTTAGAAATGCTTTTATTCACATTTTCACATTCTGTGTTTCCATGCCTGGAAAATAATTTTCTCAGAGAGAGAGAAGTGTCTTAGGAGCATTTTGACTGTACATGCGCCCCGATGTATTTTGGTCAAAATGTATGTCTTTCCAATGTAGAATAGCACGCGCTATTATAGAAGTCCTCATTAGAACATGTATTCTCGTGGTAGAGATGCTTTCATTCACCTTTTCACAACTTGTCGTTCCATGCCTGGAGAACGCTTTTCTCAGAGAGAGAGAAGTGTCTTAGGAACATTCTGACTGTACATGCGTCCCGAGCGTTTTGGAACAAAACATTAATGACCCTATCATGTAGAAGAGCACGCACCATTATATACATCATAATTAGAACATGTATTCATTAGAACATGTATTCTTGTGGTAGAAATGCTGTCATTCAACTTTTCTCTGTGTCCATGCCTGCAAAACGCTTTTCTAAGCGAGAGAGAAGTGTCTTAGAGAGCATCTTGATTTTCCATGCGTCCTGAGCGTTTTGGAACAAGATTAATGACTCTATCATGTAGAAGAGCACGCACCATTATAGGAATCATCATTAGAACACGTATTCATTAGAACATGTATTATTATGGCGTCCTAAGCGTTTTGGAACACAATTAATGACCATATCATGGAGAAGAGCACGCACCATTATAGGACCCATCATTAGAACATGTATTCTTGTGTTAGAAATGCTTTCATTCACATTTTCACATTCTGTGTTTCCATGCCTGGAAAATAATTTTCTCAGAGAGAGAGCAGTGTCTTAGGAGCATTTTGACTGTACATGCGCCCCGATGTATTTTGGTCAAAATGTATGTCTTTCCAATGTAGAATAGCACGCGCTATTATAGAAGTCCTCATTAGAACATGTATTCTCGTGGTAGAGATGCTTTCATTCACCTTTTCACAACTTGTCGTTCCATGCCTGGAGAACGCTTTTCTCAGAGAGAGAGAAGTGTCTTAGGAACATTCTGACTGTACATGCGTCCCGAGCGTTTTGGAACAAAACATTAATGACCCTATCATGTAGAAGAGCACGCACCATTATATACATCATAATTAGAACATGTATTCATTAGAACATGTATTCTTGTGGTAGAAATGCTGTCATTCAACTTTTCATATCTTCTGTGTCCATGCCTGCAAAACGCTTTTCTAAGAGAAGTGTCTTAGAGAGCATCTTGATTTTCCATGCGTCCTGAGCGTTTTGGAACAAGATTAATGACTCTATCATGTAGAAGAGCACGCACCATTATAGGAATCATCATTAGAACATGTATTCTTGTGTTAGAAATGCTTTTATTAACATTTTCACATTCTGTGTTTCCATGCCTGGAAAATAATTTTCTCAGAGAGAGAGAAGTGTCTTAGGAGCATTTTGACTTTCCATGCGCCCCGATGTATTTTGGTCAAAATGTATGTCTTTCCAATGTAGAATAGCACGCGCTATTATAGAAGTCCTCATTAGAACATGTATTCTCGTGGTAGAATGCTTTCATTCACCTTTTCACAACTTGTCGTTCCATGCCTGGAGAACGCTTTTCTCAGAGAGAGAGAAGTGTCTTAGGAACATTCTGACTGTACATGCGTCCTGAGCGTTTTGGAACAGGATTAATGACCCTATCATGTAGAAGAGCACGCACCATTATAGGACCCATCATTAGAACATGTATTCTTGTGTTAGAAATGCTTTTATTAACATTTTCACATTCTGTGTTTCCATGCCTGGAAAATAATTTTCTCAGAGAGAGAGAAGTGTCTTAGGAGCATTTTGACTGTACATGCGCCCCGATGTATTTTGGTCAAAATGTATGTCTTTCCAATGTAGAATAGCACGCGCTATTATAGAAGTCCTCATTAGAACATGTATTCTCGTGGTAGAGATGCTTTCATTCACCTTTTCACAACTTGTCGTTCCATGCCTGGAGAACGCTTTTCTCAGAGAGAGAGAAGTGTCTTAGGAACATTCTGACTGTACATGCGTCCTGAGCGTTTTGGAACAGGATTAATGACCCTATCATGTAGAAGAGCACGCACCATTATAGGACCCATCATTAGAACATGTATTCTTGTGTTAGAAATGCTTTTATTCACATTTTCACATTCTGTGTTTCCATGCCTGGAAAATAATTTTCTCAGAGAGAGAGAAGTGTCTTAGGAGCATTTTGACTGTACATGCGCCCCGATGTATTTTGGTCAAAATGTATGTCTTTCCAATGTAGAATAGCACGCGCTATTATAGAAGTCCTCATTAGAACATGTATTCTCGTGGTAGAGATGCTTTCATTCACCTTTTCACAACTTGTCGTTCCATGCCTGGAGAACGCTTTTCTCAGAGAGAGAGAAGTGTCTTAGGAACATTCTGACTGTACATGCGTCCCGAGCGTTTTGGAACAAAACATTAATGACCCTATCATGTAGAAGAGCACGCACCATTATATACATCATAATTAGAACATGTATTCATTAGAACATGTATTCTTGTGGTAGAAATGCTGTCATTCAACTTTTCATATCTTCTGTGTCCATGCCTGCAAAACGCTTTTCTAAGCGAGAGAGAAGTGTCTTAGAGAGCATCTTGATTTTCCATGCGTCCTGAGCGTTTTGGAACAAGATTAATGACTCTATCATGTAGAAGAGCACGCACCATTATAGGAATCATCATTAGAACACGTATTCATTAGAACATGTATTATTATGGCGTCCTAAGCGTTTTGGAACACAATTAATGACCATATCATGGAGAAGAGCACGCACCATTATAGGACCCATCATTAGAACATGTATTCTTGTGTTAGAAATGCTTTTATTCACCTTTTCAAATCTTGTGTTTCGATGACGGGAAAACGCTTTTCTCAGCGAGCGAGAAGTGTCTTAGGAACATTCTGACTGTACATGCGTCCTGAGCGTTTTGGAACAAGATTAATGATCCTATCATGTAGAAGAGCACGCACCATTATAGGAATCATCATTAGAACATGTATTCATTATAACATGTATTCTTGTGGCGTCATAAGCGTTTTGGAACAAAATTAATGACCCTATCATGTAGAAGAGCACGCACCGTTGGACCCATCATTAGAACATGTATTCTTGTGTTAGACATGCTTTCATTCAACTTTTCACATTCTGTGTTTCCATGCCTGGAAAGTGCTTTTCTCAGAGAGAGAGAAGTGTCTTAGAGAGCATCTTGATTTTCCATGCGTCCTGAGCGTTTTGGAACAAGATTAATGACTATCATGTAGAAGAGCACGCACCATTATAGGAATCATCATTAGAACACGTATTCATTAGAACATGTATTCTTGTGGTAGAAATGCTGTCATTGAACTTTTCACATCTTCTGTGTCCATGCCTGCAAAACGCTTTTCTAAGCGAGAGAGAAGTGTCTTAGAGAGCATCTTGATTTTCCATGCGTCCTGAGCGTTTTGGAACAAGATTAATGACTCTATCATGTAGAAGAGCACGCACCATTATAGGAATCATCATTAGAACACGTATTCATTAGAACATGTATTATTATGGCGTCCTAAGCGTTTTGGAACACAATTAATGACCATATCATGGAGAAGAGCACGCACCATTATAGGACCCATCATTAGAACATGTATTCTTGTGTTGGAAATGCTTTTATTCACCTTTTCAAATCTTGTGTTTCGATGCCGGGAAAACGCTTTTCTCAGCGAGCGAGAAGTGTCTTAGGAACATTCTGACTGTACATGCGTCCTGAGCGTTTTGGAACAAGATTAATGATCATATCATGTAGAAGAGCACGCACCATTATAGGAATAATCATTAGAACATGTATTCATTATAACATGTATTCTTGTGGCGTCATAAGCGTTTTGGAACAAAATTAATGACCCTATCATGTAGAAGAGCACGCACCGTTAGGACCCATCATTAGAACATGTATTCTTTTGTTAGACATGCTTTCATTCACCTTTTCACATTCTGTGTTTCCATGCCTGGAAAGTGCTTTTCTCAGAGAGAGAGAAGTGTCTTAGGAACATTCTGACTGTACATGCGTCCCGAGCGTTTTGGAACAAAACATTAATGACCCTATCATGTAGAAGAGCACGCACCATTATATACATCATCATTAGAACATGTATTCATTAGAACATGTATTCTTGTGGTAGAAATGCTGTCATTCAACTTTTCACATCTTCTGTGTCCATGCCTGCAAAACGCTTTTCTAAGCGAGAGAGGTGTCTTAGGAACATTCTGACTGTACATGCGTCCTGAGCGTTTGGAACAAAACATTAATGACCCTATCATGTAGAAGAGCACGCACCATTATATACATCATCATTAGAACATGTATTCATTAGAACATGTATTCTTTTTTTAGAAATGCTTTTATTGACCTTTTCATATTTTGTGTTTCCATGCCCGGAAAATGCTTTTCTCAGAGAGAGAGAAGTGTCTTAGAGAGCATCTTGATTTTCCATGCGTCCTGAGCGTTTTGGAACAAGATTAATGACTCTATCATGTAGAAGAGCACGCACCATTATAGGAATCATCATTAGAACACGTATTCATTAGAACATGTATTATTATGGCGTCCTAAGCGTTTTGGAACACAATTAATGACCATATCAGGGAGAAGAGCACGCACCATTATAGGACCCATCATTAGAACATGTATTCTTGTGTTAGAAATGCTTTTATTCACCTTTTCAAATCTTGTGTTTCGATGACGGGAAAACGCTTTTCTCAGCGAGCGAGAAGTGTCTTAGGAACATTCTGACTGTACATGCGTCCTGAGCGTTTTGGAACAAGATTAATGATCCTATCATGTAGAAGAGCACGCACCATTATAGGAATCATCATTAGAACATGTATTCATTATAACATGTATTCTTGTGGCGTCATAAGCGTTTTGGAACAAAATTAATGACCCTATCATGTAGAAGAGCACGCACCGTTAGGACCCATCATTAGAACATGTATTCTTGTGTTAGACATGCTTTCATTCACCTTTTCACATTCTGTGTTTCCATGCCTGGAAAGTGCTTTTCTCAGAGAGAGAGAAGTGTCTTAGGAACATTCTGACTGTACATGCGTCCCGAGCGTTTTGGAACAAAACATTAATGACCCTATCATGTAGAAGAGCACGCACCATTATATACATCATCATTAGAACATGTATTCATTAGAACATGTATTCTTGTGGTAGAAATGCTGTCATTCAACTTTTCACATATTCTGTGTCCATGCCTGCAAAACGCTTTTCTAAGCGAGAGAGAAGTGTATTAGGAACATTCTGACTGTACATGCGTCCTGAGCGTTTGGAACAAAACATTAATGACCCTATCATGTAGAACAGCACGCACCATTATATACATCATCATTAGAACATGTATTCATTAGAACATGTATTCTTTTTTTAGAAATGCTTTTATTGACCCTTTCACATTTTGTGTTTCCATGCCCGGAAAATGCTTTTCTCAGAGAGAGAGAAGTGTCTTAGAGAGCATCTTGATTTTCCATGCGTCCTGAGCGTTTTGGAACAAGATTAATGACTCTATCATGTAGAAGAGCACGCACCATTATAGGAATCATCATTAGAACACGTATTCATTAGAACATGTATTATTATGGCGTCCTAAGCGTTTTGGAACACAATTAATGACCATATCATGGAGAAGAGCACGCACCATTATAGGACCCATCATTAGAACATGTATTCTTGTGTTAGAAATGCTTTTATTCACCTTTTCAAATCTTTTGTTTCGATGCCGGGAAAACGCTTTTCTCAGCGAGCGAGAAGTGTCTTAGGAACATTCTGACTGTACATGTGTCCTGAGCGTTTTGGAACAAGATTATTGATCCTATCATGTAGAAGAGCACGCACCATTATAGGAATCATCATTAGAACATGTATTCATTATAACATGTATTCTTGTGGCGTCATAAGCGTTTTGGAACAAAATTAATGACCCTATCATGTAGAAGAGCACGCACCGTTAGGACCCATCATTAGAACATGTATTCTTGTGTTAGAAATGCTTTCATTCACCTTTTCACATTCTGTGTTTCCATGCCTGGAAAGTGCTTTTCTCAGAGAGAGAGAAGTGTCTTAGGAACATTCTGACTGTACATGCGTCCCGAGCGTTTTGGAACAAAACATTAATGACCCTATCATGTAGAAGAGCACGCACCATTATATACATCATAATTAGAACATGTATTCATTAGAACATGTATTCTTGTGGTAGAAATGCTGTCATTCAACTTTTCATATCTTCTGTGTCCATGCCTGCAAAACGCTTTTCTAAGCGAGAGAGAAGTGTCTTAGAGAGCATCTTGATTTTCCATGCGTCCTGAGCGTTTTGGAACAAGACTAATGACTCTATCATGTAGAAGAGCACGCACCATTATAGGAATCATCATTAGAACACGTATTCATTAGAACATGTATTATTATGGCGTCCTAAGCGTTTTGGAACACAATTAATGACCATATCATGGAGAAGAGCACGCACCATTATAGGACCCATCATTAGAACATGTATTCTTGTGTTAGAAATGCTTTTATTCACCTTTTCAAATCTTGTGTTTCGATGCCGGGAAAACGCTTTTCTCAGCGAGCGAGAAGTGTCTTAGGAACATTCTGACTGTACATGCGTCCTGAGCGTTTTGGAACAAGATTAATGATCCTATCATGTAGAAGAGCACGCACCATTATAGGAATCATCATTAGAACATGTATTCATTATAACATGTATTCTTGTGGCGTCATAAGCGTTTTGGAACAAAATTAATGACCCTATCATGTAGAAGAGCACGCACCGTTGGACCCATCATTAGAACATGTATTCTTGTGTTAGACATGCTTTCATTCACCTTTTCACATTCTGTGTTTCCATGCCTGGAAAGTGCTTTTCTCAGAGAGAGAGAAGTGTCTTAGGAACATTCTGACTGTACATGCGTCCCGAGCGTTTTGGAACAAAACATTAATGACCCTATCATGTAGAAGAGCACGCACCATTATATACATCATAATTAGAACATGTATTCATTAGAACATGTATTCTTGTGGTAGAAATGCTGTCATTCAACTTTTCACATCTTCTGTGTCCATGCCTGCAAAACGCTTTTCTAAGCGAGAGAGAAGTGTCTTAGAGAGCATCTTGATTTTCCATGCGTCCTGAGCGTTTTGGAACAAGATTAATGACTCTATCATGTAGAAGAGCACGCACCATTATAGGAATCATTATTAGAACACGTATTCATTAGAACATGTATTATTATGGCGTCCTAAGCGTTTTGGAACACAATTAATGACCATATCATGGAGAAGAGCACGCACCATTATAGGACCCATCATTAGAACATGTATTCTTGTGTTAGAAATGCTTTTATTCACCTTTTCAAATCTTTTGTTTCGATGCCGGGAAAACGCTTTTCTCAGCGAGCGAGAAGTGTCTTAGGAACATTCTGACTGTACATGCGTCCTGAGCGTTTTGGAACAAGATTATTGATCCTATCATGTAGAAGAGCACGCACCATTATAGGAATCATCATTAGAACATGTATTCATTATAACATGTATTCTTGTGGCGTCATAAGCGTTTTGGAACAAAATTAATGACCCTATCATGTAGAAGAGCACGCACCGTTAGGACCCATCATTAGAACATGTATTCTTGTGTTAGAAATGCTTTCATTCACCTTTTCACATTCTGTGTTTCCATGCCTGGAAAGTGCTTTTCTCAGAGAGAGAGAAGTGTCTTAGGAACATTCTGACTGTACATGCGTCCCGAGCGTTTTGGAACAAAACATTAATGACCCTATCATGTAGAAGAGCACGCACCATTATATACATCATAATTAGAACATGTATTCATTAGAACATGTATTCTTGTGGTAGAAATGCTGTCATTCAACTTTTCATATCTTCTGTGTCCATGCCTGCAAAACGCTTTTCTAAGCGAGAGAGAAGTGTCTTAGAGATCATCTTGATTTTCCATGCGTCCTGAGCGTTTTGGAACAAGATTAATGACTCTATCATGTAGAAGAGCACGCACCATTATAGGAATCATCATTAGAACATGTATTCATTATAACATGTATTCTTGTGGCGTCATAAGCGTTTTGGAACAAAATTAATGACCCTATCATGTAGAAGAGCACGCACCGTTAGGACCCATCATTAGAACATGTATTCTTGTGTTAGACATGCTTTCATTCACCTTTTCACATTCTGTGTTTCCATGCCTGGAAAGTGCTTTTCTCAGAGAGAGAGAAGTGTCTTAGGAACATTCTGACTGTACATGCGTCCCGAGCGTTTTGGAACAAAACATTAATGACCCTATCATGTAGAAGAGCACGCACCATTATATACATCATCATTAGAACATGTATTCATTAGAACATGTATTCTTGTGGTAGAAATGCTGTCATTCAACTTTTCACATCTTTTGGGTCCATGCCTGCAAAACGCTTTTCTAAGCGAGAGAGAAGTGTCTTAGAGAGCATCTTGATTTTCCATGCGTCCTGAGCGTTTTGGAACAAGTTTAATGACTCTATCATGTAGAAGAGCACGCACCATTATAGGAATCATTATTAGAACACGTATTCATTAGAACATGTATTATTATGGCGTCCTAAGCGTTTTGGAACACAATTAATGACCATATCATGGAGAAGAGCACGCACCATTATAGGACCCATCATTAGAACATGTATTCTTGTGTTAGAAATGCTTTTATTCACCTTTTCAAATCTTGTGTTTCGATGACGGGAAAACGCTTTTCTCAGCGAGCGAGAAGTGTCTTAGGAACATTCTGACTGTACATGCGTCCTGAGCGTTTTGGAACAAGATTAATGATCCTATCATGTAGAAGAGCACGCACCATTATAGGAATCATCATTAGAACATGTATTCATTATAACATGTATTCTTGTGGCGTCATAAGCGTTTTGGAACAAAATTAATGACCCTATCATGTAGAAGAGCACGCACCGTTAGGACCCATCATTAGAACATGTATTCTTGTGTTAGACATGCTTTCATTCACCTTTTCACATTCTGTGTTTCCATGCCTGGAAAGTGCTTTTCTCAGAGAGAGAGAAGTGTCTTAGGAACATTCTGACTGTACATGCGTCCCGAGCGTTTTGGAACAAAACATTAATGACCCTATCATGTAGAAGAGCACGCACCATTATATACATCATCATTAGAACATGTATTCATTAGAACATGTATTCTTGTGGTAGAAATGCTGTCATTCAACTTTTCACATCTTCTGTGTCCATGCCTGCAAAACGCTTTTCTAAGCGAGAGAGAAGTGTCTTAGGAACATTCTGACTGTACATGCGTCCTGAGCGTTTGGAACAAAACATTAATGACCCTATCATGTAGAACAGCACGCACCATTATATACATCATCATTAGAACATGTATTCATTAGAACATGTATTCTTTTTTTAGAAATGCTTTTATTGACCCTTTCACATTTTGTGTTTCCATGCCCGGAAAATGCTTTTCTCAGAGAGAGAGAAGTGTCTTAGAGAGCATCTTGATTTTCCATGCGTCCTGAGCGTTTTGGAACAAGATTAATGACTCTATCATGTAGAAGAGCACGCACCATTATAGGAATCATCATTAGAACACGTATTCATTAGAACATGTATTATTATGGCGTCCTAAGCGTTTTGGAACACAATTAATGACCATATCATGGAGAAGAGCACGCACCATTATAGGACCCATCATTAGAACATGTATTCTTGTGTTAGAAATGCTTTTATTCACCTTTTCAAATCTTCTGTTTCGATGACGGGAAAACGCTTTTCTCAGCGAGCGAGAAGTGTCTTAGGAACATTCTGACTGTACATGCGTCCTGAGCGTTTTGGAACAAGATTAATGATCTTATCATGTAGAAGAGCACGCACCATTATAGGAATCATCATTAGAACATGTATTCATTATAACATGTATTCTTGTGGCGTCATAAGCGTTTTGGAACAAAATTAATGACCCTATCATGTAGAAGAGCACGCACCGTTAGGACCCATCATTAGAACATGTATTCTTGTGTTAGACATGCTTTCATTCACCTTTTCACATTCTGTGTTTCCATGCCTGGAAAGTGCTTTTCTCAGAGAGAGAAGTGTCTTAGGACCATTTTGACTTTCCATGCGTCCTGAGCGTTTTGGAACAAGATTAATGATCCTATCATGTAGAAGAGCACGCACCATTATAGGAATCATCATTAGAACATGTATTCATTAGAACATGTATTCTTGTGGCGTCCTAAGCGTTTTGGAACAAAATGAATGACCCTATCATGTAGAAGAGCACGCACCATTATATACATCATCATTAGAACATGTATTCACTAGAACATGTATTCTTGTGGTAGAAATGCTTTCATTCACCTTTTCACATCTTGTGTGTCCATGCCTGGAAAACGCTTTTCTAAGCGAGAGAGAAGTGTCTTAGGAACATTCTGACTGTACATGCGTCCTGAGCGTTTGGAACAAAACATTAATGACCCTATCATGTAGAAGAGCACGCACCATTATATACATCATCATTAGAACATGTATTCATTAGAACATGTATTCTTGTTTTAGAAATGCTTTTATTGACCTTTTCACATTTTGTGTTTCCATGCCTGGAAAATGCTTTTCTCAGAGAGAGAGAAGTGTCTTAGAGAGCATCTTGATTTTCCATGCGTCCTGAGCGTTTTGGAACAAGATTAATGATTCTATCATGTAGAAGAGCACGCACCATTATAGGAATCATCATTAGAACATGTATTCATTAGAACATGTATTATTATGGCGTCCTAAGCGTTTTGGAACAAAATTAATGACCCTATCATGTATCACATGTATCATGTAGAAGAGCACGCACCATTATAGGACCCATCATTAGAACATGTATTCTTGTGTTAGAAATGCTTTTATTCACCTTTTCACATCTTGTGTTTCGATGCCGGGAAAACGCTTTTCTCAGCGAGCGAGAAGTGTCTTAGGAACATTCTGACTGTACATGCGTCCTGAGCGTTTTGGAACAAGATTAATGACCCTATCATGTAGAAGAGCACGCACCATTATAGGACCGTTGGCAAACACTGGTGTATGTCTGTGTGTGCATGAATGTGCCTGGGCCCAGATAGAGGCAGGGGTCAGGGGTAGGAAAAGGATACAGACCCGGTCTAGGGTGAGGGGAAGGGGATCTGAGCCCAGGACTGGTGTATGTCAGTGTGTGTGTGAGTTTGCCTGGGTCCAGGTAGAGGCAGGGGTCAGGGGTAGGGTGGGGGTAGGAAGAGGATACGGACCCGGGTTAGGGTGAGGGGAAGGGGGTACTGGGCCCAGGCCTAAAGCCGGAAGTGGACTGTTGTGTGTATGTCTGTGTGTACGTGTTAACTAATTTGCTACGACATCTGCAGCAGACACAGGGGTATCTATCGGAATCATGGTGGTCTGCTGGTGACAGTGGGGCATCCACTGGACCTGGTTAGAAGATAGGAGGGAGAGAGAGAGGCACTAGGGAGAGGGGAGGCAGAACAGGGTTAGTAGCACACAGAGCAATACATTACGTCAAACTACATTTTCAGAGCAAGAAAGGCTAAGAGCATCATGGGAGAGGTGTGGCAAACACTGATGTGTGTCTGTGTGTGTGTGTGTGCCTGGGCCCAGATAGAGGCAGGGGTTGGGGTAGGGTGGGGGGTAGGAAAAGGATACGGACCCATTGATTCAAGAACCACAGAACGAGAAGTAAAACAGGGTAGATTGCACCATCAGCAGAATGTAAGGAGAGAACTAATGTTTGTCTGTCATTAAAAAGATAAGGTGTGTTGTTTTGACAAAATGAATGTACAAATGAATAATATTTTTGGGAAGGTATATAAGACGCTGTCACAAGTCAGTCTGTGTGTCATCTCTCTCGAGAGCCCACCGGTCTTATTGTCTGTTACTGCTGAACAAGCAATAAAGCCTGTTGCATCTGATCCAAGTGTTACCAGTGCCTTATTGATTTGACTTCAACTACTGAACAAAGAACTTTGAAGACTTTAATCACCCAGTTAAGGCGTTTTACACGTCATAAGCAGGTGCTGAGGTTGTGAGTTGAGTCTCTCGCGATCTTACTTGCTTTCTTCACCGCCCTCTGGTCGTAGAGCTGCTAGAGGGTTGAGCACTGCACCCCGCAGAGCTCCGCCCCCAGGGTGATCACCCTCCCCTCCACAGTTTGGCCTTGTAGGTCTCTGAGAGCCCCTCATACCAACAATTAGTTGGTTCAACAATTAGGCCCCTCATACCAAACATCACAATGGGGTTCGACAATTAGGCCTATTATCTAACATGGATGGTTATAAAATGAAAAAAGGCAATATGCATTCTCAATTCTCCCATTGTTCCTCAACAAGGGAGAGGAGGGGGTGGCAGGGGACACAAGAGCAGACACAGAATGCAGGCTTAGTGAAAAAGACCACGTATGGGCTTAATTGGAGGCAGGTGATGGTCGGGCTACGACAGGGCAGTCAGACGGATAAGGTTTGGCAGGAGCGAGGATCTCAGAGGGTCACAGCAGGAACAGACAAGTCAGACAGGACAAAGCAAGGATGTGAGACTCGAGTGAATTTTCCAGGCGGTTCAGGTTGGTGTTGAGACGAGCAGGTGTCAAGGTTGGTGTTGAAACGGGCGGGTGTCAAGCAGTTGGTGTTGAGACGAGCGGGTGTCAAGCAGTTGGTGTTGAGACGAGCGGGTGTCAAGCAGTTGGTTTTGAGACGAGCGGGTGTCAAGCAGTTGGTGTTGAGACGAGCGGGTGTCAAGGTTGGTGTTGAGACGAGCGGGTGTCAAGGTTGGTGTTAAGATGAGCGGGTGTCAAGGTTGGTGTTGAGACGAGGCCAGGTAGGCGATGGTTCCGGCAGGTCAGAATAGGATGAAGGAAAAACAAAGGGTAAGGCAGGGTTAAAATATAGACGGGCTTATTTGAGAGAGCTAGAGATGTGTGCTGCCCACTAGGTTGGTCAATGATCTGGCATCGACTTGAGCAGACCGGCTTCTTATTCTGTCAGAGATGGGTTGACCATGTTGATTGATGTACGCTGCACGCTGTGGGATGTGCCAGGCTGCTCTGAATCAGAGTCTGTGGCGGGCTGACGAGGGCAGGGTTGGCAAGGCTGACTGAACCGTGACACATATCCAGCATCAGCATCAGCCTTCACAGTGTGGTGGCCCATGATTGTGTTTTGCTGGAGTGGTGGTCAGAGTTGTCATCCTGACAGCAATGAGGAAAAGTAGTGCGTTCAGGTTGTCTGGTACAGGCATCTAGATCATCTCGGCTCGGTATGGCTCAGGCATTTGGAAAACCTCGTCGAAGAGCGTGGTCATTAGTGCGTCCCGATACTCTGAAAGGCACAATAACAAGGACAAAGTGTGTCTGTTTGTTCTATACATTAAGTCTATACATTATGTAGAGAAGACATATAAAGTGCTCAGTTCGATTTTTTTCAGCCACTAGATGGGGCAGTGGTGAAGCGTATCAGATATAAACAAGTGGGCGTTTTCAATCCATACAGTGCCGTTCAGTGGGTGGGGCTCAGCGCCGGGCCGGCTTCGCTCATAATAAAAATAATCTGCATTTGCTCCACAGGCACTACACCGTTGGCTATATTTTCTGTACAGATAGTTATGACTCACCTGGACCTATTTATTGCATATATTGGGGTATTGTGTGTTGGCTTGGTCTTGAGGGCTTGAATGGAGTATTGTCCCTTCTTTGCCTTGGGATAATTAATCATGTAGGCCAGTTCTCCTGTGGAGTTGATTGCCTGGCTCCGGTTGGCGTTCTCGTTGAAGTGCATTGCAGCCAAGTAATGCCTGAAACCATAATAACATATGATGTCACAAAATTAGAGTAAATGTGGTAGTTTCTGCCCCACCCTCCCCTACAGCTCTGAAGAACCATGGCACATGTTAAGGATTTTAATCCTTGGTTTAGTTAGATTGTCAAAGAACACGCTGAGTGGTCGATCAAGCTGGTTTTAAACAAGGCAATAGTTTATTCTATGTTACGATTCTGCAGAGTCGGACCCTAGCACAGGAAGTGAATCCCGGCAAGAGTGAGTTCACGGGAGGACGGGGTCTTAGGTTATACAGTGAAAGAGGAAGTGACAGTTTCAGGGGGAAGACAGGGAAGTGATGTCACACAGGGAGGGATTTGTAGTTCTAACAGATTGATCAATGAGAACGAACTACAAAGTTTAGAACAACAGTCAAGGGGGAAAACAGAACACTTTGTTGAGACTTGAAATTCATTCACAATTCCCCACTTTGTGGATTAAATATTCACAACTATAACAGAAATGAAAGAATCAACAATGTGAAATCAAATTATAAAATATCATAAAAATAATCCAACATCTTTGGCAAAAACTCTATTCTACACATATGGAAAGGAAGCAATCTATTTCTCCACTAGGTGGAGCATAATGAAGATTAACAAACTCAAAGTTATTTAACACAATAAGATCACTTTCTTCCCATATGCAATCACGTACCAAAACTCCTCACCTTAATTTGGCATAAGCAAGGTAAAAAGATAACATGATTATTAATCTAAGACATCATATATTCATGACTGAGTGGGAAAAAACCTCTTTCTTCGTTTTAGAGGAAAACCCTTAAATTCAAATTAGACAGATTATGTATCAAAATATTCCAAATAGTCAATGTCAATGGCACAGACATCATTAAGATCTTGAATTGAATTAATAGTAAATTTAACTTTCTCTATCATTATTAAGGCAGCATAGGCATATCTGGAATAGCATTTAAACATACACTTAAGAATATTTTAAAAAACAATAACGATGAAAAACATACATACAAATGATACACACATATTTGAGAATATCCAGGACTTGAAATAGCATTCCATTGAGGAACATTATCTAAGATCTGGATACCTTTATCGTTTGCTTCATAGAACTCAATGTAGCATTTGGATCTGAACTAAACGAACAGCAGATATAGCCAGTATTATCTCTAAGGGAAGTCTATTTTGTAGCACAATCTTTTCCATGTAATTTACTTCTGTAGCTAAGGCTGAAATTACTTGGTATTGTGCGATCATGTGTCATGCGTTCATGAGAGAAATAATATACTGAAACTAAATTGAAAATTCGAGACAGCTCTATGGTGTCTAGTTTGATTGCTGATGAATTCGCTTCATTTGAGTGTGATCAATCTTCTTAATCCTGGACATTACATGAGCAAGATAACCATATGATCCATAATAATCCATATGACACTGTTGCAATTTAAAGTTGAATACGCTATTTCCCTATAGCTCAAAAATACGCCAATTGGAATGGCTCTCTGAACCTTAATTTCACATCTCATAAATATGCTTAAAACATTAATTTGTCCTAATCTATGTGGTGTATCTGAAAATATTAATACATGCTGTGATATATTGAAGAGGTCACTTCAAATTGTTTAACTCGCTTTTCAAGTTCAGCCCTGTGGATGCAATTCTGTTAGGCTTCCTTTTAATACTTGGTTGATGTAGTTAGGTGCAGGGCAGTTAAACACAGTTAAACACAGTCCCCTGAGAATAGTCTGGAACAGCTTCTACAAAGATCAACTTTATAATTATGAATTTTCAATACTTCTATACCCACTCTAAACCAAACTCCAGTCACAGTTTCAACAGTATAACCTGGAAATCTCTGTTGCTTTCAAATCTTATATATGCAGAATGCAGTATTTTCCATTCATCTTCGTCTACCGTATAGACCCAACAGTCAAGTGGAGTGCAACATTCAAATAGGACAACCGCTTGTCCACGTTGCCATAACGATCCTGGGAAGGAGGTGACAGGCAAGGTCACTTCTTTCAATAGCTCCTCCTCAGAGGAAGCCACAGTGTGGTGGCCCATGATTGTGTTTTGCTGGAGTGGTGGTCAGAGTTGTCATCCTGACAGCAATGAGGAAAAGTAGTGCGTTATTCTTTGTCTGATTTCTCATCTGAGACCAGAGAGTGAGCTTTCGCCCTGGTGGTGACACAGGATATTGCATCTTGGTTGTTGAATCCTCGGGCCGGGTGCCTCGTCCTGGTTTGGAACCAGCCTGCAGTGGCTGGCGTGTACCCACAAAGTCCTCTCTGCTACGTCTGGGTTAGCAGCAGGAACTGGTACGGGCCCAGCCAACGGGCACTCTGGTTTCAGGTCTCTGCTCACAACCCACTGGCCTGGTTGGAAATGATGCAGGTCGGCTCTCAGGTCGGCAGAGACCTGTGAATCCACAGATGAGAGACAGCATAGACAAAACAGGAGAGCACCGCAGCTTTTAGCAGCGGAGTTAGCAGCCATACTACCTATGGACACAGGATCAGAGGTTTCAATAGGAGCTTGGCCTTTGCCACCATTTTAAAATATTACACATTAAGTTTCTTCTTCAGCTCTGCATCTTGTTCTTTCAACTACTTTCTAATTTCCTTCAACTACGTTCTCACCTTCAATACAACTTCCTCATCTACCTTCAATTCAACTTCTTCATTACCTTCTTCACTACTACTACTAGTCTGTTTCATTAGCAACGACCAGTTAACTTGATAACATCCTTTACTCCCCCTCTTTTTTGAAACATGATCTGGTCAGTGTGCTAATTTGAAAACATAATGAAAGCATGGAAGATGTAGTATAGGTTATGCTAACTATGAAATGAGCATTCATCCACATTCAAAATCAGAGTGAGAGGAGAATATCTGAGAGGTTTGAGCGTGGCTTAATTGATCTCGTTCAATATGTTGAGTCATGTCTCTCTGCCTTCTGGAGGAGGAAGCAGAGTTAAGAACAGTCTTTGAAATGTACGGTCAACAGTTCATTCTTATTAAAGCAGCAGCCACGCTGTGTGTAGGTGCGATGTAAAAGATGAATAGACACAACATGCAGGACATGGACAAAACAGCGTGCGCAGTGCTACTAATTCTATGGCCATTTCCTAAAATAAAACAACATATTCGTATCATCAAACCATGAGTCCTTGTTTCTAACAAGAAATTGTTATTCAAAATAATCATTTAAAAAGGGGAGCGCCAACACATTATGTAAAACAACGCTCTTAGGGTAAAAGCAAAAATTCCCTTAAATCAGGGTGAATAAATGGAAAAAATGCATTATTCAAACCAAAATAACATTAAATGAATAGCTGCATACGCGGTTCTCAAAGCCTGAACAAATATAATTATCTAAACCGTTCTCAAAAGAACACTAGGGGTGTTATAAGTTGAGCTCAATTTCAATAACCACATTTCTGCGTTTGAGGACAGAGAGTTATGAGCACGCTTAGGACGTGATGGTTCCTTGGGTCTGACAACCGCTTGGTTACTATTCTTAAATTTAGCCTAGATCATATCTATCTCTTACCCACAGTCAGTTGGGCAACGTGGGGGTGAGGCGTTTGACCAGCGTCCCCACGAACCAAGGTGTCAGCCCATCTAAATGGGAAGTCGGTTACCCCGGTTATTGGAGAGTCACCTGGTGTATCCAATTCCTGTAGCAGCCTCTTCAGAAATAATACGTGACACATTTGTTTTACCATGCAGCTGTCTCTGTGGGCCGTCAGACGCACAGACAGAGCTGCATGGGCAGTTTACATACAATAAAAGACAGACAAAATAAAAGACAGACAAAATGAAAGACAGACAAAATAAAAGACATTTCAATTTCTCACCACTCTTGTGGGTAACACCAGGTCTTAGAAATTATGCGCCGGAGGCACATAAACATAACAAAATAAATCATAGAATGCAGTTTTGATAAATTGGAGTGATGTCTTTTCTTTTTTTTTTTTCAAGAATATGTCCAATTAGTTAAAGGCTGTGCGCTTGATATTGTAATGTGGCGGTTTTACCTCTAAGGGCTGGATGATATCAATTCCGTTGGAGTCACACCTCCGAAAACTAGTTTGCAAAACAGATCTGAGCATATTAAGTTAACATGACAATACAGTGAATTGAGTTTGAAGTTAGCATCATCTAACACAACTTTAAGTGGCAGTCATTTCAAATTATTAAAATACTTGCGGTTCCAACCGGTTTGGCATTTATCCGGTAGTCCAGGAACGTCAATTCTCTGTAAAACTCAAAACCAATGAATGTGCATCTGAAATCAGTAAAACATGAAATCTTAAACAAAACAAAATTCTCAAAATTGGGTTGTCAGACAATATGTATCAGACTAAGATATTGGCAAATATGATTTTTTTTTTTTTTTTCTTACCTTTTCCTCCCCCCCCCCCCCCCCCCGTGTCACGTACACCCTCACTCTCCCTAGCTTTCCCTACTGCACTGTCTACCTGTCCTACATCTAGTCAGGAACCACCTCCCTGTGGAGTATTAACAGAAGACTTTTGAAATTTAGCGTATAGTCTACATGTCCTCCGTAAATGCCCTTTGCGGCCACAGTGATGACAATGCTGATTAGATTTGTAAACCCTGCTGTTTTGTTGTGAATATCTCTGATTATCTCTATAGCCTCCATCTTGTTTTTTTCTGTCCCCCATCGGTAGTTGCTTAGTGCGAGCGATATTGTTGAAATACCTACACTGTGCAGCTCGTAGTCTCACCGAGTCCCTTCTTATCTCAGCTTCACATTGTTCACTTAGCAGACGGATTATTGGCAAGCATAGTTTACCAAACTCATTAACCAGATGTTCAACAGAATCAGCAGAATCTGGACGGTCAACTTGTGAGTTAGAAGCAGAAACAAAGGGATGGGGCAGAATATCTGAAGTGTCAAATGGGTGACCAGGGGTCACAAAAACAGCAACTGGAGGTTGAGACACAGCAGGAGGGTATGACACAGGGGAAGTAACCCTATGGTCAATGGAAGAGGGCCCAGAGGGAGGTGTGTCAGAAGAGTAATAACCTAGGGGTGCCGTTATTTCAGACATCCTTGTTTGGGGTAAGGGGGTTCCAAAAATAGTACCAGTTAACGGTAAGGGTGTTATCTGAGATGTAGCAGGCATAGAGGTGACAGTTGGTTGAACAGGAAGGGACGTTTGGACAGGAACAAGGTACGTGGCCTGAAACAACAAAACTCTTGTTTGGATAGGAGGTGTCAGAACAAGGAGGGGGGCCTCCTGTATAGGGCCAGGATTGGGGGTTGGTTGAAACAGTTTACATCTGTCTAGCAGATCATCCCTATCTGTCCCTTCACTATTCTCACACACATGCTTTCGTGTACCAAAAGTAGCTCCCATTTTAAAAGAAAATATGAGAACAAACAATGTAATAAAAAGTTACAGAAAAAAAACTAAACACGTTCAGTCAACCAAATTACTGCTGTGCCGAGAGATTTTTTTTTTTTTTAATCCTGTTATATATTTTTTCCCAAAATGGCAGAAGCCAAAATGGTCGATCCTCAAATTGAGAAGAGGAACAGGAAGTCTCTCTTTTTTTTTTTCACACAAGCAGCAAAACAGGAAGTTAACCACGTGTGCACAGAGGGTAGAAGAACTAACTAACACATGGGTAAATCACATGTGGATGAACCAGCTAGCATTGAAACAATAGAACAGAGAAGACAGCTAGTTTGGAGCTAGTTTGGAGCAGAACAAGAACAGTAGCCTAGCTAGAATGCAGCTAGCATGAAAATCACAAATGTACACAAACCAAAACCCAGCATAAAACCAAAACACCCAGCATAACCATGGGTTTAACAGTAAAACAGGACCTCAAATCCCAATACAAAAACAGATCTACCTTGGCGTAGACTCAAACATACAATGTACCAAACATTTAAGAAGCTTTAGCTTCACATGAAACACAAAACGCAGCAAACAGCACATCCAAGTCTACAAACAAAACGAAACAAAATAAGGAATAATTACGTCGTAGGTACGACTACCTAGCTAACCCCCCCGGGGATTCCAAATAATCTTTCGAATTGAAACAGCCATCTTTGTGTCGTGCCCTTCACAACAGGAGTAAACAGAAATAAATAAAAATAACGAGCCTAAGACAACAAGCTCTCTCGCGCCGCGGCAACCCCCCACAACGCGGATCCCAAAACAATCAAAAGAGAAGGCTTTCCGAAAGTTAAACGTTGTGCAGTACTAAACACACCCGTTCTCAATATGCACGCTTACAAAACCAACCCTGGTAGTCTTTAAGCGGGCATGTGGCTCAAAAACCGACTTTAGCTAACCAGGACACGTGTGCGCAACACCGGCTGGAATAAACACTATTGTCTAAGTTATCACAGCTGAACAAAGAAAGGGACCACTCTAAACTAGGTTCAAACAACGTACCAGACTCTCCGCAAGTTCCAGACTGAATCGGGCCTCGGGGGAAAAACAGCACCACCTAGATGTGTCCCCGAGATTGAAGTCCCCCTTCTTTGAGAAAAGCACGTCACGCGTCCGTGAATTCAGCCCAAAACAAACCGAAAGATCAGCTGTCGTCCCATTAGAACATTTTCGTCGCCATAAGTGTTAAGGATTTTAATCCTTGGTTTAGTTAGATTGTCAAAGAACACGCTGAGTGGTCGATCAAGCTGGTTTTAAACAAGGCAATAGTTTATTCTATGTTACGATTCTGCAGAGTCGGACCCTAGCACAGGAAGTGAATCCCGGCAAGAGTGAGTTCACGGGAGGACGGGGTCTTAGGTTATACAGTGAAAGAGGAAGTGACAGTTTCAGGGGGAAGACAGGGAAGTGATGTCACACAGGGAGGGATTTGTAGTTCTAACAGATTGATCAATGAGAACGAACTACAAAGTTTAGAACAACAGTCAAGGGGGAAAACAGAACACTTTGTTGAGACTTGAAATTCATTCACACACAAGGCAGCGAGGTAGGGCGGCTGGTACTACCGTACCAATTTGAGCCATCTGAGACAGACTTTGCCGAGGGTCCACCACCACCACCACCGCCAGAAAACAGGCGGTTGACCCAAGTGGTCATGGAGTGGTGAGTGAAAGATATACCGCTTGCCCATGTGGTCAAATATAACAATTCTGGTAGCAGTAAATTCTCTATGTCTTGATCTTGAATATTCATATCAATATTTATCCATAAACAGGTGCTTATGTGGACAGTGCCAAACTATGCCCTCTGAAGAGGAAAACATCTGCTGTGCAGAACTCACACCAGTGTGTATTATTATCAAGGCCATCGCAGTATGGCACATGACCACACATTGTCAACCACATAAAGGCAGTTATGGTAGCTATGTTAGATGAGTGATGGTGACATCCTTTGATCAAATCCAATTCCCCACCAAAATAACACACCTGGGGCCTCATATATCACTGAGGTACGCCTTCTTTTACACGGTCTTTTCCGCGATTTCAGGCGTACGCCATTTCCCCCCCCCACAGCGCGACCTATCAAGCAAAAAGGGCGGATATTTAGTCGCCTTTCTACGCGCTTTTGTAGGACACCTCCCAACTTGTCGTACCGATTTACACGGTTTTCTACACCCTTTTTGAACACAGGGGGAACTGGCGACGCAGGTGGTGCGTCGGTGAATTACAATGTTTGATGGAGAGAATAAGAGCGAAAGTTTATGAACGCACAATCATGTAGGCTAATAGCCCAATTCAGCACAAACATATATCGTAATGCAAGATTAGACGTGTCCTCTAACCGGCTCATTAATGGTCCGATATGGATTTGTTCCCCAAACTGAACCTATGCGCTGTCCCAAACCTTTCTGCGCAATATGTCACACACCTAATGCAGGCACTCCATCAAACGGCAATAATTGACCAATTAGATTGTCATTAATATGTGATCATGTGGACCTGTTTGCTGTTTGGTAAGCATATAAATGACAGTCCTCCTGTGCGTAATGCGAGCCTAAATGAATCCGGCGCTACTCGGCCTACTGGCCGAGATAGAACTCCAAAGGTGACGGCGATGGCGACTGCACCCACATAAGGGCACCATCAGTGAATGAATACGTCTATGTGAATCGCAAAAATGTGCACACTATAAATACCCAAATCATATGTGACGCCGACATGCTCATCACAAGTGTAGTGGCACGGTGGCCTGGCTCCACGCATGACTCATTCATCCTGGCGCACAGCAGGGTAGGGGCTAGACTGGAGGCAGGCGCTGCGCGTGACGGCTGGCTTGTTGGTGTGTGCATAGCCAAGATACATATTCTTTGTCTTTTTTACTTTAATCTTTATTAGCATTTTCCATCCATACAACGACAATACAATAAAACATAAAAACTTACAATAACAGCTTATGGGTACTTCCATCCATGCAGCTTTTTTCTCTTACTCAAATATGACAATTTTAATATTAGTGGTATCATCACACTTCCTTCTATAATCCATCCATTTTTCCCATCTCCCTTCAAACTTTCCTTCCTGCATCCTCAATGCATAAATAAATCTCATAAATCTCCTCCACAACACCCACCACTGCTCCTTGGTTGGGGGTTCCACCTTATACCAAGCCCTCATTATTGTCTTTTTACTAGCAACCACTAGTACTTTCACTAGGTATCTGTCCCCTCCTTGTACATCATTCTGTTATGTTTGCCAAGATATATATTCAAAGCTGATAAGAATGAGAACCCCACCACAAAATGAGGACCCAAGCCCTCAGCCCCCTCCCCGTCATGAGGTTTACCAGCGGGGCCAAAGGGCCCACACTGAGGTCATGCGCCAGCTATGAAGACACAAACATGTAAGGTTCACATTTTTACCATTTTATTGTCTGTTGGTGGGTGACTGTGTGAGGTGTGTGAGTGCGTTTGTGAGTGAATGTGTGAGGTCCGTGAGTGTGGTAGTGAGTGACTGTGTGAGGTCCGTGAGTGTGGTAGTGAGTGACTGTGTGTGGTCCGTGAGTGTGGTAGTGAGTGACTGTGTGAGGTCCTTGAGTGTGGTAGTGAGTGACTGTGTGAGGTCCGTGAGTGTGGTAGTGAGTGACAGTGTGAGGTCCGTGACAGCATGTGTGAGGGAATGAAGTGCAGTGAGGATGTCCTGTTGGCTCTGGTGGTGTAGTGTGGTGACCTCCACCAACTGCTGCACAACTGCCCCACAACTGCCCCAATCCCTTCTGCCATGTCCCTCTGGGCCTCTAGGGTCATGAGCCTCCAGCACAGCGTCTGAGAGGAAGCACAGCCCTCAGGGACCCTTGAGGCAGGGACGCTGGCAGCCGGAGGTGGAGGCGTGGGCGGTGGAGAAGGAGACGGAGGCACTGGAGATGGCACTGGAGGTGGAGGCCGGCGCGCTGGAGGTCGTGGCGCTGGATGTGGAGGCTGCAACCGGCGGGGGCACGACCATCAGGTCAAGGACCACTGCAGACTCCCCCTCCTCTGAGTCCCACCCCACGTCAGTCTGGAAAAACAATTTCAGTCATTTTCTTTGAGTTTGTCTGTACACCTTATTATGCATTAAACCAGGGCTGGACTGGGACAAAAAATCGGCCCTGGCATTTTTGGCCCAGACCGGCCCACCACAATCGGTCGAACACCACCCACCAGTACGAAATCCTTGCGGCCCCTTTAAATATGCAATACCACCGTACTATTTCCCCAAACCACTACAAAGATGAGTAAGTTCCGTGGACAAGTGTACCAGTGCAAATGGACAAGTGTACTCACTCACTCTTGACTCCCTGGTGGTCAGACGTGGCCGTGGAGTACACAATCTCCATACTCAAGTAACAGTTACAGTAGAAGTACAAGAAATTGTCAAAGAAAAAGCTCTGATAGAAGTCAAAGTATAATTTCAAATTATTTATTAAATTATTATTATTATTATTCAAATGTAAGTATAGAAATATATGTACAAAGTATACAAGTAACTCAAAATGTTGCCTGTGAACTCCACTGGGCTGAAAAGATCTCCTCCTCAAAAAAGGAAACCTTTAAAAGAGTGAGAGGGAGAGACAAAGAGAGAAAGGTGAGAATGATAATTGATGGATTTAAATGATCACAGTACTGGTCCAGTATCTTCAATTGAGAACAATGTAGAGAGATAGTTGCATGTATTTGATACTTACTTAGTAATAAAGGCTGCATGGCCCTCTGGATACCCTCAACAATAATGGCATCTCCTGAGAGAGAGAGAGAAAGAGAGAGATAGAGAGAGAGGGGGGGGGGGGGGAGAGAGAGAGGGAGAGATGAGACATGATCAATGATAAGTCATACATGATTAAATGACAGATTCAGATGATCAGAGTTGCATGAATTGTATACTTACTTACTGGAAAAAGGCGGCATGGACCTCTGAATACCCTCATCAACAATGGCATCCTGAGTGAGAAAGAGGGAGGAAGAGAGATGAGACACGATAAGTGAGATAAACTATAGATTCAGATAGTAACAATATCTTCTAGAAAATGTAAGCAGTTGCATAGATTGTAAACTCACTACTTACATAAAAAAGGATGCCTGTGAAGTCCACTCCAGTTAAAAGCAAAGTGCTTCTTTTCAAACAAATGAGGGCAACCTTTGATAGAGAGAGAGGGAGAAAAGGGGAGACAGAGAGAAAGGTGAGACTGAGACATTATAATTGATTGAGTTGATCACAGTACTGGTAATTACATGATCATAATAGCTTTATCTTTACTGGAAAAGGCTGCATGACCCTCTGGATACCCTCAACAATAATATCCTGACAGAGAGAGGGGGGGGGAGTGAGAGAGAGATGAGACATGATCAATGATCATTTTTAAATTATAAATGATTAAATGACAGATTCTAGAAAATATAAAAACATAGTTGCATGTATTGCATACTTACTTAGTGGAAAAGGCTGCATGGCCCTCTGAATACCCTCATCAACAATGGACAATGCACCACACAAGTTAGGGCCGGGCATCCTTTGAGAGACAGGGGAGGGGGGGGTAATAATGAGTCACATGATCACACTATCTTCAGTCTAAAAAGCTGCTACATTACTATGAATAATTTTATAATAATAACAACAATTTCATATCAACTTACTATAAGTTTCCTCAGTAGCTCACTCTTCTCTGACACTTTGTCAATGACAGTGTCTGTGTCCAAAGCAACAAGGACGTCTTTTTCAGTGGCCATCAACATGAAGGCTTCCAATTTGCTGGCAGACAGGCTGCTCCTCAGTCTGCTTTTGATATATTTCAGTGTTGAGAATGATCGCTCACAGGCCACCTGGGTTATTGACAGTGTTAGCAAGAACTTGTACGCAAGTCCAAGCAGGTGATATGCATCTGTGAGCATGTTGAATCTCTGGAGAATTTGATAGCAGCACAGTGGGCACTCTTTGCAGGAGGCACAGCTTTTGTTGATGATTTCCATGTCCTCTTCCTTTCCATGGGGTCCATCATCCACTGTCCTGGTCACATATTCATCCAGTGGTGATGCCTTCAGCATGTCCCACTGGCCTGCTAAGCTTTTCAGCTCTGACTGCAGGTTGTCAACCGTTGCCATGCTCTCAAATTTAACCAGGCATTTGCTGAGGTCTTCAAGTGCAGATTTAGGGAGAGCACTGGTTCGGATCAGGTGGAAGTTTTTGGGATCCAGAAATGACAAATCTGCATAAAGATTGCCATGGGTCAGAAATCTTCGGTGGATGGCCTCAATAGCAGTATCAACAATCTGGTTGTGGACCTTGACCTCGTAGGCTCTGTCTGCATCCTCCATCGTCTCATCCTGAGCCATCTCTCCCGGCATGGCTTTCTTCTTCCTGGTTCTTTTCTGTGGCAGTGCAGCCTCCACTTCCATGTCTGGCTCCTCATCCTGCTCCTCGAATCTTTCATTTGCCCATTTCACGAAGCAGTCAGCAGCATCCTTCACAGCCTGTAAATCCCTCGCCATCTCTTTGAGGGCATCTTCTGTTGACATGACCACCCTATGGGCAGAGAGGATGTCCATCCCTCCCGTCTGCAGGTACTTCGAGAGTGGTGATGTCTGCTCAAATATCCGGAGGAATGTTTGTGCTGTCAGGATTGTCTCATACCTGAGGAGGCCCTCCTTGTATCCTCTGGCTTTGGTGCGTACACTGCCTTTCACCGTCTTCTGCTCCTGTATGGCTGTAAGCGTGGACAGCACCTCAATGTACAGACCATCTTGAGGCTTTCCAAATGATCCAAAAATTTTCTTGAGGGCATCATGCTTGGCCCACCAGCGTGTCTCTCCAATTGGAGCGATGCGCCTGTGCCTCTTGTCCTGGCTCTCCTTCTCCTACAGGTTCACTCTCTGATAAGAGTCCCTTATGAACACTGCTGTGTCATTGAGGAGACCGAACAGTGATCCACTCTCAATGACTATCTGAGCACAAGATTGAGGACATGTGCATAGCACCATACATGAACATGGGTGGGGGACTGCGATGCCAGCAGTGCAGAGAAGCCTTTGTACTGCCCCTGCATGTTTGAAGCCCCATCTGTGGCGTTGCCAATGCACAGGCTTGGGTCGAGTTTCAAGTGCTGAAGAGTAACTGAGAGTAACTTGACAAAGGCCTGTCCAGTGGACGCGCTGCACCGGACCACTGCGACAAGCCTCTCATGGACAACGTCAGTCACATATCTCAAAACCACTGAGCATAGGTCTTGTCCCGTTATGTCTTGTGTTGTATCCAGCTGGACGGAAAACATTCCAGCTTTCTGGATGTCAGTGGAGATGTTCTCTTGAATCAGGTTCCGGATTGCATCAATCACGGAGTTGACGGTTGTTTTGGACAGTAGAGTGATGAGAGAACCTCTGCCTCTTGATCCTGCTGACGCATGCAATTTTTTGCTCTTCTCAATCACATTATTGAGATGCTCTTTCAAGCACACATCATATTTTCCCAATAAAATGACCAGCTCCAAAAAATGTCCATGGTCTATGCTAGCGTCATCCAGGGTATATGCAGCCTCATTCTCCTCCTGTCTGTAGCTTAGGCCCCTCTTCCCTATGACCTCGACTACCCGTTCCAAAACCTGACGCCTCTTCTTGACCTGGTCTCTGTGTGCTGTCAGCTGTCTGCCCCCCAGTAGGTTATTGATGTCAGCTTTTGAGCAGTTTAAAAAATAAGCTTCTGCACAATTTCTGTGTGCCGTGCTTTTTTCATAGCATGTTATCTTGGTCTCACATGTGATCCTCAATCAATATTATAGTGTGTGCATAACAGTAGTAATGTACTAGCAGGGTCCAAAACAAACTTTTTTAACCTAGCCCCTTAGTAACAGTCCTGAAAGGAGCTAGGCTTACCAGTAAACTGGCTGGTAAATTATCCATTACCAATAGATTTTTAGCAGCCAGCCATTGGCTAGTGAATGGCTAGGGTTAATTTTGGACCATGGCCACACACAGCTAACGTTAGCCTGCTCCTCTTTTTCTTCGAAGATATAACGTTAAGTAGCCCAGCAGCAGCAACACTGCTAGGCTAGGCCAGAATAGATAACGTTAGTAATAGCGCTAGTGCTAATTGCCAAGCTAACGTGCTAACGTTAGCACTACTAGTACTGACGTTATCTGGCTGGCCTAGACAAACAGTGTTAACGCTAGCTAGCTCAAACGTAGCTAGCTACGACCCGATTTGCTTGGCAGGGAGGTGGGTAGCTAGATAATGCTAGCTAGCTGTACCTAGCTAATGCTAGCTGGCGCTAGCCAGTAGATAGCCGTCACCCATATTCATATTTAGCTATAGCTTTTTTAGCTTTCAGCTATATTTCCTTACCGTTTCAACTACACACTCCTCCTGCTCACTCTGACCTTCCTCGGCCCTGTCATGTCTCTGTCCCTCCTCGGCTTCCCTGTCCTGCTCTCGGCCACCATGGCCACCAGCCACCTCTCCTTCAAGTTCGTGTTCAACATGGTGTTGCTGCACAACGTCGGTTGAGGCTGTAGACGTTGAAGCAGCCCCTGGCGCAAACATATCAGTAATTTTAGCACATGTTGCAGCATCCGCCTCAAGACTTTTAATCTTTTTAGCTCGTAATTTCTCTGCGCTCCCCTTGCGCTTTGGTTTACTATACTTGTCCTTATCCATCTTTCTCCATCCACTGACTTTTGGCTCTCTAACGGCCCAAATGACACCTGAAACTAACAGAGGGAGGGGTGGGGCCTACATATGATTGGGCCAGCCCATTGTCAGTATAGAAAATGGACCAATGGGCCGCTGTCCCTGCTCTATGGGCCGTTCGTTAGCCCCCAAATATATATTATTTTTTTAAAATTTTTAGATCGGCCCACAAGTAGGTCCAGCCCACCGGGCATTTGCCCGGTACGCCACATGGCCAGTCCAGCCCTGCATTAAACATTTCATTGTGCAGCCATATTCATTTGATATGTTTTTCTGTTGGCAGTCAAATAAATGCTGTGATTTACCGGGTGATTTAGATGAGCCTTAATTTCCCAGAGGGGAAAATGTTTAATGTGGTCTAACATTATGAAGTGGTCATCTGGGTTATCGTTCCCTGTTTTTGGTCCTAAATCAATCATAGCCTACCACAGAATGTTTGCTTTCCTCACAGCCACATAATACAGAATGTCCGTGTAGCCTACGCCAAATACAGGATGCACGAAACGTACAGTAGGCTACCTAAACTGTAGGAGCAATCAGACAAATGTAGGCTAGTACAAAAAGCTTACCTTCCGAAGATGATTTGTTTCCTCGCGTGGACCTCACCAACAAGCACATGCACCTCCGTCTCCGAAAAGTTTATCTTCTTTCCGCGTTTTTCCATAAACGTAATTGTCTTGCCGTTGCTCCACGCTATATTATGTCGGTTCCTTCCGGGTATCCACGTTGTGCGCTGTCATAGTTTTGACCATATATGGTTGAATTTGGGCGTGGAGAGGGCGGAACACGAGGCGCGTGCACGTCCGCTGTCTTCTACGACACCGTCGGATTTTTCTTTGAGGAATCGGCGCAGCAGCGTGTACGCCATGTTTGACAGATCCGAAAAGCGTGTAAATATTCTCGTCGTACGCGGCAGTTCGCCCTTTTCTCGTTTTCGTCGTACGCCCTCTTTTACACCTGAATTTACACACTCTTTGATATATGAGGCCCCTGAATGGTTCCTCTTCCATGAAAGCAATTTATTTTAATATAATTTATTTTATTTTATTTTAATACTTTTTTTTTTTAAAGTAACGGCCAGGTGTGGAGAGCTTCCACAAGACCCGGGGTGCATTATTTTTCACCCTGGTTTGGAACCAGGCTGCCTCAACCCCTACACCCTTCAGATAGCCCAAAATGCCTTCAGGGTACAGTATTGGCCTTTGCCTGATAGGGAGAGAGCAGCGTGAGTGTTACCAAAATAAAAAAGCTTAGCCATGTTCATAGTTTGAAACAATATAACATGAGTGTTCAATGCTGAAAATAATTTTTACCTGAATCAGAAACAGTAGGAAATGGAAAACGATCTCACTGTCCAAGACCTAAAATATATTTTCAAGATATGTATATTGAAATTGCTTGCATGAAATATGTATTTTTATTACAGGCGGGCTCGCTTTCTGGCCTACAGGCAATTTGTCTGCTGGTGCTGGGGCTACCTGGGCAGGAGAAACAGGGTTATAATACCATTGTGTGTCGTCCTGCGAATCCGCCGAGAGTACCCAGACGAAGAGGGAGAGTATGTTGGCTTCAGACCACCCTTATAATTCCAGTATATGTTGAATAAATACTTTCTTCACAGCTCAAGTTGCTGGCTTCTTACTGTAGCTTATAAAAAATTTAAATCAGTTTGGTCCGTACATCCTACTGTACATCACTCATGCAACCTGTGCTATACAGGAGTTTTAACATACTGTACCTGCACAGCATCCCAAAGAAAGGGAAATGGACATTATTGGGTGCGAACTTCAGGATGACCGCATGGAATGCCTCCAGTGCTGACGTCTGGTGCTGTGGACTTAGTTTTCCCACATCTTTCAGGAACCTCCTGTTCATCAGGGCCATTTCCACTTTGTGGGCACTTGCGTCACCTTAAATGGAATAGGAATAAGTCACATCCCTACCCATCAATCCCCATATAATATGCCAATGAATAACCTATCCGTATTACAAGATGCAGTACTTACCAGGCTGGAACCACTTGTTCCCATGTGTTTGTGTAAGATCAGGGTGAACACATTTTGGGAACAAGGGATCTTCATGTGTGTGGACATTGTGAAGATGGTTCACAAGGGAAGTCCACTTTGCCACGGTTTCCTGTCCAGAAGCTGATGCTGTAGCGGACCAGTACATGTCCGCTACAGCAGACACACACAGCTTCACCTTTTTGCACTTTTTGGCAAGTCCCTCCAACTTCCGTGACACAGCTGTTAATATGAGCAGAAAAATAGATCAAAAGGTGAAATGTGGGATACTCAATGTTCTGAATGATCCATGAGTTAACACGTTGTGAAGTCTGCATTGACAGGACTGTTCTGATACAGGAAAAACAGTTTCATAGAACCCAGATACAGCTATCTAATAACTACCCTAGTGCATCTCATAGCTTTCCCTATACATTTCGTTCTGTTTATTTATAAGTTTAATAAAACATGCCTTTGTCTGACAAAGTATTGCTGAGTTTCATTAAAAAATGTTTTTTTCCCCTAAAGATAATGTGGTCATACTTTTTGCCACGTGCCAAACCTCGTAGTAGTGCGTCACTGCAGGCTTCTGTTCTCTGAGGAACTTCTGGATCTGAGGATGTCTGTCAGTGACAAGGCAGCCCACGGTCAAACCAGACTCCTCTAGGAACTGAAGGCTTCTTTTCAGTCCCTCCTTCTCCATCCTTCCACTGCCGCCAACCTCGTTGCTCTATTGAGGAAGACAAGTTCATGAGACAAAAAACAAAACAATGTGTCACACAATGCTGCTAGAACATTAGTGATTTTGGGAACCGGTGTAATGTTAGAATGGCGCAGTTACAGTACACATCAGATCTTTTGTCCCTCTATGATTGTATTCAGACTAACCTGTACCAACTGAATGTCTACAATGACATTGCTGTCCAGCTCCATCATGGAGTAGCATCCATACTTGGCTGAATGCCCAGGAGAGTCAGCCCTCATGTCACCAGCAAAGGAAACGTTCTCCTTCTGCCTCAGTGACAGCAGCAGCTCCCTTCTGGTCTGTCTTCCATTTGTTGAAAATGGTTGGCTGCAGGTATGAGCGGGCATGGGCATGGTAGGTGGCACTGCAGATTGACCGCACGCGCATTGTGCTCAGTACCTAGTATACAGAAATCATGAGTGAACGCAGGGTATAAAATGTTATTCAAATGAACATATTTTAAATACTCTGTGGGTTAATAGATTATCTTCTTTGTTTGAAGGAAACTTAACCCTGAAAAGAGGATGGCTGCAGACAGCTGCAGGTTGCCAGCAGGTGTGTTTCCAATCAGCAGCTGACTCATCCATTTCCTGTAGTAGGCGCAGTGTGGACAACTCTGCTCAACAGACAGGAAGGTCCCCTGCACAATCTTCTTGACCTGGCACCTCATGCTGCATATCGGCAGGTCTCAAATAAGGTCATGAGACAGTCCTCGAACACGATGTATTTTGGTGTCTCATGAACTGATGCCGGAGGTTGACTGTGGAAACAACACCCAAAATAACAATGGATTTGTGGATGAAAAGACGTTAAGCCCTCCACCGCAGGCATCAGGCATATCAAGGTATAATAGTTTTAAAAAGCTGTCTTTTAAGAAAGATTAAGTGCAAATAGGTAAATAATAACCAGACATGTACTACCAATTACTTACGATAGAACTGTGGACTCAGTCACGACAGACTCTCCAGGGTTGCAGGTAGAGTCGTCTTCTTCTGGGACTTGGATGGAGTCATCATCATCTAGACGGGCCCGTTTGGAGGGCGGTGAATCTGTATGCTTTTGCGGTGTTGAGGTCAGAACAGGTAGGACAGGGCGAGAAATCACTCTGCCTCCAACACCAATGCTTGTGCTGGCAACACTGGCCTGTGTAGCTGAAAATGAAAATGTTGATTTAGTATATACATAGAAATTCAAGTATGTGGTTGTGTTACACTTACACATATTAGTAAAAGTGTAGCTCTTTTGCATCAAATACATGTAACATAAATGGCATTATAACAGTACCAGACTGCCAGGTAGACCTACTAACCTCACTAGCACCAACATGACCACACACAGGTCAAACAGACCCTTTTCTAACAGCATTGTTGAGGTGTCATAGCAGGGTAAACACAGGTGCAATTAATAACAAAATGATGGCCCTGTTCCATTTAGGATTTAGGAGAGGCAGAATCCTGCAAATGTGCATAGTGGCTCACTGGAATGGCTGACACAATGAACAGAATGGGACAACAAATAATTTGATCAATTACACCTGCGTTTTTCATACTATGACATCAACATGGCTACTGGAAAAAGACTATTGGTTTAGCGAGCGGGAGACTAAATGAGCGGGAGAACACACACAGCTAACCACGTCCACATTATCCATTCCAAACAGCTAATGTTAGCTTTGAAAATAAGTTCGGTCATTTTAGCTAGATAATTAAGGTTAGTTAATATCAGCACTAACGTTATATAGGCTCTGATCTATAATGGCTAAAAATAAACCGTGTCACTACTGTCACCTTAGAGACCAGTTATTGAGAGATAATGTTAGCATGATAACTAACACAGCTAAGCTAGTTACCATACCTGACATTAGGCTAACGTCAACATGCTGGATAAAGACAGATAGCTAGCTGGATCAGACGGCTTTTAAATAACTGTTGCCAATTACAGCTAACGTTATGGGTCGTTTATCTAACATTAGCTAGGTTGGCGAATCACGGAGATCATGGTAAAAACGTTACATTAAAAATAATTCTCAAGATGAGGAGAAAAGGTACTGAGCTGCCTTACCGTGTTCGATAGATGGTGAAATGGCGTGTAGTATATTTTTATACTGTATTATACTATATTATATCAATACATTTGTATTACTCTCATGTAGTAGTCAATTTATTAAGAATAATGAATAAACTTCACTTTAGGTAGAACTGTGTTATTATAAGTAGTTTAACAGGTTAGTGACAACATATGTTCTGTCCTAAAGTAAACATTCCTTTGTCCCTGAGTCAATAAAGATAACACCTCTGAAGAAGAAGTCAGTTAGCCTACAGTTGTAACATGATCCCAGGAAGCCCCGTGTCCGAGGAAGGGGGGCAAGAGCTCAGCTGATAGAAAGACCAGTTGACACCTTGACCATTCAGAACTTAGTTGAACCATTTGTGACTATGTTTATATTCCTTGTATGCAAATTTGTTTGTCATCTGATATTTGGCCTGAAGCCAGGACATATAAGATGGCCACCTCGTGAAAGAACCTTAGTATTGCCGAAGATTTGACCCTGTGTAAAGGCTTGCTCAATAAATTGATGATTCAACGATTTTGGCCTCCTTGAAGTTCTGTTTCACAAGAAGAAGATGCATCAAAAATACACTACATTCTGGCGATGGGGAATGGGATAGCAAAAACAGCAAAGTTCAAGACGACGGATTTGTTGCCTCTTTTCGACAAGATTCACAACCAAAGATTACTTCCCTGAGGACGCTCGGACAAGAACCACGAGTTGGGAAGCGACTTCCAATGTTCTGTGAGGTAGGCTATAGAACTTAATTGTCTTGACAGTCAAATTTGCTGTTGCTATAAAGAACTTCCGATAAAGGAGAATAAGTTAAATTGTGTAGGCTAATTAAGACGCATAGTTTGCGCTGACTTGTAAGTTCAGGTCTAGAAACTGATAAAAGACACAAGTTTGTGCGAGATCTGTTCAAAAGCCAACGCACATTTGATGGTGCGTGGTTTGTTATGGGCAGGTTTGAAAAGACGCATAAGTTTGCGCAAGTTTAGTGAAGACTTGAGCTTAGTGAAGTTCAATGTCTATATAGAAAGCCGGTTAAATTAAATGCATAAGTTTGCATATTAGTATAGAGAAAAGGAAATTGAGGTACCATGTGTGCGCGGCTAAACCGGAGATTCCGCGTGTGTCTATTGTCTAAGTACGTTTGGCTGTTTGCTACGTTCTGTGTTATTCATGTTCCCTGTAACTGTCTAGTAGGTCCATTGTATATTTGAGATTAGTTTAATGTAGATACTATTTGTTGAATATTTCTGCGTAGTCACAAGAACCTGGATGTGAGAGGGAAGGGAGATCCTTTTGTTCTCTCTTCCACGTGTGTAAAGTGTCTGCGTGTGTGCCCTATGATCTTTTGTGTGTGGATACACATGGGCTGTGTCGGTGTGAAAGGAGAGCGTGAAAGGAGAACGTCTTTTGTGTCTTGAGTAAAGTTTAAGGTTTTGTGTTTGTTGGATCCATTGTATGTTTGAAAGTTGAGTTAATGTAAATACTATTTGCTGGTATTTTTGTTTAACTGTCATTTGTTGGTGAGGCTGTTCACCCTGAGTTGTAAATTCCTCAGCCCTATATAACAGCTGTAAGAGGGGGGTCAGTGATATGCATTCACTGGCCTATTAAGGGGGGTTGTGCTGTGTTTTGTAGGACAGTGTGAAGTCACCCAATTGTGTCCTTCTCACTATCTGTCTTTCTCTCTCTATCTTTCTCTCTCCTTTCTCTCTCTTTCCTGTCTTTAGAAATTAGGGAAAGATAATTAATCCAGTGGGTCGTGCGGTGTATGGGACAACTGGATTAGATTAGAATTATTAATTAATAAATTAATAAGTGGATGCTGAATCTGGGCCAGGTGGACACTGATCGAGACATCGGTTACTCAGCACTCAAACCCTAGCAGCAATCCACTAGTCAATCATACCCTTTTGTTACTTAAACCGTTCTCAATCCTTTAATAAATTGAGAATGGTGTAGCGTTAGCTCTATTTTAGGGATATGAAGAAATCTTTCATCCTTCTCACCTCTGTTGTCCAATGTCGCCCACTAGTGGTTGTTATAAGTATATCGCAGGTATAATATATTAGGTTGTCTAGTGCTGCCATCTAGTGTTTACTATTATACATGACAGTCTTTTGATTTTTAGAATAATGGGTTGTGATAGCAAATATATTTTTAATTATCATTGCTTTGTGATTAATTGTTCTTTCCCCTTTGAGTAAATCTGTTTGCAGTTATATCCGGAATAGTTTTTGTCCTTACCAGTCACCAATCTCAGACCATCCATCCATCCATCCATCTTAGAGGGACTTCTTTGCAAAAACCATCCATCGCCTGCTAGAAAAGTAAGCCTGAATTGCTGATTAATGCTCATTGATTGAAGTAGATTGGCCATCTGATTTAATTGTTTTGAGTGGTTGACCTGCATTTAAGGCTTGGTGTTTTATGATAAGTTGATTGATTGGTTTGGTTACTTGATTTGATATTAAGGATAAAGGGTTAGTTCATTAATTGATTAATTATTCCATATTTTATTGATTACTTGATTAATTGTTCATAGTTATTAAACTTTTTATTATTATAAGTATTCTACTTGATACTGGATATAAGTGGTTTTGAGGGTGTTTAATTGTTAAATGGATGTAGATGGTTTGGTGTTGAACTTTGGTTATTGAGTGATTGTTGGTCTGTTTGATATCTGGTATAGAGGTGTTTTGGTTTTTGATAGAATAAGCATTGGTTTATGGGTTTGCTTTAGTTGAGAGGTATAGACGTTCATACATATATTACACTTTGCATATTGTGTGTGTGTGGAGTGAAAGGACTGTGAGTGGACGGACAGTAGGACTTAACTTGCTGACAGGCAAAGTGGTGTGGACTTTTGTCTACGTCAAATCTTTTGTATTTTAATTTATTATTTTCTGGCATACAGCAATTAATGAGGGGATTGTCCTCTGGTGCACAATACCCTTAGCTTGCATCAAACCAGGCTTTGTGGTTTTTAATTTGAAAAAATTAAAAGTGCTTAAATGGGACCGATCGCTCCCTGTGCTGAAGACTAGGGTTGAGATTGAGCAAGATTAGATCTGGATAGGAAGTTTAGTCAGAGCAAGAAGAGTCCCATGTCCGTGAGTGATTGAGTGTTTTCTTTATTAATTACATAATTGATAAAGCTTCATTTTTATAGTGTTAGATTCTTAAGAGGTTTGTTGATAGTTTGAATTGTTAACAGTTTATCAAGTTATGAGGATTTTAAACAGTCTTGACGCTGTTCAGTAAAGTGGGACGGATACAGAAAACAGCATTGGAAGCAGTAATCATAGTTCAAATCGAAATAAAGGAAGTCAACAGCACGACGGACAAGCTGTTGAGTGAGATTGATGCTCTGTTCTCCCACATGAATTTGACTTCGCATCCTTATGACATCAAGAGGGAATCTAATATGGCTTATACACAGTTACTTGTGCTAAACGTTGAGGGAAGATATGTCATCAAAGATGATAATGACGACATTATACAGATGGGAAATGCCAGAACGATCATCACTACCCATCCTGATGTGAAGTGCAAAACCAGGAAGTTAGCTCAGTCTCTGATACCAGGTGAAAAGAAGAAGAAAAACAAAAAGGGAAAATGTGGAAGCGACAGTGACTCTTCTGTAGATGAAGGAGTGAATATTGGAGGATATGATGAAAGTATTAGAAAGATTATGGCAGGTGCTGAATAGAAAGGAAGCGTTGCTAATGAAACAGACTCTAGTAGTAGTAGTGAAGAAGTGAATGAGGAGTCTGACTCGAATGAAGATGATACAACGAGGACCGAGGATTTACCAGTGGAAGTAGAATTGAAGGAAATTAGGAAGTTGAAGGAAATTAGAAAGTAGTTGAAGGAACAAGATGCAGAGCTGAAGAAGACACTCTCATAAAGTCAGTTATTGTCTGGACAATGGAAAGTAATGGAGAAGAAACAAGATGTTTTGCAGAATGAACAATCACAGATTCAATAACAACAACAACAACCAATGATGCAATCTTCACTCCCGTTCCCTGTTTTCCAACAGCCTCAGACATGGAGAGGTGTGGAAAAGGCTCGTTATTCATTCTTTAGAATTCAAAACCAATTCGAGAAATTCGAGAAAAAACCCGATGGCAGGAGGACTATGTCACCTAGTCCACAGGTGTGTCTTCACTGTCAGGAGGTGCAATGGGAAAATCTAGAAATTAAGAAGGAATTCTGGTCTGTCTACCCCTGTCTGAATGAGTCACCGAGATTTATCACAGAAAGTAGATAAATGGAGAGCAAAGTTGAAAGTGGAAATGGCTATTCGTAGCCGGAAGAAAAGACAGCTGAACTCCATTGAAGCTGAGTAGAGGAGTACAGTCTTACTATTGTGACTGTATAGGCACAGCGCCTATTAACATCAAGAGGATCAAGAACAGAGTGGGACTGATGATGGTGACAGTCCCCCAGATCGACGTGTGCAGTTGAAGGAAAGGAGAAGTCAAGCAGGAAGTGAACATGGCTTGAAGGTCAAAGAAGGATCTGTGCCATGGAAATACAACGTCTGATGGACAGTGATGCAAGAGTCTACAGGTGCATGAAGAAAGTAAACAACAAGGAATCAGTGACAGTGACAACGATAATCTTGAAGCGGTAGAAGAACAGAGAGTTGAACCCCACAGTACAAACCACTACAAGAGTGTTGATGGAAGATGTCTGGAATGGAGACATGGAGAATATGAACTTATTAAGTGGCATCAGCGATCTATAACACAAGTAAACAACAAGGAATCAGTGACAGTGACAACGATAATCTTGAAGCGGTAGAAGAACAGAGAGTTGAACCCCACAGTACAAACCACTACAAGAGTGTTGATGGAAGATGTCTGGAATGGAGACATGGAGAATATGAACTTGTGATAGTGGTGATAACCTACGTTGTCACCTATGAGTCTGAGTTCATTACTGAAGTTGAAGTGATGAGGAATATTTCTATTACATCTGTGACATTTTGGAGAAACACTTCTCCAGAAGATTATTATAGAAGCAAGTTAGTTTAATATAGACTCTGGAGTATGAACCATCTTTTTGTTCAGAAAAACAAAAACAAAAAGTCATGTGTGTTGTATGGTTATTGATGTTTTGATGTTTAGTTATTGTGTTCCTGTTTAGAAAGAATGTATGATGCGAAATATTGAAAGAGTGATGAATCACACACACACACAGACATACACCAGTCCTGGGCTCAGATCCCCTTCAACTCACCCTAACCCAGGTCCGTATCCTTTTCCTACCCCCTCCCTACCCCAACCCCTGCCTCTATCTGGGCCCAGGCACATTCACGCACACACAGACATACACCAGTGTTTGCCATGTCTCTCCTATGATGTTTTTAGCCTCTCTTACTCTGAAAATGTAATTTAATGTAATTTATTGTTTTATAAATGTTCTTAGCTGGTAGACAAACATACTCCAGGAGCTTGCTCGATCGCCTTGTTGAGAGGGGTCAGGGAAGAATTTTTACAGCTCACTTATCTGGCCCCTGGGTGATACTGTTTTTTTGCTTCCCTCTGGAATATGTGTCGTATGCCCACCTCCCTTGTTCTCTGTAAAGCGCATTGTTTCTGGGTATGAAATGCGATATACAAATAAAGCTTTGATTGATTGATTGATTGATTGATTGATTGAAGTGTATTGGGCAGGTAATGCCTTTTTTCCAGAAACAGAAGTTGAACCAACAGCAGCAAAATAACTAACGTTACAGGAATCATCAGTGTAACTGCTTTAACCACCAACAGCTACCATTAATGTTATGGAAGCTGCTAGTTGTGAGCTCATGAGCTAACTGACTATCACTGTCTTATTGCGCTGGATTAGCATTGGATCTGATGCTTCCAGGTGACAAGACCTATCTTAATTTATCAGACATTATGTCATGTTATTTCAGTTCCCAGCTATTTCGGTGGCATGGCTAGCTGATTCCCTCCTACTAACCAGTCCTTAAGAAAAACAAGCGAGCCCCGCCCAAAGCCAGTCTGGACCTGGTTTCACTGAATTTAATTTCCACAGAAATGTTTGTTTAATATTGAAATCTATTTTCATACACATATTTACATACCTACACTTCTATGTCATCAGTGTTCATACCCATGCAAGCTCTAACTAGCCATGTTCAGTCATGAGGAGCTGTGTCTGGGAGGTACGATGGGGGCAGCATGGGGCCTTCAAGCCTGCTATCATGAAGGGGCAAGAAGTGGAACAGGACACTCACTTTAATACCTGGAATCATCACTGACAATAAACTCACCTTTCAGACCAACGCAGATTACATCTATAAAAAGGCAAGGCAGCATCTCAGGAAACTGAGGAGCTTCAACCAGCGAACACCAGCCATCTATCCCAACAAATCTGTAGGCCAACATTCAGCATGGATCCATCCTGGTCCACAATCACGCGCACTTTCACCGGTAGGCCAGGCCGCAAGGCTGAAAAGAAAATCTGGAACACAAGATAAAATATAAATTGGTATTGGTCTCGTGAAAAAAAGAGGCTAAATTGGTGGCTGCGCTGACTTGGCTATCGGCTAATATTGAGGATGAGAATAGCAAAACAAAAGCAATACATGCTGACGATTGGCCGCTTATCATCCACAACAATAATTGTATTATAATCAAATATTCATCCTGTCACTTACCGATGTTTAGCACTAGCAGAATCTGCTTTGGTGACGGACCTCTGGCGTTTTGGGCAGCCTCCAAAACCCTCGCAGCAACATATGACGAAATGCTTTGTTGACCCCGTTTCTTTGCTAATTCTTGCTAGTTAGAGTAGGCACTTGGTTGACAGTTGCAATGACAATCAAACGGTTGATTAGAACTAGCTGTTGCAAATCATATTTTTGAAATAGCTAGTGTAGTTTTTCTAAATTGCGCCATCTATTTTCGGGCACAGGAAATTGTAGTTACAGTATATTCAGTCTGACCAGAAGCGGAGATAAAAACGTATCCCCACCGGCAATAAAAATGAATGATCAGAGGAGGGGATATCAAAACCAGAGGAGGGGAAATCCCCCCCATCCCCCCCAGCAATTCGCACACTGGGAATACTGATAAAGAAATGTCCTCCCTGTAAACTGGCTTTTACTGTTATGGATGAGGAACATGCCGTAAGTATTTCTGTGTGACTGAGAAGTGCCAAGATACTTAAGTACATTTATTACTTTATTAATTAGTACATACTCTGCAGTAATGATGGCGTTCATATTGATCTACAATACCAGCTAATGGTTTCTCCAAAAAATACTTGCTTGCTGGAACTGCACTTGTCCCAGTAGAATGTAACTTTTGAAATTTCAGCAGGTCTTCCATCAATACACCTGTAGTGTTGTGTCTCAATGCAAAGGCGAGAATCGAGATGCAACTTTGCCCTTCCGTTAGTCCATGGGAGTGGTCATTTGTTTCTTGAGAGGCATTCTCCTAAAATTATAGAAAAAAAGCATGCAAAACTGATCAGCTTCCCTTTGCTTTTACTTTTCCATTACCTTTTGGTTTACTGTAATGTTACGTAGAACAAAAAATTAAATTGACGCCACAACACATGAGAGACAAAAACAGGATGGACATAAAGTTCCATTAACTTCAGAAATAAATGTGGGTATTTTGTCATTGCATTGTTTGTCTCATGTTATGTCTGTTAACTTCAATAACTGATAATTTAATGTCATACCAAATCATGTAACTCATAAATGTGTTTACTGTTGTTTTGTCTCACCTGTGCAGGCTGTGCTAAAGTTCGGGCCGGGTCGGACAACAAACACAAGACCAAACACACAAGGAGGCAGAACAAACCCAAGTGACAATGTGACCAAAGTGTACAACAGTCTCTGGGGGTAGTGCAGGGGCAGTCACTGGGAGTGGAGGTGCTCAGGGTCCAGGAGGGTCCAGGAGGGTCCAGGAGGGTCCAGGGGGCACAGGAGCTCAGGAGGCCGGGAACAGGGGGTGAGCAGGGCGAACCGGGGTCCGGGGCAGGGGCGAGGGTCTGGACCGGAAGCAGGGGGTGAGCAGGGCGAACCAGGGGTCCGGGGCAGGGGTGAGGGTCTGGACAGGGAGCAGGGGGTGAGCCAGGGCGAACCAGGGGTCCGGGGCAGGGGCGAGGGTCTGGACCGAGAGCAGGGCATCCCCTGGGTCTGGACCGGGAGCAGGGGGTGAGCCAGGGCGGACCATACGGACCCCATACTCCTGCATAACCCCCCACAAGACCTCTCGGGAGACCCGGTCGTAAGCCTTCTCCAAATCCACAAAACACATGTAGACAGATTGGGCAAACTCCCAAGCCCCCTCCAAGATCCTTGCAAGAGTGAAGAGCTGTTCGGTGGTTCCACGACCAGGAAGGAATCCGCATTGTTCCTCTTCAATCTGAGGTTCGACTATCGGCCGGACCCTCCTTTCCAGCACCTTGGAGTACACTTTCCCTGGGAGGCTGAGTAATGTGATGCACACACCCTCTGGTCCCCTTTTTTTAATATTGGGACCACCATCCCAGTCTGCCAATCCTTTGCCACTGACTCGGACTTCCACGCAATGTTAAAGAGGCGTGTCAACCAAGACAGCCACTCGACACCCAGCGCCTTCAGCATTTCTGGACGGATCTCATCAGTCCCTGGGGCTATGCCACTGTGGAGTGGTTTGACTACCTCAGTGACCTCTTCCAGGGAAATTGACGATGACCCCCCATCATCTTCCGGCTCTGCCTCGATCGTAGAGGGTGGGTTAGTCGGGTTCAGGAGTTCCTCAAAGTGCTCCTTCCAACGCTCAATGACCTCCTCAGTTGAGCCTCCCAATCACGCCCCTCCAAGTGTCTCCATCATTGCCCACGTGCACATTAAATCCCCCAATAGGACAGTGGAGTCCCCTGCAGGAGCTCCAAACAGGACTTCACTTAGGGTCTGCAGGAAAGCCGAATACTCCGAACTCCTTTTTAGTGCATAAGCACAAACCATGGTCAGAGTCCCCCCCCCCCCACAGTCCTAAGGCGCAGGGAGGCGACCCTCTCGTCCACCGGGGTGAACTCCAGCACAGAGGCGCTCAGCTGGGGGCTAGCTAGTATAGCCACACCTGCCTTACGCCTCATACCGTGAGCAACTCCGGAGAAGAACAGGGTCCAACCCCTATCCAGTAGTTTGATTCCGGCGCCGGTGCTGTGCGAAATAAAGTTATTTCAACCTTAATTTGCACTCATTTACTAACGTTTTTAACAACTCAGTTCTACACAACATTGCCTCTTAAAGTCACACTATGTTGTTGATTTCATCTTAAAATATCAGTTTCAAAGTCGATCTATTGGTGTGCTGGATTATTATAGCGAGAACAGCACCTCTTCCATTCCCACAATGGGGTCCGGCGGCCTGTATTTGCACTATGTAACTTTTGACCGCGAGCCACGGTTTTCTCTCGCATGAACCTTTAGCTCTCCTCTTCGAATTTGCCAGCAGACTGTTTTCCTCAGCTTGTCAGATGTCAACAAATGCACGTGAGAGGTGTAACAGGCATCTCTCAGCGTTTTACGACAATGGTACTGCGGTTGTAATGGCTCTAGTGGCCTTTAGGGGCCACTAAAGTGCACAAAACTGGACCGCTACGTAATGGGGCTTTAAATCATTGGGATATGTTTTATCGTTATAGCCTATAAACTGCTTAGCTAAGGAATAGCCTACAACCGGGAACTGATGCTGAATAGGTCGGTTACCCCATCTGAGCATGAATGGTGTGCTCGAGTTGGAATTGGAATTTGCTGAATGGAATAGGCTACCGGTGGAACTGAATATGTGCATGCTACCTGTCCTAAGGGGAGCATATGTGTAAAGTGTGTCAATAAATGGATCGCCGAATCCAAAGATAGGCTAGGCTATAATTTCAGTGGACATTGGTTTATTTAGCCCAGCATGTGTCCAAACAAGTGTAGCCTACACATTTTGCCCATCAGTGGCTGTGTAATTATTGTTTAAAACTAGAAAAAACGCATAGCGCCTAAATGCAACAACAATGCAAGTTGCAGTTAACCTAACTAACCCTAACCCTAACTAACTGCTAACCTAACCTAATGCTAATGCTAGCTAGCTAATGCTAACTCTAATGCTAAAGCTAACCCTAGCTAGGTAAAGCTAGCATTAGTGTAAGAATTATACGTTAGCTAGCTAGCGTTAGCATTCAAAAGTGCCTTTTGTGATGTCACAGTGACCTTGACCTTTGAATACGAAAATCTAATCCAATTAATCTAATTAAGTCCAACTGGACATTTTGGCCAAATATGTACAAAAGCTGAATCCCAAATCGCGCACTTAGGCGAAAGTGCAGAGCACTTGCGGCCTTACATACGCGTTCCCGCTAAGTCCACAAGGGCTCAGGGTCGTCCCAAAATGGACTTGCTAGGTCCACAAGTGCGCCACTGCCGCCATTTTGCGCACTTTAACCGCACTTACCTAAAGTCCGCAATTTCGCAGACTTAGGAGCAGAAAATACCCACAGCGTCTCATGTGACACAGTGCTTGAGTGCATCCGAGTCATGATCCGAGTGCATCACACATAAATGATGACCTTTGCAGATAACACAACATTTATCTTGAAATCCACATGCTGCAAACATATCCCACCCAACATAATTTTTAAATTATTATTAAATTAAAACAGACGTCAATCGGTCAATTTGCAGAGCCGAGCGGAGAGCTGAGGGGAGCGTCAAGAGCAGCCTCTGCATCGGAGGGATGCGGCAGCCAATGAAAACGAAGTGGGAGGGGCTTGGGAATCGTTGGCACGCCGCTGGAAGTGCTGATCCATTTAATTCACGGCCCTGCACCCTCTGGCCCTTCCAGCTGACGTCAATTAAGTGCTCAGGCCTCAGGCCCCAAGTGTGAGGGGCCGCAAGGGTGGTGAAGTATTCACTCACCCATCCAAATAATTGAATTCAGGTGTTCCAATCACTTCCATGGCCACAGGTGTATAAAATCAGTTCAATGATTCCTGTAATGTTAGCTATTTTGCTGCAATGGGTTCAACTTTTGTTTCTGGATAAAGGTCATGACTTGCTGTTTTGCGCTACACTTTAGGTGGTGAATAAGTAGACCCAGGACACAGTGGGTTATTTGGACATCTACTAGGATCTTGATATTATATTGATATGAAGATATGAAAGTAAAGTATTTGCCCTAAATTGTAATTAAAATGGTTCTTAGCTAAGTAACCTAAGTGTAGGCAGACTTGAAAGGCCAATTGTAATAATATCATGAATGAACAATTGTAAACATTGTACTCAACAGAATAGGTAATACTCAAGTCTTGATTGAAACTTTTCCTAAATGCTTTATAACACCTTGTCTATACAATAGAGAACTTACTCTGCACTACTGTATACTACTGTACAGTATACTTGACATGTTATGTAATTGCACTGCCTGTATCATGGACACAGTCACAGCCATCCATGATCAGATACTGCTGTCTGGCCATGTCCTGTCCGGGTGGCAAGATTACTTTTTGCAACCCAGTTTAGCAAGAACACCATAGAGTTTAGGGTTAAGGTTAGGGTTAGGGTTAGGGTGTGGGTCAGGTGTAGGGTTAGGGTTAGGGTTAAGGTTAGGGGTGAGGGTCTTCCTTAACCCTAAACTCAATGGTGTTATCGCTAAACTGGGTTGCGAAACACGTAGACGCATCCAGGTGGGGCTTGCACCTGAAGACCATCTTTGGGGGGGCTGGACATCAGCGTTGCACAGCAGCCGACACCTGACTGGTGTTGCATCAGTGTTCTCTGGCCTCAACCACACCAGGCATCCCAGCATCAAAGCTGCAACAGAACAGAAGGGAGATAGTACATTAAAATAGTGCATTAAAATATTGGCCACAAATAAAATACAACCATACCATGTCCATAAAATGGAATAGCTAATACATGACAATGATAATTACCTGAAGTGCTGGTAACTCTTTGTTTGGGAGCTTTTTAAAATAGCTACTCAGATGATGGTGCCAGTTGTAGCTTTCAACAAGCACTGTGCCGTCCTCAAGTCCGACAAGCTGTGGGGTGTTGACTTTCTTCACAGGAGCGCTGTCTCTCACCACCCCAGCATTGTTAGTAAAAGTGTCCACTCTGGTCTTCCTATAGCGCTTCTTGATCAAGCCAAAGCACCAGTCAGGGGCAAACTTGGTGTGGCAATCAGGAAGTGTAGGTCCAGCTTCAGGTGAAGCTTGTGCATGGTCTGCCAAGCACAGTACCACCGCACAAAGTTGTTCTTGTTTTGTCCACTGCAGTTGTCACAATGAAGGTCCACATGTTTTTCTCCAACTCCATAGTTGTTGAAGAAACGTAGTTGATGACTGCATTGCTGCTCTTGACGCCATCCCTTTGTCGATCAGGTAGTTCACTTGCTTTTATGGTACCTAAACAGAAAAAAGCTCAATTAATGAACAGAAATACTGATCAGAAGCCATATTACAAGAAATTCCTAACTTGCAGATCCCATCATAATTGTAGGTTATGGGTTACAATTTGCTTAATACCTACTGGAGAAAAACATTTTCTCTTAATCCCCATAATTACATACATGCAGGGGTCAACATTAACTTTTTAGCTCACCAGCCAAATGTCTGGTAGATGAAAAATTGTACCCGCAAAACCTTTTTTTCCCCAGCCCAAAAAAACATTTATATAAAGCCTTTTTTGTGTCGCATAGACATACAGTACATTTAAGCTGCATAATAACATGATATAGTGGTGAATAAAAACAGTGGTCAGAGCAGATTCCTGGTGCCACAGCACTTTGCTAGCTACCTAACCTAGCCCTAATGATATTGTTCTGCTCGATTGCTGTGAAACATATGAACTGACCAGTTGTTAAATGTATTTCACAACACTGGTTATTCTAGCCAACAATGTCAAATATAGAGGGTTTTCACGGCCTGTCATCTGTCGGCCATGTTGGAGGTTGACGCTACTGAATGTAGACAGCTAGCTAGCTAGCTAGATCAATAGACAGGTAGATCTATCTATCTAGTCGTTAGCCTAAACCTGAGCTTACACCTGCTAAACCTAAGCTTAAACCTCCAACATGGCCGGCCGTGAAAACCCTCTATATGTGATGCTTGTTTTGGCTGTCTGGCACAATATGGTTAGCTACATTAGCTAGTCACGAGACAGTCCCAGTCAGCTGACGTAGCTTTAGATGACAGTTTGCTTGCTGTGTGAATAGTTTAGCTACGTACGTGAGGCAAGTGTTGGTGACAAGGAATAGCTAGCTTGTAGGAATAGCTAACCTTAGCTAAAGCACTTTGAGAGAACGTGCACAGTATCTCCGACTCCTCGGGCCTTGAGTTAGCTAGCTAACACTAGCTAGCGTGTTAGCTAGCACTAGCTAACGTTAGCTTGCTATCATTGGGCTTCATTTCCAGAACTTAGCTTTAACTTAGCGTGCAGCCAGGTTATGGGTTACTGTTTACTTCAGATATTACTCTACATTTCAACTAGCCCTTCTCAGTCCCGTTGTCGCATTCCGCTCGCTCATGCCAGACAACAGTCCTTTGCTGGTCCATTCACTTTGCCGTCAAAATAAATCGGTGTCGGCCTAGTTAGGAGAGGCGCTCATATTTATAAGTGTCAGATAAACATGAAACTTCACTTACCTAAGGAAACAGGTCTATTTTAACAAATGCTGGGTTTTGAAGCCTCGGCGCTACCAATAAATAACTTATTTAGACGCGTTCTGTCTGAGTGAAATTATTTTTCTGAGGTAGTCTTCTTCTGTGGTGGTGGCGGTGCTTTGAAGCTTCAACAAAGCATTTTGTTTCAGTATAGCTTTTATTAAACTGAATTTCCCCGCGCACGCCCACATACAACATCCGGGTCTTACATGCAACATTTTGGGAGCACCCCTAGGTGTCCCTGTAACACCGGCTACTAACATATGCCTATATGTAACATCTCCTTTCCTTTAGCTGTTTGCAAATGACATGCTTGCATTTCAGTCAGCAATCCCATTAACGATAACAATCCCAACATTAACAATAGCCTTACATTGCATTATTTCCTTCTTTTTTTTCTTTTTCTTTTGAACAAATTACAACAGTCCAGTCCAAAGTCAAACAGTCCCAGAAGAGCTGCCTCTTTTCTTTTTTTCAAAGTCATAAGTCCAGTCGTTGCGGCGGCCGTGACAGGCGGCCACTCCGTGAGTAGACACCCTGGCCTGCCGTGGCAGAACCCCCCGGCGTCACCGGTGCTCTCGGTGTGCGAGGATGTACCTCGCCGCCTGTCTCCCCCCGACCTGAGACAATCTGTGTCTCGGCTGAGGCAGTCTCCCCAGTGACATGAGTCTGGTCAGGACTGCTCTGCTCAGGCTGTAGCATGTCCGTCTGTTGCGCTTGAGCTGAGCGCTCTGCAACACGCAGATCCACTCGGTTGCGTCTGTACAGTGTGCCGTCCACGTCCACCACGAACGAGCGGGGAGCGACTCTCTGGAGGCACTGGCCCAGCCGCCACCGCCCTGTGCGATCACCTGGCAGAGGCCTCATCCTAATGTGATCTCCAACATTCAGCTCTGGAAGGTCTCTGGCAGACTTGTCGTAGAATGATTTGGCGATCCGCCGTTTCCACTGCAGCTTCTCTGCCACTCCGTCCACCACACGTGGTAGAAGCAGGCTGTCCGCGACGGGCAGTGAAGTTTTGAGCCTGCGTGCCATTAAGCGCTGGGCCGGGCTGCTGTCCAACCCCTCTGTGGGTGTGTTGCGCCAGTGCTGGATGGCCATCCATGCATCCGTGCCATCCAATTTTGCCCGCTTGCAGAGTGACTTGACAATCTTAACGGCCGACTCAGCCTTGCCGTTGGATTGAGGATGTCGGGGTGAGGATGTGACATGGGCAAACCCCCAGCTCGCTACAAACTTTCTGAACCGCTCGCATGCAAACTGTGGGCCATTGTCTGAGACAACCCTGTCTGGAAGCCCATAACGCGCAAATTGAGCTTTACAGCGTGTGATGAGCGTGTCAGCAGACAGATCTTGAAGATGGTCGATTTCCCAGAAATCCGAATACTGGTCCACAATGATGAGAAAGTCTTTGCCCGCATATGAGTAAACATCCATACTCACTGCCTGCCACGGGCGCACTGGTATGTCATGTGACATCATGGATTCCTTCTGCTGGACTCGTGCATACTCGTTGCATGCGGAGCAGTTTGCTACAAAGTCCTTTATCTCCGCTCTCATGTTTGGCCAGAAGAGCGTATCCCTGGCTCGTCTGTAACACGCCTCCCCACCAATGTGGCTAGTGTGTATGCGTTTGAGTAACTCCGATCTCATGGCTTTCGGTATGACGACGCACTGTCCCCTGTACAACACTCCATCTTGAACACTCAGCTCGTCTCTGAAGGGCCAGTATTCCCGCACTTCCAGCGGAGTGTCCTCTTTAAAATCTGGCCAGCCACTGAGGATCACAGACGCCAGCTCCTGGAGCACATCATCCGTCCCTGTGTGCTGCACAATCTGGCGAAATCTGAAGGCCGTAACGTCCAGGTGCTGCGCCTGGTCCAGCTGTGAAAACTCGGCCTTGGTGCTGTCCACAGCGCACACAGCATGCTGCACTACGGGGTGTCAGACCCACGGCACGGTGGCGTGGCCCTGCTCAGGGTGTCGCTGACATACATCTCGGGGCCCGGCTTGTACACAACATCAAGATTGTAGCTTTGCAGCTGCAGCAACATGCCTTGGAGACGTTTCGGTGCACTCAGGAGGGGCTTCTTGAAAATTGTGATAAGTGGCTTGTGGTCTGTTTCTGCGGTGATAGCCTCCCTGCCATACAGGTACTGGTGGAATCTCTGGCAGGCGAAGACTATGCTCAAACACTCCTTCTCAATCTGAGCATAGTTTTGCTCGGTTGGCGTCAGCGCCCTCGAGGCAAATGCCACTGGCTGTCCCCCTTGCAACAAACAGCCCCCCAGCCCGGTCATGCTGGCGTCGCTCTGGACCGTGACAGGCTTCGTGATGTCGTAGTACTTGAGGACGGGCGTGCAGGTGACCATACGCTTCACCTCACGCACCGCATCTTCATGTTTGGGCAACCAGTGCCACATGACGTCCTTATCCAAGAGCCTGCGGAGTGGCTCGCAGACCTCCGAGAGCTTCGGCAGAAACTTCGCAAGGTACGTCACAAACCCGATAAAGCGCTGCACCGCTTTCACGTCGGTGGGCGTCGGCATTTCCATCACGGCCTGTGTCTTCTCTGGGTCGACTTTCAGTCCCTCTGAGGACAGTATGTGGCCATGGAAGTGTACGGCTTTGAGCTTGAATTGCAGCTTGCGTTCACTCAGCTTCGTCATCCGTATCGCCACACCCGACCACCAGGATGTCATCAGCGATCGGTTCGATACCGGCCAGGCCCGACAGCAGCTCATGTTGCTTGCGCTGATAGATCTCAGGCGCCACTGAGACTCCGAAAGGGAGCTTGAGCCATCTCATTCGACCCCACGGTGTCCAGAAGGTCGTCAGACGGCTGCTCGCGTCGTCAAGCTTGCACTGTAAAAAGGCATCACGAGCGTCTGCCAACGTGAAAAGGCGAGCCTTAGGCAACTTATACAACACATCCTCCAGCGTAGGCATATGGTAGTGAGACCTCAGCAGGGCTCGGTTGAGAGGCTTTGGATCGATACAGATTCTTATTTTCTCTGGCTTTGCAACAGTCACCATGTTACTTATCCATGCTGTCGGCTCAGTCACCGGGGCAATGTTGCCGACCTCGACATGTCTGTCAAGTTCCTCCTTGACTCTCGTCCTCAGAGCCACTGGAACATTCCTCGGCGCGCACTGCACCGGCGTCACATCAGGATCCAGCTCGAAGTGTATCTCGCCCGGGACTGACTCGATTGGGTCATTGAAGACGTCACGATAGTCTCTCAGCAGCTGATCTCTGGTGAGGGGCACAGATTGACTTGCATCAACTGTGTTCAGTTCATCTGGAACAGTGAAGGATACAAGGCCCAGACGTTCGCATGTGCCGCCCCCGAGAAGAGGCTTTTGCTCTGTGTCGACTATTTCAAATGTGAGGTTGTGCTTTTCACCCCGGATGACACATTCAGTGTGGAATTTCCCCAGTGATGGCATGATTTCCCCAGAGTATAGCTTTAACTTGGCTGTGCTCGGGCCTAGCGCCGCTCTGGGTGACAGCTTCTCTTTAATCTTGCGGCCCATGACATTGCAGGTGGAGCCTGCATCCAGCTGACACTGCTGCCTTTTCTCATTTAGGCATAGATTCACAAACCACTTGCGCCCCTGCTGGGCCTTTGCAGTATTGACACATTCAGTGACTTGAAACAGTCTGTCATCAGCATCTGAGTCATCTTCTCTTTGCTCATCCTTCTCAAGCACATTCACTTTTTTTATTTTGTCAGACTTGCTGCCAGCTTGGCATACCTTAGCAAAATGATTTGATATGCCACATATCCTGCATGTTTTACCGAAGGCCCCGTTTGTGGCTGCCTCCACAGTATTTACAGCTCCACTGTGGCTCTCTCTCTGCTGGCGCCGTTTTCCTTTGAAATGCACGCCTCTCGCCCTGCCTGTCCGCGGCATTCACAGTGTCCGTCTGCGCCAGCGGGGCCATCACTCTCATGTGTCTCTCGTTTAGCTCAGCAAGCCGACAGATTTCAGTCGCTGTTTGCAACGTCAACTCACGTTCACGTAGTAGACGCCTCCTGGTGCCTTCACTCGCAACACCCAGCACGAGCCTGTCCCGGACCAGCTCGTCCTTCAGCGCACGGTATTCACATGACGACGCTCTCTCCTTAAGCCTTGTCAGGAAACTGTCTATTGGCTCATCAGTCTCTTGTTTGCAGGTTCCAAACATGTATCTCTCATAAATAACATTTATTTATAACTCGCCGGTTTGAAGTAGTCCCCCAAAGCGTCCAGAATCGCAGCCGGGTCCTTCTGTTGATCTTCCGTCAACGTGAGGCTGTGTGTGTAAACATGACGGCACTCACTTCCCATTAGCCGTCTCAGCGAGGCTGCCTGGATTAGCTTCGACTTCTCGCTCAGACCGGTAGCGAGCAAAAAGTCCTCAAATTCCGCACGGAAAACTTCCCAGTTTTTTTGCAAGATCACCAGTCATACGCATACCATCGGGTGCTGGGATGCTGTTGCTTGCCATGGCGTGGTTTTATCTCTTTATGTGTTTCTTCCTCACCTAGCGACCGCTTCTGACATCATGTTTCAGTATAGCTTTTATTAAACTGAATTTCTCCGCGCAGGCCCACATACTGTGGTTCAAGCCTACAGGGCAAATGAACAGCTCCCTCCGACCTCCAGGCTGTGGTCAAGCTCTGCTGCCTTGAGGTGATTTGTTCCCCAGTTGCTCCAAGCCCCCCTACGGCAGATTGTAACGGCCATGGCTCTTTTCTGTCCTGGCCTCACAGTGGTGGAATGAACTGTGCACTGATGTCAGAACAGAGCCAATAATACACACTGTTCATAGTGAGCCTAGTTATTATTGATTAACTTGTACTGTTTCCTCTCTCCTTGTCAGTCATTAAAATATGTTCAGTGTTTCACAATACTGATGTATAACATTTCATTATTTTGTCTCAGACCATTTCTGAAACAATCAGTGTCAGTATACATTTCCCTCCAATGTTATTGCTTGCCTATTTTTAACCATTTAACTACCAGACTGTACAAACGAATTGCACACCTATAGTATTTTCTAGGTATAGCCTACTTCTCCACTTTCTCTTATTGTTGGTATGAAATGGCAGTCAAACTATGCAATGATGTTCAACACTATTTCCACCCAAATTCCCAACAAATGTGGCCACCACACTGTTCAGGACATTCACAGGTCTTGCTTTCAGGGATCGGTAAAAGAAAGGGACATGGTTCCTCCATAATGTGATAAGGCTCTGCTTAGATCAAAGGCTTGGTCATCAGAAAATATCACAAAGACAGTGATCACAAAACAATTAAAAACATGTCACCAGTGTATGCCTTAACCCTAGTCAAATTTCTAGTATGTGTGAACCATATACATGGCAGTAAACAGATCTTGAGTCATACAAACTGGAGGATGCTTGACCCATACAAACTACTTTAACTCAATTTCAATAAACAACTTAAAATATGGCAGACAGAAGAGCTGAGCAGACTTGGTAGATGACTGGATGATCTTACAGAGAACCAAGGGAAATTGACTGGTATTAATGCTAAGAGTAATGAGGGATGAGGTGCAGCTGGGCAGAGCGGAGACAGGTGGCAGGTGATGCAGGAGATGGGAAGGTGAGTAGGCAACAACCAAGCATGAACAGGAACTGGACCACTGGCTCCCCTTGACTGTCCAACCCATCCATCAGCGCCAGCAGAGTGGACACGATAGAGCCAAAGAGAGAAAGACAAATGCAACGCAAGGTTAGTTTAGTTCCAATCGCCCATGTGCAACATCAATCAAGTCCACACTGGATCACCCTGTATAGGCAGGCACACTCAATTGCAAACACACTAGATATCACCCTGAGTCGGCACACTGGTACATGGGCGCATAGTTTAAGCTGGGCTAGACAGGCATGTTATCCTCTCCCGTGAGTGCAAGTTAACAATTGCTTCGTCAGACTAGTTGCCCTGACGGAAATGAAGCTCCGCTCCCCAGACTGCCCGACTGGCTCTGCTTTCTTAGTCCACCCCTCAGCAATCAAGTCCAGCCGAGGGTGATCAGAGCCTCTGTCAGCGGCCCAGTTCAGGTGCACCCCATTAGTCTTTCATTAGTGACACTGCAGCTTCACTACAGTACCACTGCTCGCTAGAACTCATAAGTGCATCTCCTTTCTAAACAAGCGTCTAAGAGCTTAACCTGTTGCTAAAGACAAAGTACAAGAACAAATAAAATAGGTGTTAAAAGTAAGGGTCCAGGGCACATCTTGAACAGGTGAATTTTCAGCATGCGGCGAAAGATGGGCAGCGACTCTGCTGTACTGACATCAGTGGACAGTTCCCACCACTGTGAGGCCAGGACAGAAAAAAGCCATGGCCACGCCAATCTGCCGTAGGGGGGCTTGGAGCAACTGGGGAACCAATCACCTCAAGGCAGCAGAGCTTGACCACAGCCTGGAGGTCGGAGGGAGCTGTTCATTTGCCCTGTAGGCTTGAACCACAGTCCTAAACTGGATGGGACAGCGCAGGGAGCCAGTGCAGAGAACGGAGTAGGGAAGTTTTGTGATAGAGCATGGGGCTGTTGAACACCAGGTCAGCAGCAGCTTTCTCCAGGAGTCTGATGGCCAACGTTGCAGGATGGCAGCAAGTAGGGAGTTGCAGGAGTCCAGGCGGGAGATGACAACAGCCTGGATGAGCACTAGCGCCGAATCACAGCCAGATTTCTTTCCTAGCACAAAGTTTGATAAAAGAGATGAGTATTAGCAAAGGCAAGGAGAATGATTATATCAGTGTACAATGAGCTATGATGGGGAAGAATTACACTATTAATTTGATTTCCAGGCATGGCATATACATGGCATGCTTACTTACAATGGTAATAATGCCTTCAGGTAATAACACTAACTATGCTTGATTAATTTGATGTATAATGTGGCAAATGCTATAGTAGCATCAGCCCATTATAGCTAAATAATGCCAGACAAGATTACAGACTGTAATCAATGTATGAACAATGTCACATTGATCATGCTCAACATTATGTTAAAATTGAAATACATGAGACCTCCGAACGTAACGTTAGCATTAACTAACGTTAACCCTAAGCCGTTAGCATTAGCTACCGTTAGCATAGCTAGCCTATCAATATAGTTGATGTTAATATAAAGAAATGTAACATTAGATAATGTTAGCTAAGTTATTCAACATTGACCCACTTACCCTCTAGATCTTTTCCAACGATGTCCTAAAGTAACCACATGTCATGATCATTTGCATCATAGACATACGTTCATATCTATGATTAGCATCATCGTAGCAGCTTCATTGCTAAAAGCTTAGCATGTTAGCCGAGGTCATTACATGACTTCCTATCCAATCAGAGGCAGAGTAGGGCGGGTCTTCCTATGGTGACGTGCTTTCCCGAGCTCGCAGGACTCACGAACGCGCGACCAGCGTCCCCGAGGCTCGTGCACAGCACATGTTTCAAATGGCTCGATACAGGTATTGGTGGCTTCAAAAACAAACAAAACCCCATTGAATTAAAAGTTTATATTGATTAGATTGGTCTCTGATGCTGAATGATACCGAGAAAAATTTTGTTTTCCTTTTCTAGCCCTATCTATCATCATCCACTAACATGGGAAATAAGGTTCTTGGGCCGCATGCCGTGAGGTGACTTGCAATACCGGGCTTTGGCCACTACGTCAAATGGCTTCATGCGCCGGTGAGCAACTTTCATTGAAATTAATAGGCAGCCATTTTCAATGCCGTCTCCAGTTATACCTCCATGGGGACTACATTTCCCCAAGCCCTATAGCTAGGACTCCATTGCTCCTCTATTCAATTTCACTTTATTGCAGACCCAGGGTCCAGATAAATAACAATACACACATAGGCATACTTTCCCCTTCCCTTGATTTATATGCAGAACGATTTATATGCAGCACACGCCAATTAGGTTCGGCCTACAGGTGTAGCTAAACTAACAATCAGTGATGACGTTGTCAGTCAAAATCAGTTATCAGTCATGTTTCAGCGCTCCAGCAGGTGCGCAGTGATATTGGCTGCTCTAAATGATCTTTGCCAGCAGGTGTCAGTAGCGTACAAAACATTTAATGGGGCTTCGAGTAATGAATCTTTTTGCGATGCAATGTGCCTAAAAAGGCTCGGTGTGTCAGAAAGCCTCGTTTCGCCATCACTAACAAAATTCCTACTAGTACAGTAGCCTAGGGTATGTGTAAACTAGGATGGCTAATAAAACTGATTCTGATGTAATCGGTAAATTTCAGCTTACCAGCCTTCTCCTATTGATGGCGGAAGCATACGGGAAAGGCTACATCACAGATCCCTTTTTCTAAACGTATGGTCAGATTGTGTCTTATTCATCATTTGAACTTGCAGAGTACCAGTAGCCTGGTCATTTCGTCAAATTAGTAGGCTATCTGTGATTAGATTTTCAACAAGACAATTGCCACCGGCCACGAACCATGATATCACGCACAGCTGTGTTGAGTTGAAGGCGACATGAAGCCGCTGTTGTAGCCTACAGCCATGTGGCCGCCGTTATTAATGTATTACATGTTACTATATAGCCATGTTGTAAAGCTGAGGTTTTCTTAAGGCCTATATGCCACAGCGTGCACGGCTCAACCGCACTGGTAGATAGACCCACGACTACTTCAATTGACCACGCCCCCCGTGGGACGTCATCCTCCCCATCGAGAGAGAGAGAGAGAGAGATAATCAGTTGTGTGCTACATACTGAGCAGAGGCTTCGCAACATCAGCCGTGCTCATTACCGCAACAGGTAAACCTACAGTAGGCGGTCTACATCTTGTCTGGGGATTTACCGCAGGATCAAACCCAAATTGAGGTGCTCTTGATGGTGAATTTTCTGTCGTAACCCAAACGGTAAGTGCCAATCTGTATACTAGTCTCTATTTTACCGACATATAGCCATGCTAGCTTATGACAATATTCCACGATTGTCTCTGAACATGGTGACAAATGTTGTCCACCGCGCACTGCGGGACTGAGCTCCAGTGACGTTAGGCTACAGCGCAATTCCGAACCTCTGGCCGATGTCTTGGAACACGCTGCTATCCGCGTTTGTATGGTTTGACCCTGTTATGGGCTCTGCCTTCCCCTGGACATCATGTATTCAAACATTCATCTGTGTGCAAATAATCTCGACATCGTCGATATGTCTCCAATGTCTAGCCAGCTGTCAACAGGCGTGTGTGTGTGTGTGTGTGTGTGTGTGTGTGTGTGTGTGTGTGTGTGTGTGTGTGTGTGTGTGTGTGTGTGTGTGTGTGTGTGTGTGTGTGTGTGTGTGTGTGTGTGTCAGGAGACAGACAGACAGCAACTTATTTCCAATCGAATCATTGCCAGCATAAACACTAATTCTCTAATACCACTCTTGTAATCGGCAACAATGGAACTGATAGCAACCACAGTGACTGATAGAGCTGCTCTGGCCTCGCGCTCACTCCGCAATCTGCCCGTGGTTTCACCTTCAGATATACTCTCACTGGCTTTATTTGGGTCATCATAGTTTATATTACAGGTCAAAGTGTTTCCTATGGAAACCAGCTAGCCTGCCCATTTGGTGTGGACTAACACACACTTGAAGCCATGTTATTATCAGGATGGTTTTGTCAGACTGCTGCTGCTATCTTGTTTTTGAATGGACCTGGCTAGCAAACTCTCCCCAACAGTGCAGCATTCAAGGGCGGTGTGTGTGTGTGTGTGTGCGTGCACTTCACTCATTACTGAAGTGGCAAAGTCAGTTAAGACTACAGCTCCTTTGACATCTGGCGTTCCCAGCCAGGAATACCTGCCAAACTGTAACACACGCACGCACACACAAACACACACACATACACACACACACACACACACACACACACACACACACACTGGGTACAGTCTCTAAATGGCTTGAACCTATTCTTAAGGTGAAGATCTTCCTAGGATTAAAGCATTTTGGTAATTAACAAAATTGTATGTGATCCATCAGCCTCCATTATGCCTGCAAGTTACAGGCAGGATACAACAATGTTTCCTGGAACAGTAAATAGTTTATAGAGACAGGATTGTGGTCAGAACTGGGTCTTTTCAAGATAGCGATGCTGAGCTGGTTCTGGAGCGGGGGGGGGGGGGGGGGGGGGGCAGAGGAGGTGAGCTGGTTCTGGAGCAGAGGAGAGAGGCAGAGGAGGTGAGCTGGTTCTGGAGCAGGGGCGGAGCAGAGGAGGTGAGCTGGTTCTGGAACAGGGGGGGGGGGCAGGTTAGCGGAACCGGAGCAGGAGCTGAGCTGACCCAGAAAGCTGTCGGAAGCCAGGAGCTCTGTTCCTTCCTGGTAGAGGAGACAATGTGTCCCAAATTCTCACCTGCACAACAACAGGAGGTGGTGTGTGTGTCTGTGTGTGCTGCTGTCTCCTGATCTCTCGAGCTGCTGAATAGGCAGTCACACACACACACACACACACACACACACACACACACACACACACACACACACACACACACACACAGGCTTCTTTCTCCTCTGGCTCTGCCTTGCTTCCTGGGTTGTGTCTTGTAGAACAGGGTCCCTCTCTGTCGTCCACCTCCCCCCCCATACACACACACACACACACACACACACACACACACACACACATACAGGTGTCAATCAGCATGCAGGTCAGAGTCAAAGGGTGTTTGTTAGAGTGCGTTGGTAGCAGTAATTTAGTAGTTTATTTTATTTCCTTCACTTTGCTATATGAAAGGAAGTACCAGTGTAGGCAGACACTGGCCATATTAACGCCGGGCATATTAACACTGGGCATATTAACAGACTATGTTGAGATGTACAGCATGTCTAGTCTGTTCTCCTCTGTTCTGCTCTGCTCTTCTGTTCTGCTCTGCTCTGCTCTGCTCTGCTCTGCTCTGTTCTGTTCTGTTCTGCTCTGCTCTGCTCTGCTCTGCTCTGCTCTGCTCTGCTCTGCTCTGTCCTGTTCTGTTCTCTTCTGTTTTGCTCTGTTCTGCTCTGTTCTGTTCTGCTCTGTTCTGCTCTGTTCTGTTCTGCTCCGTTCTGCTCTGTCCTGTTCTGCTCTGCTCGGTCCTGTCCTGTTCTGTCCTGTTCTCTTCTGTTTTGCTCTGTTCTGTTCTGCTCTGCTCTGCTCTGCTCTGCTCTGCTCTGTTCTGTTCTGCTCTGCTCTGTTCTGTTCTGCTCTGCTCTGCTCTGCTCTGCTCTGCTCTGCTCTGCTCTGCTCTGTTCTACTCAGCTGATGGGTGGTGATCTCCCCTCCAGTGTTTGAGTCTGTATCTGTTTACACAGAGGAGGATCTCCCTGTAGACAATGGCAAACCTGTTGTTTTAACTGGCAACACACACACACACACACATCCTGGCTAAACACTCACTGCTGAAGGCCATGCTAATCATTGTTCTGTGGGAATATGTGTACAACACACACCCCTCAGGGCATGATCACATGGGTGTTTGTAAATGCTAACTAGTAAACACACACACACCTCCAGGGTCGCCCGACCGGGACGCTAACTAGTAAACACACACACCCCTCAGGGCATGATCACATGGGTGCTTGTGAACGCTAACTAGTAAACACACACACCTCCAGGGTTGCCCGACTGGGACGTCTTTGCATCTGTAACCGAGTCAGGTTGGTGAACTAAGTAGAAGCACCGCCCATCCGCGCCATCCTCCCTGTCAATCATGTTCAACCTCATCCTTCCCTTATCTGGGCCCTGTCTCAATCATGTTCAACCTCATCCTTCCCTTGTCTGGGCCCTGTCAATCATGTTCAACCTCATCCTTCCCTTGTCTCCCTCCTATCTTCTAACCAGGTCCAGTGGATGCCCCACTGTCACCAGCAGACCTCCCGGAGTCTGATAGATACCCCCGTGTCTGCTGTGGATGTCGTAGCATGTCCGTAGAATGTTCTCTCTCCTATGACGCTTTTAGCCTCTCTTACTCTGAAATGTAATTTAATGTAATGTATTGCTTTATAAATGTTCTTAGCCGGTAGACAAACATACTCCTGGAGCTTGCTCGATCGCCTTGTTGAGAGGGGTCAGGGAAGAATTTTTACAGCTCACTTATCTGGCCCCTGGGTGATTACTGTTTTTTTGCTTCCCTCTGGAATATGTAGAGAGTGGGTCGTATGCCCACCTCCCTTGTTCTCTGTAAAGCGCATTGTGTTGCCTCTGGGTATGAAATGCGCTATACAAATAAAGCTTTGATTGATTGATTGATTGATTGTCTGGGCCCTGTCTCAATCATGTTCAACCTCATCCTTCCCTTGTCTGGGCTCTGTCTCAATCATGTTCAACCTCATCCTTCCTTTGTCTGGGCCCTGTCTCAATCATGTTCAACCTCGTCCTTCCCTTGTCTGGGCCCTGTCTCAATCATGTTCAGCCTCGTCCTTCCCTTGTCTGGGCCCTGTCTCAATCATGTTCAACCTCGTCCTTCCCTTGTCTGGGCCCTGTTTCAATCATGTTCAACCTCATCCTTCCCTTGTCTGGGCCCTGTCTCAATCATGTTCAACCTCGTCCTTCTCTTGTCTGGGACCTGTCTCAATCATGTTCAACCTCATCCTTGAGTTGAGCTCAGGTTATTTCTGACAGGTGTGGTCAGGGGAGGGAGGAGGCAGACGGGGGCAGAGCCTGTGTTCAGGCTGAGGCAGACGGGGGCGGGGCCTGGGTTCAGGCTGGTTTACAGGAAGTCCTTCTTGCTGGTCTCTCTCCTGTTCTCTTGTTATTGAACCAGGTCAGCCTCTCACTGCTCCGCCTGGCCTGGTTGTGTCTGTGCGCTTAATCGACGTATTTGTACGTGTGTCAGAGGCAGGGAGAGAGTGTGTATGAGAGAGAGTGTGTGTGTGTGTGTGTGTGAGAGTGTGTGTGTGTGTGTGAGAGTGTGTGTGTGTGTGTGTGAGAGAGAGTGTGTGTGTAAGAGAGAGAGTGTGTGTGAGAGAGTGTGTGTGTGTGAGAGAGAGAGAGTGTGTGTGAGAGAGTGTGTGTGTGAAAGAGTGTGTGTGTGCGTGAGAGAGAGAGTGTGTGAGTGATTTATCACAACTACGTTCACCAAGAGGGTTTCACACAGAACCAGGGAGAGAGAGAGAGGAGAGGATGAGAGAAAGAGGAAGACGACGGGGGAAAGAGAGGGAGAGACGGGACACGTCTGAATGAATCTGAATGAGAGAGCAAGATGGTGGGAGAATGTGATGGGGTTTCAGAGAGAGAATGTGATGGGGTTTCAGAGAGAGAGGGAGGGATGGATGAGAACTAGTTGAGTTAGAGGGATAGAGGAGAGCAATAAAGAGATGGAGGGAGGAGGAGGAGGGGAGATGGCTTGGTAATAGAAAGACCTGACACGCACCCACACACTTTTTATTTCCTCTTGCTCTCTCTCACGCTCTCTCTTTGCTCTCTCTACTGCCTCTCACACTCTCCCTCACCCTCTCTCTCTCTCTCTCTGTCTCTCTCTCTCTCTCTGCAGATGTCTGAGAGCGAGCCAGCAGAGTAGAGGACCTCCCTCTGCCCGTTCTCCCCACCTGCAGCAATGAATGGTAAGAACACTGCTCTCTGTATGTGTGTGTGTGTGTGTGTGTGCGTGCGTTTCCAGTGTGTGTGTATCTTTGTGTGTGCGTGTGTGTGTGTGTGCGTGTGTGTGCGTTGCCAGTGTGTGTATCTTCGTGTGTGTCCAGTACCGCATCCCCCGGAGGAAACGTTTGAGGATGTGATGAGCATCCTCCGTTCTTACTGCTGTCCTCCGTTCTTTCTACTGTCATTCGTTCTTACTGCTGTCATCCGTTCTTACTGCTGTCATCTGTTCTTACGGCTGTCATCCGTTCTTACTGCTGTCATCCGTTCTTACCTCCTCCCTCTCTCTAAGCTCCTTTGTTCTTTCTCCAGGGCAGACACACACACATTCTCAAGCAAAATGTGTTTTATCGGTTCTCAAGTTGAATCAATAGTGGTGTGCTGTTTACTTGGTGTGTGCGTGTATGCACGTGTGTGTGTGTGTGTTTGATACTAGCAGAGCCATGTAGGGACGATGGGGTTCTGTGATTGGACACTGTTCTCTCCGATGTGTTAATGAAATATTGATCTGGCAGTAAAGCAAAGGTTGAGGCTCCATCGAACCCAGAGGAGAAGAGTCGTAACTTTGATAACTAACAAGACATCACTGTTTTCCTATCCTAGTTTTCCTATTAAAAAGACAGAGAAGGATGAAAGCTGTGATTTTCAGTGTGTGTGTGTGTGTGTGTGTGTGTGTGTGTGTGTGTGTGTGTGTCTTCATGAAGGATACTTCTTGTCCTCATGACTGAATATGCAGTCTAACAGAAGATGTGCTGTCTGTACTACAGTCATGGTGGCCGTGGCTAGCTGGTCTCAAGCCTGCTGTGCTGGTTTGTTCCTGTGTTTCCCTTCCTAGAGAGGGCTACATGTAGCCTAGACTGTAGTCTAGCCTGTAGCCTAGCCTGTAGTCTGTAGGCTAGCCTGTAGTCTAGCCTGTAGCCTAGCCTGTAGCCTGTAGCCTAGCCTGTAGCCTAGCCTGTAGCCTGTAGCCTAGCCTGTAGCCTGTGCTCCTGTGTCCCTCTCTGCTCTGCCAGACTGTTTGATATGAAAGCTGCTGGAAGCAGCATGAGCACGCACGCCCCTCCCCTCTGCTCCAGGGAGACCTGTGATATGGCGGGCTGCACGCACACCCCTGCTCCAGGGAGACCTGTGATATGGCGGGCTGCACGCACACCCCTCCCCTTTGCTCCAGGGAGACCTGTGATAGGGCGGGCTGCATGCACATCCCTCCCCTCTGCTCCAGGGAGACCTGTGATAGCGTGGTCTCCTGAGGTCTGGTGGAACACCTAGACAACGACCCGGAGCTCTGCACTCTCCAGGCTCGGGCTGTATAGCTGCCTTAGAGCCCCATAGAACAATGTTGTTGTTGTTATTGTTGTTGTAGGACCTCTGTATTGTTATTGTAATAAGACTCTAAGAGTCTGAATGTATTAAATCCTGCCCAATGAAATGGCTAGCCTCATAAGACCATCTTGATCTGCAGAACTCACATTCTGTTTCTCTACACACAGATCAGTCCGGAAACTCTTAAATCAGTTTGATCTTAGCCAAGGTTTTGCCTGCCCAATCAGTGTCCAGTTTAGCTGATGATGAAAATCATATCAATTGCCCTTGAGGAGGTTCTCTCTAGGTCGTCCTCGGACGAGCCGTCCATCGGTCTACATCTGTCTAGCTCGCCAGTACTTTCCTCTCCTGCATCTTTTTTGAGTACATCCACGTACGTCAGTGTGGGACGCCCCTATGACCGATGCCCATGTGTCGGCTCCCACAGCACCAGTTTGCTGGCTGGCAGCTTCTGGTGTCTCTGGTAGTGACCAGCTAGCCTCGTTCTCCTGGCTGCTGTTTTCTCAGTCACTGTGGTGACCCCCAATACAGATGCTTGTTGGTAACTTGCTCTCTCTTGTTGATGCTACTGTAAGTACTGCACGCAGCATTCTGGTGTAGCACCCATCTAGGGACTTCTGTAGGGTCGGCTTCAGGGTCAAGCATTGTTGATTGTTGGTGTCACGCTGCAAAGCAACACTTGAATCAGAAGTGGTGTGAGAAACTTCATTTAAAGAACAGGAGATAACTGTTTCTGCTCTTCACCGACTGCATTGGGATGCTCAGCTGGTAACGTTAGTCAAGTCGAGTACTGAGCGTAGCATTCTGGTGCAGCATCCATCCAGGGAATTCTGTAGGGTGGGCTTCAGGGTCCAGCTTTCACAGCCATATAGGAGTACTGACTGACATAGGAGTACCGACACAGTCGCGTAGAAGAAGCTTAGCTTGGTGTGTCAGGGGAGGTTGGAGCTCCATACTCAGGCCATGCCATTCAGTGCCCTCCATGCAAGTACCTTCCTCACCCTAAGGCTCTGATGAGTTGACCCATGAGCCCAGATGTTTGAAGTCAAGGACTTCCTTCAGGGCAGTGCCCTCAGATGTTTTCAGAGGTGGATGTTCCCGGAGGATGTTGTAAGTGATCACCTCAGTTATATTAGCGTTTAACCTGAGACCAACTTTGGCGCACTCTGTCTCCACTCTGGTCAGGAGCTCCTGTGCCTGTTCCACTCTGTTGGATATCTGGCTGATGTCATCTGCATAGTCCAGGTCCGTTAGGACTACAGCAGGGTATCTTCTAGACCTCCTAGGGGTGATTGTGAAGCCTAGCTCCTGCTCCCGCCCACTGATAGCTTTCCTAAGTGCATAGTCCAGTACTATGATGAAGAGGAAGGGGGTAAGGGTGTCACCCTGCAGCACCCCGGCCGAGATGTAAAACTCTTCGCTGATGCTATCTGGGCTTACCACCTTGGCTCTTGTGCCCGCGTACATAGCCCCTATGTCCCAGAGTAGGTTGGGAGGGACTTTTCATCATCACACCTCTGTGTATTGAATCTGTGTATTGAATCAAAATTTTTGAAATCAATAAAACACAGAACCGCCATGAGGTTGTTCTTCTTCACTTCCTCGATGATCCTCCTTAAGGGCAATATCTGGGATACAGTAGTTCTCCCCTTTCTGAATCCATTTTGGTTCTCCCTCAAGTGGGGATCGATAGCATCCCGTATCCGGTGCAGTATCATGCGGTTGTACATTTTTGCAATGACACATCGAAGTGATGCCACGGTAGTTGTCTGGCTTTGAGAGATCTCCAGATTTAGGGACTGGGATGATGTTTGAGAGAGACCACATATCAGGCTTGTTGTTTTCCGTCAGAGCTTGGTTGCAGATCCCCAGAATGTTGTTGAGATCGCATCTCTTAAAGACCTCTGGGTGGAGCACTTTTTCCAGCTTCAGTTTGTTTTTCACCGTTTCCAGCACAAACGGTTTCTATGGTTGTGATCCATGGCCAGACTGATCCGTGGAGAGAAACAGAAATTGAGCTCACAAGATCAGGATAGTCTCAAAAGGCTATGAAATTACCCCCATCATTGGCTGGCCGCTCAGAAGACCCAATAGATGTGATAGCAGTTAGTTATATTTAGCAGTTATTGTTAGCAGTTATAGTTAGCAGTTATAGTTATATTTATCGTTATAGTTAGCAGTTGTAGTTCAATCAATCAATCAATCAAAGCTTTATTTATATAGCGCATTTCATACCCAGAGGCAACACAATGCGCTTTACAGAGAACAAGGGAGGTGGGCAGACATCCCACCCCTACATATTCCAGAGGGAAGCAAAAAACAGTAATCACCCGGGGGCCAGATAAGTGAGCTGTAAAAATTCTTCCCTGACCCCTCTCAACGAGGCGATCGAGCAAGCTCCTGGAGTATGTTTGTCTACCGGCTAAGAACATTTATAGAGCAATAAATAACATTAAATTACATTTTCAGAGTAAGAGAGGCTAATAACATCATAGGAGAGACATGGCAAACATTGGTGTATGTCTGTGTGTGCATAAATGTGCCTGGGCCCAGATAGAGGCAGGGGTTTGGGTAGGGTGGGGGGTAGGAAAAGGATACGGACCCGGGTTAGGGTGAGGGAAGGGGATCTGAGCCCAGGACTGGTGTATGTCAGTGTGTGTGTGAGTGTGCCTGGGTCCAGGTAGAGGCAGGGGTCAGGGTTAAGGTGGGGGTAGGAAGAGGATACGGACCCGGGGTAGGGTGAGGGGAAGGGGGTACTGGACCCAGGCCTAAGGCCGGAAGTGGACTGTTGTATGTCTGTGTGTGCGTGTGTGTGTGTTAACTAATTTGCTACGACATCTGCAGCAGACACAGGGGTATCTATCGGACTCAGGGTGGTCTACTGGTGACAGTGGGGCATCCACTGGACCTGGTTAGAAGATAGGAGGGAGAGAGAGAGGCACTAGGGAGAGGGGAGGCAGAACAGGGTTAGTAGCACACGGAGCCATATATAGAGCAATACATTACGTCAAACTACATTTTCAGAGCAAGAGGCTAAGAGCATCATGGGAGAGGTGTGGCAAACACTAATGTGTGTGTGTGTGCGTGCCTGGGCCCCGATAGAGGCAGGGGTTGGGGTAGGGTGGGGGGTAGGAAGAGGATACGGACCCGGGTTAGGGTGAGGGGAAGGGGATTTGAGCCCAGGACTGGTGTATGTCAGTGTGTGTGTGAGTGTGCCTGGGTCCAGGTAGAGGCAGGGGTCAGGGGTAAGGTGGGGGTAGGAAGAGGATACGGACCCGGGTTAGGGTGAGGGGAAGGGGATTTGAGCCCAGGACTGGTGTATGTCAGTGTGTGTGTGAGTGTGCCTGGGTCCAGGTAGAGGCAGGGGTCAGGGGTAAGGTGGGGGTAGGAAGAGGATACGGACCCGGGGTAGGGTGAGGGGAAGGGGGTACTGGACCCAGGCCTAAGGCCGGAAGTGGACTGTTGTATGTCTGTGTGTGCGTGTGTGTGTGTTAACTAATTTGCTACGACATCTGCAGCAGACACAGGGGTATCTATCGGACTCAGGGTGGTCTACTGGTGACAGTGGGGCATCCACTGGACCTGGTTAGAAGATAGGAGGGAGAGAGAGAGGCACTAGGGAGAGGGGAGGCAGAGCAGGGTTAGTAGCACACAGAGCCATATATAGAGCAGTACATTACATCAAACTACATTTTTAGAGCAAGAAAGGATAAGAGCATCATGGGAGAGGTGTGGCAAACCCTGATGTGTGTCTGTGTGTGTGTGCGTGCCTGGGCCCAGATAGAGGCAGGGGTTGGGGTAGGGTGGGGGGTAGGAAAAGGATACGGACCCGGGTTAGGGTGAGGGGGAGGGGATCTGAGCCCAGGACTGGTGTATGTCTGTATGTGTGTGAGCGTGAGTGTAGGTGTGCCTGGGTCCAGTTAGAGGCAGGGGTCGGGGGTAGGGTTGGGGGTGGGAAAAGGATACGGACCCGGGGTAGGGTGAGGGGAAAGGGAACTGGGCCCAGGTCCAGGCCTAAGCTGGGTGTGGACTGGTGTGTGTACGTGTGTGTTAACTAAGTACTACAACATCCACAACTGACACGGGGGTATCTATTGTCTGCGGGCGACAGTGGGGCATCTACTGGACCAATGTATATAGAGGATTCACAGGTAGGTTTGAGGCTGCCTTTCTGTGTCTCAAGTTCCTAGCTAGTGATTGTAGGCTAGGTCGAAAAGGTATGTCTTGAGGTCTCGCTTGAAGACCTCCGTTGTTTCGGCCCTTCTTAGGCACTCCGGTAGGGTGTTCCAGAGGTTGGGGGCATAGAAACTAAAAGCTGCCTCTCCGTGTTTCTTGGTCCTGGCTTTTGGAACTGTTAAGAGTTCAGTACCTGAGGATCTGAGTGGTCTGTTGGGCATGTACTTAACAAGCATGTTTGAAATATATTCTGGTGAGTGATTGTGGAGAGATGTATAGACTAGTAGTAGTATTTTAAAGTCTATTCTAGAGTTGACTGGTAACCAGTGTAGTGATTTTAAGGCTGGTGTGATGTGTGCCCTTCGTCTAGTCTTAGTGAGGACTCGTGCTGCAGCATTCTGTATCATTTGTAGCTTAGAGATTGCTTTCTTTGGTAGGCCTGATAGTAGAGCATTGCAGTAGTCCAGCCTGCTTGTGATGAAAGCATGCATTAATCTTTCGGTGTCAGCCTGAGAGAGAAAGGGTTGCACCTTGGCAATGTTCCTTAGGTGGTAGAAAGATGTCTTTGTAATATTCTTTGTGGTTTTCGAAATTAAGATCTGAGTCAAGTATGACACCTAGGTTTTTAGCCTGGCAATTGGTGTCAATTTTCAGAGTTTTTAAGTGTGCAGCTAGTTTCTCTCTTTCAGCTTTTTCTCCAATGATCAGTACTTCTGTTTTGTCCTGGTTTAGTTGGAGGAAATTATGTGACATCCATATATTTATATCTGTAGTACACTTGACAAGGCAGTCAACCAAGCTGTAGTTACTGGGTGTTACAGAAATATAGAGTTGGGTATCATCTGCGTAGCTATGGTAGCTAATGTTGTGCCTCCTGATGACACTGCCAAGGGGCAGCATGTACAGGCTGAAGAGTAGAGGTCCTAGGATCGATCCTTGGGGCACCCCACAGGTCATTGGGATCTTTCCTGAGCTATAATCACCGAGGGCGACGAAGAAATCCCGACCGGTTAGATAGGTCTTAAGCCAATTTAGGACTGGACCAGAGAGGCCAACCCACTTTTCCAGTCTTTCGATGAGGATTGCATGATCTATAGTATCAAAGGCTGCACTCAGGTCCAGGAGGACGAGAACAGAAAGCTCTTTGGAGTCAGCATTAATTCTGAGGTCATTTACAACTTTGACTAATGCCGTCTCTGTGCTATGGTGGGCGCGGAAGCCGGACTGGAAAAGGTCAAGGGTACAACTTGTAGCTAGGAAATCATTAATCTGTTTGAAAACTATTTTTTCCAGAATTTTACTCAAAAAGGGAAGGTTGGAGATTGGTCTAAAATTGCTAAAAACTGAAGTGTCTAAGTTGTTTTTCTTCAGTACGGGTCTCACCAGAGCAGTTTTAAGTATTGGTGGGAAGACACCTGTAGATAGGGAGTCATTAACAATGGATAAAATGTCATAGGATACAGAGTCAAAAATTGTTTTGAAAAAATCGGTGGGGATGGGATCCAGCAGGCATGTGGAGGTTTTGAGTTTGGATACTACTTTCCTCAACATTTCTGTGTCAATCAGTGTAAACATGCTCATATGTCCATTGCATGGAGGGAGAGGATCTGTAAACGGGATGCATGGCCTTTCCTGGGTGATATTTCTCCTAATATTCATAATCTTATCTCTGAAGTAAGCTGCAAATTCCTCACATTTGGAGGTAGAGAGCAGGTTATCTGGTGTTTTTACGGCAGGGTTTATTAGGCTATCAATTGTTGAGAAGAGCACTCTTGAATTATTTCGATTGATAGATATCAATTTTGAGAAGTGGTCTTTCCTTGCATTTCTTATTGCTTTATTAAAAGCTGAGAGATGTTCTTTGAGAATATTATGGTGGACCTGTAGCTTGGTTTTTCGCCATATACGCTCAGAGCTTCTGCAGGTTCTCTTTAGTTGATATGTTTCCTTATTTCGCCATGGAGCTTTATTATTGGTTGTGATCCTTTTCAGTTTAATAGGTGCTACAGAATCCAAGGCTGCCCTTACTCTGGTGTTAAAGGTGGTCGCCAAGTCTTCAATATGTCCTAAGGGCCCCACTTCTGGAGTTGATAAATTGTTTGTGGTCATTATTTCTCTAAAGCTATCGGCTACTGCGGAGGTAAGATAACGTTTTTTGATAAAGCGCTCAGTACTACTTTTGACTTTAGGAACCAATGCAGTGAAGAAGATACAGAAATGGTCGGAGAGAGCGAGGTCACTAATAGAGGAAACAGTGATAGTCAGGCCCTTAGTAATAACTAGATCAAGGGTGTGGCCGCGGTTGTGGGTTGGCTCAGAGATATGTTGGGTAAAATCCATGGAGTTTAGGAGGTTGATAAAGTCCCTAGCTTTCGAGTCCGCCTCAGTGTCTACGTGTATGTTGAAATCTCCAGTGATGATAATCTTATCATAATTTGTATGGATGATGGACAGGAGTTCTGAAAATTCTGTAGAGAAGGCAGAGCATTGTTTGGGAGGCCTATACACGGTTACTGCCAGAACTGGGGGCTGGCATTTTAGGACAATAGCGTGGTATTCAAAAGAGGCGAAATCATCAAAGGAGATGGTCCTGCAGCTGAGGGCATCTGTAGCTATGGTGGCTGTACCTCCACCTTTTTTCCCACTTCTGATAGATTGAAAAAAGCTATAGTTAGGAGGAGAGGCTTCAATGAGGGCTGCTGGTCCATTTATATTTAGCCAGGTTTCAGTTAGGAACATACAGTCTAATTTACGTTCACATATAAGATCATTAATGAGAGAGGTTTTGCTTGGTAGGGACCTGACATTTAGAATCGCCATTGAAATAGCTTCCGGAGAAAAGGGCTGGCTCGCCTGTCTAGTAGGCCTGGATAGTATATTCACTGGAACGGATATCAGGTTTTTTGTATTAGATCCACCTGACTGTTTCATTATGGTAATAGGGGTGCGGTGGGAGATAATTCGCTGAATGGCATATTCAGGTGGGCAGAATTTGTTTATAGAAATATAAACGTCGCTATGCCAGGTCTCAGTGAGGGGCAGGGAGTCCAGGTCAATGGTGATGGGGCGCTGGTGAGATGGAGCTGGTGTAGCCCGACCCGCGGGTACAGGAGGTTTATGTTTGGCAGTAGGGTGGTTGAGACGGGTCAGGCTAACCCCACATCAGACGCTGGAGGATCTCAGCGTCAGGTCCATATTCATACTGAGCAGACGGGCACCTGACCTACTAGGATGGAGGCCGTCCCTGGCGAAGAGGTCCGAGTGGTTCCAAAACGTGGTAAAATTATCTATGAAGGGAAGCTGCAACTGGCAGCAGTAGCCTTTCAGCCAGATGTGGAGCTGACGGATCCTACTATATTTGGCATCACCATACCGGGGGGAGGAGAAAGGGCCAGAGATGATGCAGGTCTTTCCTGGTGCCTGAGCAGTGGAGATCAGGTCCTTGAAATCCTCCTTCAGCCGCTCAGACTGCTGGAGCTTGATGTCATTTGTTCCGACATGGATGATAATGGATGAGGCCAGGGGATAATCTGCGAGGAGAGATGGCAGAACAGTCCTGATGTCCGAGACCTTGGCTCCTGGGAAGCAGCACGTCCGGGCTTTCGGGACCACTACATTGCGCACCATGGATGATCCGATGACGAGCACAGATGGGGGGGCGGGCTCAGTGGCGGGCCCACTGGGCTTAGGGGACTTCCTTTGCTGCCTCACACCTGAAGGCCAAGTGGTAGAGGGTGGGGGCCGGGGGTCCCCTCGGTGGACTGGGCTATGCTTAGGCCGGGGAGCAGGCTTATTAGCCTGGCTATAATGCCGCTCACTAACCGGAGAGGTGTGGGTGGGCTGCGGAGTATGGGTATGGTATTGAGGAGGGCTGGGTGTGAAATGAGCCTCAGTTGCAGGGAGCCAGGACGAGGAGCTGATGCTAGTATCCTTGGACCTCTTGGATTCAGGCTCGGCCAGTAAAGTAAAGCTATTCCTCAGTTGGAGGGTGTCGTCGTCGGAGTCTTGGGAGGGGACCCTGGAGGTTTCCCTTCCTCGTTTCCTCCTAACAGTGGTCCAAGTGGTGGAGCTTAAATGCTTGGGTTCTGCTCCGAGTCTGGGCCAGGATTTCTCACTCAGGGGGAGATCAAAATCCACATTCCCACCCTCGGATGCCGCCGACGGTGGAGCAGTGGGAGGCTGGACCTCGACATCTGGGTTGGGTAGCATTGAGTCCAGGTAATTTTCGGCTTGATGTATAGAGTGTAGAGTAGAGATCCTTCCTTCCAACTCTGAGATTATTTGGCTACGCTGGAGGCAACCTGAGCAGTTAGGGGCGGGAGGGTGTGGAGCCATCGCGAGACTCGTTAAAATAATTGCGGAATTAAGATAAAACCGCCAATCTATTTGCTAAAGGCGATGCTAGCGGGGAGAGGGAGTGCTATTTATGTAGTAATGCTAACGGGGAGGTAGGGCTACTTACTTAGCCGTGCTAGCAGGGGGAGTGGGGGCTGCTAGCTAGCAGTGCTAGCCGGGAGAGTGGGGCTACTTACCTAGTAGTGCTGGTAATACTCACGCGATCTACTGGGATCAAGGCACGGCCTCCGGTGTGTTGGGTTGGTACTGGGAAGGCAGGGGACGGCTATCCCCTGTGGGCTAATGGGCTAGCCCAGTCAGGAGCTGGTTAGGGTTGGCGAGCCGCGGCTAGCTGCGGCAGCGTAGCTGTTTTGATCTAGACTTGGGGCTCGATGTCCAAGCGTCGGATCCAAAAAATCGAATTATTGTGTACCACCAATGTTAGTGCGCGGTTTTAAACACGGAGATATGGTATACAAGTTTAGAAAACTGGATAAAACAATACACTTTGGGAGAGCTGGCGAGCGCAGCAAACTTGGACTACTTCCGCATTCTACTTCCGCATTCCAAAAATTTCCTGCCACGTGCCTAGTTATAGTTAGCAGTTATAGTTAGCAGTTATAGTTATAGTTAGCAGTTATAGTTAGCAGTTATAATTGTAGGTATAGTTAGCAGTTATAGTTACAGTTAGTTATAGTTAGCAGCTCAGAAATCATCAATAACCTTTGATTTATTTAAGCGGTACAGGTTCGGTCGTTAAAAGGTTCGGGCTTGGCTCAATGGCGCTGCTCAGCGGCTGACACGCACACGAGAGCTCTTTGTTTGTTGTTTGTTTGTCCTACACTTTTTAGGGTGTTAAGTCCGCGGCACGCATCTAAGTAAAACGTCTTTGATCTGTGGCAATTTTGGACAGAAGTAGCTATGGCTTATTTTTTACTTTTATGGGCAATAGCCCTACTCTCCCTATTCTTAGCAAACGCCGAGTCATTCAACATCATCTATGGGAGAGAGGAGCTACTTCAGCTGGGACTAACATCACGGCTGCAGTGGACACCACCAACAGATTTTCCGCTGGAATGCCTATGACCAACAGCACAGCGACCTGTTAAAACGGAGAGGAAGAGGGGCTCGAGAGGAGGAATCCGGCGTCGTGTTCGAGCAAGAGGAACTAGGCCCCCATTACCAACTATAGTCCTTTCCAATGTGAGAGCGCTGAGAAACAAAATTGACGAACTCCACGCCTCTACGCAATACCTGTATGAATACAGAGACAGCTGTCTCATGTGCTTCAGCGAGACATGGTTAAACAACACCGTGAGTGATGACAGTCTTTCCCTACCTGGTTTTGGTGCACTGCTAAGACTTGACAGATGTACATCAACACCAAGTGGTGTAGACACCATATTATCAGACACACTATAAAACCCCGATCTAGAACTCCTCTCGGTTTCCATTAGACGCACATATCTGCCACGGGAGTTTGGTCAGCTGTTCGTGTGCCTGGTATACATCCCCCCTGACGCAAACTATAGAGCGGCTGCAGAAGCCATATACCACCACATACAAGAACTAGAGGCAGCCTCCCCAGACAATCCCAAACTTATTCTGGGTGATTTTAATGGTTGCTCCCTGTCATCTACATTACCCCATTACCAGCAATATGTTAAGTGTGCAACCCGTGGGTCAAAAACAATTGATCTATGTTATGGCAATGTAAAAAATGCCTACAAAGCAGTCAACAAACCACCGATAGGTGGATCCGATCATAATACTGTCCTTTTACTGCCCTCGTACCGACAGAAACTAAAACGTAAGAAACCCCAGTCTAGAGTTGTGCGTGTGTGGGAGGATAACAGTGTGACAACTCTGCAGGGCTGTTATGATTGTACGGACTGGAGTGTTTTTGACTGCTGTGAGGATCCTCACCAACATACAGACACAGTGACGTGCTACTGCAACTTCTGTGTAGAAAATGTGATCCCGACGAAACGCGTCAAAATGTTTGGCAATTCGAAACCTTGGATTACGACTGAAATAAAGAAATTACTGGTGGATAAAGAACGCGCGTTCAAAGAACATGACAGGCAGAGAGGGAAGTTGATTCAAAAGGAAATACAGGTGAAAATCAATCTGGCCAAGAGACAGTACAAATCCAAAGTGGAGCAACAACTAAAGGAGAATAATTCGCGAGCGGCGTGGAGAGGAATTAAGACTGATCGGCCAAAATAATCACACTTCTACCCCAGTGCAGACGGTCGAGCAAGCGAATGCCCTGAATGAACATTTTGCCAGATGGGAGAGTGACGTGCCAGCTAACCCAATCAGCTTCGACAATGGACGTGGGGGTACACCAATCACTATCAGCTCTGAGGAAGTGAGGCGTGTTTTCTCCCAAATAAAGACACGGAAATCTGTCGGGCCAGACAGATTGGAGGGAAACACCCTAATGAGATGCAGAGAACAACTCAGCCCTGTATTCAGTGAATTGTTCCAAAAATCACTGGATACACACATAGGCTGTGTTCGTAATCGCTCCCTCGTTCCCTCACTCCCTATTCCCTATATAGGGATCACTATGTAGTGAACTACTTAGGGAATGGTTTAAGGAGTATTCGGACACTACACCGAACGTCACAAAAATGCGTCGGTCATTCGTGTGATGCAGGCGGATGCGCCCTCGTGTAAACAAACAAGTCTAACAGGGAGCATTCACGCTGCAGAGATGTACTCACTCAGGTAGTATCGGATTTGCTTTTGTGTGTTCATTTTGAATGTTAAATCCCAAATAAAGTGTTGAAATTTTAATTCTAATCATGTGCATGTGTGGTTTTTCTACTTTGGTCCTGTCTGCTAATTGCAAGATGTAACGTTGGCTATAGCCGCGCTACCTAGCTAGCTATGAAGCGCACGATCAAGTAACATGTTTACAAACATTACATGTTTACGATTTAGCTCCGCAAGCTAGAGTTCCTAAAGTTTATACACGAAAGTTGCCGCCGCCATCCTCCGTTCACAGCCCTCTTCGCGAGACCACTCAACTGCATTGCATTGTGGTATACCGGAGAAAATGTAGGGTACATGCACTGTACCCTGGAAATCAAGGTGACTTGTGGGTAATAAATAGTGGACTATATAGGGAACGAAAATTCCGTGGAGAATTCGGACACTACAAACAAAATGGCTGACGCCCTATATAGTGCACTATATAGTGAATAGGGAGCGATTCCGAACACAGCCATAGTTCCAATGACATGGAAAACAGCTGAAATCGTACCACTTCCGAAAAAAACTAAACCTGCAGAGTTGAATGATTTTAGACCAGTGGCACTCACCTCTATTGCTATGAAGTGCTTTGAGCGTATCATTCTGGGCCATCTCAAAAAACAAACTCGGGCACATATAGACACAATGCAGTTTGCCTACAGAGAGAAACGGGGAGTGGAAGATGCTGTCATAACCAGGGTTGGGGAGTAACGGATTACATGTAACGCCGTTACGTAATCAGATTACAAAAAAAACAGTAACTGTAATCCGTTACAGTACAATTTAAAATATGTAATCTAGATTACAGTTACATTTGCATAGTAACGGGGATTACAGGCGTGATTACAATCACCCCTCGCCTCCTCATCAGTTTTACAAAATAGCTTTAAAAAAAAAAAAGAAGAAGTAGGCTAGTATATTGCGCGCAGCGCGCCAACAAGATTCCCACTGATGTGCTCGTTGGACCACAGCTGCCAGACAGACAGCGAGCAGCACGGGCATCATGGCAGAAATACCGCAATGTGCATTAAAATCCTGGAAATACCAGCATTTTTTTTTTAATTTACCTGTCAGAACCACAACAATATATATTGGCTACAGTGTAAACTATGCCTCCCAGCCACCTGCTTCGACGGCCAAGGACTCAATGTCCAACCTGAAAAAACATTTGCCGGTAAGTTAACGTTAGCTAATGTCAAACGTTAGGGTAGTAACGTTAACCTTACTTCCACTGACAGCTAAATTAGCTAGCAGTAGGCTTCTACAGTATAACACTAATGTTCAATCAGAAAACCAGACCCAAGCGCCCATTCAGATTATTTTCACTCAATAGCCTGTCGGTGTTATGGTGCGTTCGTTTGTGGTCGGAGGTGGCAAGTCGCAAGTGGCAAAATACCTACCTCCGACCTGTGTGCATTCGAGCTATAGCGAATGATACGATGATGATATGATATTGACATCAGCCGGCAACTGGAGGCTGAGAAACATATCCGAATTTGCGACGAGGAAGTGCGAGTTAATGCAGCGTTTTATTTAATCATTCCTAGTAGCAAGTCGCAATTTGCCACCTCCCAGTTATAAACGAACGCACCATTATTCAAGAGCTATAACTAACTGCCTGGGAAAACTGGTCAGTGGGTGCTTTATCCATAATATATAAGGCTGTGTGTCCACTGGCAAGCTGTATAGCTGAATAGCGCCAAATACAGCTGCTTAGAATGCATTAGAGCTGGAGTTTAGAGCTGGCTCCGACGTTTACACCTAACGTTAGCTACATTAGCAACGAGTGTCGTGTTTTGCAGACTGCAATTAACTAGCCAAGGCAAGATGACACGCACCCTAACCTCTTGGCATTAACACTTGCTCTAACTGGGCGGGTGCTGGGCAACCGCTGTTTAGCTATGTTGTCAGCTCTAGAACACAGAAAAAGAATAAATAATGTAGGATTTCTGGTGAAATACACAGTACATTTTATATCTGGTGAAATACACAGTACATTTTATTTAAAGTAATCCAAAAGTAACTGAAAGTAATCCCTTACTTTACTTTTAAATTGTGGTAATCGGATTACGTTACTGACTACAATTTTTCACAAGTAACTTGTAACTGTAAGGGATTACTTTTTAAAAGTAACTTTCCCAACCCTGGTCATAACCCTCCTGAATGGAATATACAAACATCTGGAAACACCAGCCTCATACAGATGTGGGAAGTTAGAAATGTCACATGCTGCAGCATTTCACCTTCGCGTTATTTGGCAGGGAAATCCCGTTGGAAATCTCGTGGGATTTCAGACGGGTGTTATTTCGTTTTAGTGATGCACCACCGCCAGGTGGCGTCTTTGAGTAGATTTAGCAGGCTGGGCTCAGTGTTTTTCTCCTATAGTCTACAAGTGAAGCATCATTCAATTTCACATTCTTTAATTTAAATGCTCTGTTGTAAAGCACTTTGAGCTGAATTTATCTGTATGAAATGTGCTATACAAATAACGTTTAATTGTTATTATTACCTTGTTCTCAAGCACATGTTTTCTCCATCTGGATGTAATTTAATTATTACGAACACCTATATCTAGGCCTACAGTAGCCTATCTATCTCGGTAACTGACGTTGGGTCAAGACGTGGTGGCTGTTAGGTCAAAGGCGCAAAATAACAGTATTGTAAATATATTTGTTAGTAAAGATGTGGTGAACGTGGGGGTTTTGCGTTTTGTTTCTGGAACGCATTCAACTGGTAGGCTACTCGTAAACCCCGGAAGTAAATTTGAAGACGGGGCACCAGCTAATGTAGCCAAGTCTGAGTGCTGTAGGCTATATGGCTTCAGCACGATACAAAGAAAAAATGAGCTAGATCGACTTGTGGATCCATACAAAATTGACATAGTCGCCATGAGTAAAGATCACTCATTGCCAATCATATCCGGACATTATCTTGTGCATAGATAGCGGCAGGTTTGACAGTGAGTGCGTTCGTTCACATGCACAGTATACACAATATTTTGTTATTTGAATGATCTTGAATATATATATATTCAAGATCATTCAAATAAGAAAATATCGTGTATGTTTTTATTTGTTTATACCGGCCGCCAGCCGTTCAATGAACGGCTATAGGGAATGCGCAGTTTTGCGCTGGCTACAGCCTATTATATGCACAGTTTTGCACTATGTAGGCTATTATAAATAAGTATTATTCATTGGGGGAGCTTGGACTCGCTGGGGACTGGTGGAGAGATGCAGAGCGTCCCCAGACGCGACATCCTCCAGTTGGCTGAAGAGCTGCGCGCTCTGGCGTCAAACAGCCACCGGCGGCGCCCCTCGCAGTGTCCACAGAAGAATACCCCCACCAAAATACCTGCATGGTGAAGACAAGCTGCAGCAAGAACAGAACTGTCTACCAATGCATGAAGTGCACCATAGCTGTCTGTGGCAGTTGCACTGCCAAGGTGCAGAGGATATGTGCGAAGTGTATTTGAGCTTCCGCCTCAACCGTGCGTAAGAGCAGAGCGCATCAACTCGTGTATAGCTACAACTAGTAGCCCATAGCCATTAAAACGGCTTATTGTTTTATTCATATATCAACTAGATAATTCGATAAAAATGAGTCGCCTAGTAGGCTATAAAATGAATTCAATAGGGCCTAATAAGCCTTACGTTGTAGCCTAGGCTACAGTACAATCACAAGACGCATAGGCCTAGCCTACGGTAAAAAGCGTTGCGTTCTCATAGGCCTATATTAACTTAGATAATTATTAATTATGCTCAGGTCATAATGTCCGTTGAAAATAATTCCCTCTAAGCAGAATTTGAATTGTATTAAAATAGGCTAAAATTAAATTTCCACATATTCTGATTCCTTCTAAGCCTATATTAAATCATTTTTTTAATGTGTAGCCTAGGTTATAGGCTTCTGCGATGAACAAAACAGCCACAATGTAGCCTGCTTAGCGAGCGAGAGGGCAGTCTACCATAAAGTGTAGGCTATAGCCTAACCATAATGTAATATATCTAGACTACATGCATTGTGGTATTTCTTTATATAGCCCTATATAGCCCAGCCTGCCTATCAATTGTTTCTCAATAAACAGTTATGCAATCCTCTGAGTCCGAATAAGCAGGCTAATAGAACGGCAGCTCTAAATGCCTTCCCAATCAATGAGACATGATTGTAAAAATGATGTTTTATTGATGAAAAGGGTAAAACTGAAAAACATGTTAAGAGTCATTGCATTGATCGATGCAGTCCATTCAAGTAGGCTCATTTAAAATGACCAATTACATCTTCAAATCCCTTCTTATCTTGGCCTTTGATAGGGTTTTTCCCCGCCCTACTGCCAATTATATCCGAACATTAACTATCTTGTGCATACAGAGCACAAACAATGAAACAATGAAACAAATAGATTTCCTCCCTGTCTGTCTGTCTGGCATTCGCTACCAGCAAACACTGAAAATACAGGTCCTCAATTTATTTAGATTAGACTAGCCCAGGGGTGGCCAACCAGTCAGAGACTAAGAGCCACAAAAATTACTGTGGTACCACCCAGAGCCACACCATATATACCAGCGTTTCTCAACCTTTTTTTCAGTCACTGCACCCTTCATAAGTACTTAAAATCACAAGGCACCCCAGTCTAAAATAAGAAGAAAAACGTTATTGTCCATTAAATATACATTTAAAGTTAATTTATTTAAAATTAATACATACAACAAGATATTTTCTGACATAATATATTTTGGACTGGGTTGGGTTACGCTGGGCTGGGCTGGGTTAGGCTGGACTGGTCTGGGCTGGGTTAGGCTGGACTGGACTGGGCTGGGCTGGGCTGGACTGGACTGGACTGGACTGGACTGGACTGGACTGGACTGGACTGGGCTGGGTTGGGTTGGGTTGGGTTGGGTTGGGCTGGACTGGACTGGGCTGGAGATTTGAGGCTTTGAAATGTCCCAATATTTTCTTTTCGCTGCACATTTCATTCCAGCCCTTCTTTGGTTGTGTACAGTAGCCTAGGCTACGTTAGCTTTTGTCGTAAAAGAGAATGCCCCACGCAAAGCTAATTATTTTGTTTACAATTATTTTGTTACCAAGGTGATTTGCTACCTATATGATTGGTTTGAAGTGGTTCTCACGCGACATCCTCGCGACCTAGCGAAACGAATCATATGATTTTATGACAAATCTGCAATAAACTAAAATGGGCAGTAAGAAATGCACAGCGAAACTAGAGAGAGAGAGAGAGAAACGTTCTTAAGGAATTAATGAATTTATTTTTTTAATGAAAGGATGGAAGAGCCACAAGCCAACTTTTTTTTAATCAATGAATGGAGGAGCCGCACATTGACGGGCAAAGAGCCGCATGCGGCTCGCGAGCCGCGGGTTGGCCACCCCTGGACTAGCCTATCCAACTGGACCACTCCAATGAATGTTGAACGTAGCCTACTTTCATTCATTAGGTTTTAGAGAACAGGCCTACAATGTCCACACATGCATGCGCCATCTGACTAGCTCGCCACTCGCCAGCGAACCTGGACTAGACTATTGTAACCCCCCCCCAAATTCTTTTATATTCAAATAAATTGGATGGACCAGTTTCCTAGCCCTGGATCGTGGGGGAGGGGGGTAGCCTATGTTAGCGGGTGCTTTGCCATGACCGGCCATTCCACAGGTGTTGGATTGAATTCGCTAGTTTGATTGATAGATGAATAGATTTAACGTCCAAAGTAGATTGTGCAAGTATTGTATAGGCCCATGTGTAAGAGATGAATGGTTGTAACCATGAACTCAGCCAGAGGTAGGCCCTTGCTACTGTAGATTATCAGCATTATCACCAGTCTCAATTTATGTTTTCCTCTAGGCTACGTGTTGCCATTCATTTAAACCACCATCTCATCTAGACTACTTCTGTTGCTGCATTTTTACATTTATGCTTTCATGATTTTAGAGCGCAATCAACATTTTCCAGGATTCCAATAAGTCCATCCATTCATCCAACTTTGTGCTGAGCGCAGCGCAGGCTGGTAGCCTACTGTCAAGGATCACGACTGATGCACTCCCTTAACACGTCTCGCAACTCCCCAGACCATCAAGATAATTTCAACATGAAAGACCTTAAGTGGGGTATTCCAGGAGGTAGCCTAATGTAGCAAGTCGTCGGTCTTCATGACGCACTGTTATGCTTGTTTGCTGTGTAGATCCAGTCATAGAAGCGGGCATCTCGTCCGGCGATTTGAAACAGCTGGTCAATTCACCCCAACAATAATAGCCAAGCGAAGGACACAAATGAAACCACAAACGTTACTACTGGTCTTGAAACAACTGTGTTAGCCTATTTCCATATGAGAACACTCCTCGGTCCAATTCCGTATAGTAGATCAGCCTGTGTCCACGTAGTTGCTAGCTAACTGGTGTGTACATTCCATGAATATCTGAAGCAATTATTCCCTATGTAGTTCACTATGGGTAACACTACATAGGGAATAGGGAGCGAGTGAACCACTTCAAACACATCTCTAGTCAGCCCCGTTAGCTAGCTTACTCGTCCTGATGCCATGTTCCATATGAGAACACTCTGCTAGCTAGCTAGTTAGCCTACTGTATTAAACCTCTACTTTACCGATACCTTGTTCCATATGAGTTAACAGATACAGACCCGACGACAGTTACAGAGATAGATACTATAGATAGATAGGCTTTGTTCGTAATAATTAAAATTACAACCAGACAAACAACAAGGAGTTTGAGTGCACATAGTTGTAAGCTAACTGGTACAGTTGTTTACGTTGCAGTCTAGCTTACAATAGCTTCTCACGGCGTTCACTACCATTCCATATTTTTTCTGATTTAAGGTCCCATGACGGGTTTCTCTTCCTGCTTCTGCCTAAGCACTACACAATACCACAGTGTCATGTTTTACCGAAAGAGAAGTGAAGAAGACGGTAGCTATCAGTGGCTAAAGCAGCTGCTAATGTTAAGATCATTCCTGTAGCTGCTTTGCTGCTAATGCGAGTTCGTCTCCGTTCCTGCCCGAGAAACAGAAGTTGAACTAAAAGCATCAAAATCAAAATAGCTACAGGAATCATCGTTGTAAAGTTAGCTATCTGCTTTTTAGCCACCGACAGCTACCGTTAATATTATGAAGCTGCTGTTGTGAGCTAACTTGCTATCACGGTCTTATCGTGCAGCTTCACAGCCTGCTATTAGCGGCACTAAGGTTGACAAAATCACACTTGCACATCATTAGAATTCCAACCATTTATATGGGATTTTTGAATTCAACTAAACATGGAACCTGAATACTACCTGATATTTCAACCTGCTGCCATCAGTGATCGGCGCGTCTGCTTGTTTGAGTCATGAATGTCTTACGCAGTGACATTCCATGTAGTGTCCCAAAACTGTTAAATCATTCCCCATGTAGTTCACTATGAGTCGCACTCAATACATCCATGGTAGCACTACATGGGGAATAGGGAGTGAGTGAACCATTTCAAACACATATCTGGTCAGCTCCATTAGCCATCTTACTCGTCCTGATGCCATGTTCCATATGAGAACACTCAGTTAGCCTACTGTATTAAACTCCTACTTGTCCCGACAGTTAACAGATATAGACCCGGCGACAGTTACAGAGATAGAAACTATAAATAGATAGGCTTTGTTCGTAATAATTAAATTACAACCAGACAGAGAACAAGGAGTTTGAGAACGGTAGGCTCATCTAATGTGCGAGATGAGCTACAGCAATGGGTCAATGAGTAGTATTACTGCGCCCCTATGGGCGTGCGAGCGGTGGTGCGGAATGCCGTAAAGCGCCTGTTAGAATACCGCGGGTCAAGTTACATTCTTATGTTCTCACATCTGTATGTGCGCATTCTGTTTGCAGACTTCCTGTCTGCTTTCAACACTATCCAATCGAACATCTTTGTGGAGAAGCTGGTAGCTTTGGGCTTAGATCAGACCCAAATACAGTGGATCCAGGACTTTCTAGCAGGCAGACGACAATATGTGAGGGTGGGTCAAAGTCGGTCAGCAACCATCACAATAAATACGGGTGTGCCGCAAGGCTGCGTTTTATCCCCTCTGTTATTTATCTTATATACTAATGATTGTGTCAGTCACCACACTAGCTGCTCTTTAGTCAAGTTTGCAGATGACGCTGCCCTAGTGGGTCTCTTAACGGACACAGAGCAGGACTACAGGACTGAGGTAGACCACTTCTATGAATGGTGCACGACAAACTCACTTATTCTAAATATTTCAAAAACAAAAGAAATGGTGATCGATTTTAGAAGAAGCCCCCCCTCCCTGCAACCGGTTACCCTACAAGGTACACCCGATTGAGACGGTGGAGGAATATAAGTACATGGGCACTATCATTGACTCCAAACTCACCTGGACTGCCAACACAGTGGCAAGATATACAAAAGCACAACAGAGAAACTACGCACTTTCAAGGCAGACGTAACAACACTGAGACTGTTTTACCTGACGTTCGTTCAGAGCGTGGTGACCTTCACCATCCAGTGCTGGGGTGGAAGTCTGTCCATCCTGAACAGGACTGGACTGCCAACACGGTGGCAAGATACACAAAAGCACAACAGAGAAACTACGCAGCTTCAAGGCAGACGTAACAACACTGAGACTGTTCTACCTGACGTTCGTTCAGAGCGTGGTGACCTTAGCCATCCAGTGCTGGGGTGGAAGTCTGTCCATCCTGAACAGAAACATGCTGGACAAGGTTACTAAGGCGGGGAGGAAAATCACTGGCTCAGATATTCAGAGTATCTCTCAGCTCTCTGATCAATATACCATCAACCTTGCCAGTCAAATACTGGACGATCCTTCCCATCCACTCTTCTCAGAGTACCCCCTACTCCCCTCTGGACGCAGGTTTAGAATGCCCAAAACAAGGACAAAACGAGCCAGCACTTCTTTTGTGCCAAGAAGCATTAAATTGTTGAACAGCTGTTGATGCCTGTTGCAGTGATGATGATGTTGATGCGATGATGTTGGTGAGGATGGTGATGACGATGATGGTGGTTGGTGACATTGTGGTGTTGGTGATGGGCGTACATTTTAATGTTTTCTGTATGCTTGATGTGTGCTAAACAAATTCCCCTCTGGGGCAATAAAGGTTTCAATTCAATAAAAGAGGGTTTACTTGGTTGATTGGTTAGGACTGAACATTATAGCTGTATGTTATGTAGACTACTTAATACTTTGAAGGATGTTTTTGTGTTCACTACATCCCCCGACTGGCTTGACACGCTGGGTCTGAGTCAGCTTGGAGCTGCTGAGACTCTTGGACAGAACATTTCCCTGCTTACTGAGGCTCTTACCTGATATCTTGAATCTTGCACAACCAGGCATGTTAGCGCAGCCTCGCTGAAGAAACGGTGTAGGCTACGTGGTTGTGGGTGGAGGGGGTGTGTGGTGAACAGGTTAGATGTCATGGTTGTGGGTGGAGGGAGTGTGTGGAACAGGTTAGATGATGTCATGGTTGTGAGTGGAGGGAGTGTGTGGTGAACAGGTTAGATTATGTCATGGTTGTGGGTGGAGGGAGTGTGTGATGAACAGGTTAGATGTCGTGGTTGTGAGTGGAGGGAGTGTGTGGTGAACAGGTTAGATGTCATGGTTGTGGGTGGAGAGGGTGTGTGGTGAGCAGGTTAGATTATGTCATGGTTGTGGGTGGAGGGAGTGTGTGGTGAACAGGTTAGATGATGTCATGGAGTAACGCCACAGGTTCAAAAACACTTGTCTTTATTGAGACATTGGATGTGTGTGTGTGTGTGTCAGAAATACATACATGATCAATATCAATAATCAATCATAATAACTCCACATAAATGGAGTTCAAACAATAACAAAGAATTGGGAGGAAACGGTGCCAATGTGAGTCTCGGGCCCTCAGGTTAGCCAGCAGGGTCTCTCTGAGATGGTCTCTCTGAGATGGTCTCTCTGAGATGTGAGCTAAGCAGCTTCTCCTTGCTGAGTGCGCCTGCTGCTCTCACTGATGCACCAATCAAAGCGCCTGCTCTGGACCAGCCTCCATGCTAGCGTGTTGGTCCCACTGGGGCTGTGCCAGATACGGGTCCACTAGCTCAAAGAGGAGTGCAGAATGAACTGAACATTTTTGACAATTATTCACATCTCTGTTTGATTAATTACATTTATATTCTGTTTTTTTTTCCCACAAGCTATTTTTGCTGACACTGCCAAAGAAAGAGGATTACTATGAGTTTCTACAGCATGTGAGGGAATAAACTGCTACCTGAACAGGTGTTACCGTGGCGATAGTGGGACGGGACAGGTGGGGTTGGGGGGGGGCTTTGTTTGATGACAAACAGACTGCTGGGAGGTGAACTTCTGTCAGGAGTGTTTGTACTTGATACAGGGACAGGGGACAGGGCCAGGGGACGGGGCCAGGGACAGGAGACAGGGACAGGGGACAGGACAGGACGGGACAGGGACATCATCCGATACAAAGGATTGTTCCGCGCAGTCTCCCTATCAAAGGACATGACTACTGTTCTCACGCTGGGACACGTGTGACCAGGCCATATTCTACACTCCGGGTTTCAGCTTTTTACCTGGAAAGCTAAATGTACTTAGCAATGCGAAAAATGACTGAAAGGTGTGATGGACAAAAACACACACAAACGCACATGCATTTTCATTGGGTGGGGGACAACTAGTGTGTGGAACCAGTCACCTTTCCTTCTCTGGGCATTATGTTCTACCTGCTTGTCCCCAGGTCAGTGTCTGTATTATCATCTGAATTCTCAAGTGTTGAGAATATTAAGCACAACAAAACATACGGCTTGTTCTAAATAAAATGTCCTGACTGATAATGTAATACCATTTTTCTGATAATGTAATACCTTATTACATTATTGGTCAAGTTATTACATTATCAGGTGGGTCTTTTTTTTTCAAAACTGGTAACCTAATACTTGACTGATAATGTAATAATCTAAAAAAGCGAATGAATACTGCTGTTAGGGTACTTTGTGGTACACTTTGGCATACTTTGTGGTACTTGTGGTATACTATAGTGTGTCTTATGATACTTTGCAGTATACTTTGGGGTGCTTTGAGGTACTTTTGTGATATACTTTGGGGTACTCTGTGGTATACTTTGCAGTACTTTGTGGTATTCTTTGGGGTACACATCAATACTTTGCAGTACTCTGCAGTACAGTATACTTTAGGGTACTTTGAGGTACTTTGATATTTTGCGGTAGTTTGCAGTAAACGTTGGGGTACGTTGGAGTACTTTGCGGTACTTAGTGGTATACTTTGGGGTACTTTGTGGTACTCTGCAGTACTTTGCAGTATACTTTGGGTACTTTGCATTATACTTTGGGTACTTTGTAGTACTTTGTGGTATACATTGAGGTACTTACCCATATTTTGCAGTAATGCGTGGTAATTTGTGGTACTTTGTGGTGTACGGAGGTACTTTTCAGTATGCTTTGGGGTACTTTGCGGTACATTATGGTATACTTTGTGCAGTACTTTGTGGTATACTTTGGGGTACACAGCAATACTTTGCAGTACTCTGCAGTATACTTTGGGGTACTTTGAGGTACTTTGATATTTTGCGGTAGTTTGCAATAAACATTGGGGTACTTTGCAGTACTTTGCAGAATACTTTGAGGTACTTTGTGGTGTGCTTTGGAGTACTTTGCAGTATACTTTGGGTACTTTGCGTTATACTTTGTAGTACTTTGTGGTATACATTGAGGTACTTACCCATTCTTTGCAGTAATGTGTGGTACTTTGTGGTATACGGAGATACTTTGCAGTATGCTTTGGGGTACTTTTTGGTACTTTGTGGTATACTTTGGGGTATACTTTGCTGTATACTTTGGGGTACTTTGCTGTATACTTCGGGGTACTTTGTGGTATTTTGCAGTACTTTGCACTATACTTTGGAGTAGTTTGCAGTACTTTGTGGTATACTTTGGAGTACTTTGAGGTACTTTGTGGAATACTTTGGAGTACTTTGAAATACTTAGTGATTAGTAGGGCCCTTCAAAAAGGGGTTCAGTATTTTATCTTCACAGGATTACATTTAAGACAGATTTAATTATATGAATTGAAAGCAAAATGTATGAGGCAAAGTATGTGAGGCTGCTGTAAACTATAGTTAAGAGCTGCTATCCATTGACTATATTTCAGATTGCAATACCATAACTCCCCCCATACTCATCTCCAAACTCAGCAACTGTCTCAACACTGGAGACAGTCAACCTCTCACCTCAACACTGGAGAAAGTCACCCTCTCACCCTCAACACTGGGCTGTTTCATATCCTCTGTACAAACACGACTGCATAGTTACCTACAATTCCAGCTCAATTATCAATTCACTGATGACAGCTGCGGTAGGCCTGATCTCCAACACTCTCTACAGTGACTTGTCCTGCATGGTGTTGCTTCTATAGCATGTTGGTAGTGTTGATGTTCTCAGTCAGACGCCCTCTGAATCATGCATATACGGGGATGTTTGTTGTCCATGTCTGGTCCTTGGTGATCTGTACATCAATATACTGTACTTGTAAATATACAGTGTAAATGTCTCCACAGGTGTCCCACTGCTGTTAAGGCAATTGGCCGCTCCTGCTTCCTGCTAGTCCACTAAAATCACTTTCATCTTCCTGCTTCCTGCTGTAGTCCACTAGCATCTCCATTATCTTACTGACATTCAGGTGGAGGTTGTTGCCCTGACAACATTTAGTTTGGCACTCCACCCCCTCCACAAAGGCCTTCTCATTATTGTTGGAGATCAGTTCTACCGCAGCTGTGTCATCATTGAATTGATAATTGAGCTGGAATTGTAGGTACAGTAACTATGCAGTTGTGTTTGTACAGAGGATATGAAACAGCCCAGTTTTGAGGGTGAGAGGGTGACTTTCTCCAGTGTTTAGGGTGAGAGAAGATGAGGTGTGGTTGCCCACTCTCACCACCTGAGGTCTGCCCATCAGGAAGTCGAGGATCCACCTGTGCAGGAAGGGTTTAATCTCCAATCTCCATCCTGCGTTTGGAGATGAGTATGCGGGAGTTGTGTGGGCATTACTGTGCAGGGTTGTGTGATGCGTAGTGCAGTATATCTGTGGTAGTAGTGCTTGTAGTTAGTGCATGCTGCATGCCGCTTCTGCTTGCCCATCTGCTTTCAGCTACCGCCGCCAGCTAGCCCTCCTTACGGAGGGTGAAAAGAGGAGCCGAGTGTGTAAGTCTCCTTCTGCCAGTACAAAGCCTCCACACGGCCACACATGGTAACTGGGTACCTCGCGGTCCCAGGCTAAACTGTAGGGGATCTCGGAGCAACAGTGGGCCCCAGAGGCAAGGTGCGCAGGCCCACCCATGTGTGGACACGCCCTGGCTCCTGACAACCACTGTCCCAGCTATGGGCAAATAGCATGGGCAGATATGGCTCACAGCCATGGTAGGCAACCCATCTAGGAGAAGGTCACTCTGAACAAAAACCACAGGTGCTGCTCGTGCCTGGCTCCGCACCGTATACCATCTGGAGGGCGGATGAGGTTTTTAAGCCAAAAACGGCCAGAGGAGGGCCCGTCTGCGAGCGTCTGGTGGCCGGGCTTTCCATGGAGCCCGGCCGGGCCCAACCCGAAAGAGCAACGTGGGAACAACATCTCCGTCTCGTCCATCCCGTGGACCCACCACCCGTGGATGGAACTGTCGGGGTCGGGTGCGCTGCCAACTAGATGGCAGTGAAGGCGGATAGCACTGACGGACCGGACCCAGGTGGCAAAGGCTGGCTCTGGGGACATGGAATGTGACCTCACTGGGGGGGAAGGAGCCGGAGCTTGTGAGGGAGGTGGAGCGATACCAATTACACCTGGTGGGGCTAACCTCCACGCACAGCACCGGCACCGGAACCAAACGCCTGGATAGGGGTTGTACTCTCCGGAGTTGCTTACGGTATGGGGCGTAAGGCAGGTATGGCTATACTAGCTAGCCCCCAGCTGAGCGCCTCTGTGCTGGAGTTCACCCCAGTGGACGAGAGGGTCACCTCCGTGCGCCTTAGGACTGTGGGGGGGGGGGACTCTGACTGTGGTTTGTGCTTATGCACCAAACAGCAGTTCAGAGTACTCTGCTTTCCTGCAGACCCTAAGTGAAGTCCTATTTGGGACTCCTGCAGGGGACTCCACTGTCCTATTGGGGGACTTCAATGCACACTTGGGCAATGATGGAGAAACTTAGAGGGGCATGATTGGGAGGCATGGCCACCACGATCTGAACCCGAGTGGTGTTTTGTTTTGGACTTCTGTGCTAGTCACGGTTTGTCCATAACAAACACCATGTTCGAACACAAGGATGCCCCCAAGTACACCTGGCATCAGAAAACCTTAGGCCGAAGGATAATGATCGTTTTTGTTATTGTATCATCTGATCTGAGGCCATGTGTTTTGGACACTCGGGTGAAGAGAGGGGCAGAGCTGTCCACTGATCTCCATCTGGTGGTGAGCTGGTTTCGATGGCGGTAGAAGCCTCTGGACAGACCTGGAAAACCCAAGTGTGTAGTGAGGGTGAACTGGGAACGTCTGGAGGAAGGGGGAGGGGAAGCTGTCAGACTGAAGGAGGAGGCCTTCAGGGATATATTAGCCCGGAGGACCCCAGAAGCAGTTGCAGGGTATCGACTGGCCCAGAGGGCTGCACCTTCGGCCATGACCAAGGCAAAGCAGCAGGTGTGGGAGCAGTTCGGAGAAACCATGGAGAAGGACTTTCAGTCGGCACCAAGGTGTTTCTGGAAGACCATCAGACAACTCAGGAAGGGAAAGTGGGGGACCATCCAAGCTGTATACAGCAAGGATGAGACATTGCTGACCTCAACTGAGAAGGTTATTGAGCGTTGGAAGGAGCAATTTGAGGAACTCCTGAACCCGACTAATCCACCCTCTACGATCGAGGCAGAGCCGCAAGATGATGGGGGGTCATCGTCAATTTCCCTGGAGGAGGTCACTGACGTAGTCAAACAACTTCACAGTGGCAAAGCCCCAGGGACTGATGAGATCCGTCCAGAAATGCTGAAGGTCCTGGGTGTTGAGGGGCTGTCTTGGTTGACACGCCTCTTTAACATTGCGTGGAAGTCCAGGTCAGTGCCAAAGGAGTGGCAGACTGGGGTGGTGGTCCCAATATTCAAAAAAGGGGACCAGAGGGTGTGTGCCAATTACAGAGGCATCACATTACTCAGCCTCCCAGGGAAAGTGTACTCCAAGGTGCTGGAAAGGAGGGTCCGGCCGATAGTCGAACCTCAGATTGAAGAGGAACAATGCAGATTTCATCCTGGTCGTGGAACCACTGGCCATCCTATTCGTGTACACCCAGAGCGAGAGCTGTGTCCGTGTACTTGGCAGTAAGTCGTCTTCCTTTCCGGTGGAGGTTGCCCTCTGCCAGGGCTGTGCTTTGTCACCAATCCTGTTTGTGATTTTCATGGACAGGATATTGAGGCGTAGCCGTGGGGACATGGGTTTGCAGTTTGGTGAGCTGGGGATCGCGTCGCTGCTGTTTGCAGATGATGTGGTCCTGATGGCATCATCGGCCTGCGACTTCCAGCACTCTCTGGATAGGTTCGCAACTGAGTGTGAAGCGGCTGGGATGAGAATCAGCACTTCTAAATCTGAGGCCATGGTTCTCAGCAGGAAACCGGTGGTCTGTCTGCTCCGAGTAGGAAATGAGTCCTTACCCCAAGTGAAGGAGTTCAAGTATCTGGGGGGTTTGTTCATGAGTGAGGGAACCATGGAGAGGGAGTTTGGATCGGAGCAGCTGGTGCGGTTCTGCAGTCACTTTACCGCACTGTTGTGACGAAAAGAGAGCTGAGCCAAAAGGCAAAGCTCTCGACCGGTCTATCTTCGTCCCTATCCTCACCTATGGTCATGAAGGATGGGTCATGACCGAAAGAACGAGATCATGGATACAAGCGACCGAAATGAGTTTTTTCTGGAGGGTGGCTGGGGTCTCCCTGAGAGATTGGGTGAGAAGTTCAGTCATCCAGGAGAGACTCAGAGTAGAGCTGCTGCTCCTTTGCGTTGAAAGGAGCCAGTTGAGGTGGTTTGGGTATCTAGTGAGGATGCCTCCTGAGAGGGAGGTGTTCCAGGCGTGTCCGGCTGGGAGGAGGGGTAGACCCAGGACTAGGTGGCGGGACTACATCTCCGCACTGGCCTTTGAGCGGCTAAAGATTCCCCAGGCAGAGCTGGTTGATGTGCTAGGAAAAGGGATGTCTGGAGCCCCCTGCTGGAACTGCTGCCCGACCCCGGATAAGCGGATGAAGATGGATGGATGGATGATGGATGGATATGGGGGAGTTATGGTATTGCAATCTGAAATATAGTCGATGGATAGCAGCTCTTAACTATAGTTCATGAACAGCAGCCTCACATAATTTGCCTCATACACTTTCATAGAATTAAATCAGTTCCTGTCTCCTACTATATAGGCTAAGATAAAATACTGAACCCCTTTTTGAAGGGCCCTACTAATCACTAAGTACCTCACTCAAAAGCATACCAAAGTACCTCAAATTACTCCAAAGTATACCATAAAGTACTCCAAAGAATAGCGCAAAGTACTGCAAAATTCCCCAAAGTATACAGCAAAGTACCCCAAAGTATACCATGTAGTACTGCAAAGGACCCCAAAGTATACCACAAAGTACTGCAAAGTACCCCAAAGCATACTGCAAAGTATCTCCGTATACCACAAAGTACCACAAATTACCACACATTACTGCAAAGTATGGGTAAGTACCTCAATGTATACCACAAAGTACTACAAAGTACCCCAAAGTATAACGCAAAGTACCCTAAGTATACTGCAAAATACTGCAAAGTACCACAACATACCTGAAAGTATACCACTAAGTACCGCAAAGTACTCCAAAGCACACCACAAAGTTCCTCAAAGTATTCCGCAAAGTACTGCAAAGTACTGCAAAGACCCCAATGTTTACTGCAAACTACCGCAAAATATCAAAGTACCCCAAAGTATACTGCAGAGTACTGCAAAGTATGTCTGTGTACCCCAAAGTATACCACAAAGTACTGCACAAAGTATACCACAAAGTACCGCTAAGTACTCCAAAGCATAGGCTACTGCAAAGTACCTCCGTATATCACAAAGTACCACAAATTACCACACATTACTGCAAAGTATGGGTAAGTTCCTCAATGTATACCACAAAGTACCCCAAAGTATAACGCAAAGTACCCTAAGTATACTGCAAAGTACTGCAGAGTACCAAAAAGTACCCCAAAGTATACCACTAAGGACCGCAAAGTACTCCAAAGCACACCACAAAGTACCTCAAAGTATTCCACAAAGTACTGCAAAGTACCCCAACGTTTACTGCAAACTACCGCAAAATATTAAAGTACCTCAAAGTACCCCAAAGTATACTGCAAAGTACTGCAAAGTATTGCTGTGTACCCCAAAGTATACCACAAAGTACTGCAAAGTATACCAAAGTACCCCAAAGTATACCACAAAGTACCTCAAAGCACCCCAAAGTATACTGCAAAGTATCATAAGACGCACCAAAGTATACACAAGTACCACAAAGTACGCCAAAGTATAGCACAAAGTACCCTAACAGTATTATTCATTCGCTTTTTTAGATTATTACATTATCAGTCAAGTATTACATTACCATTTTTGAAAAAAAGACCCACCTGATAATGTAATAACTTAACAAATAATGTAATAAGGTATTACATTATCAGAAAAATGGTATTACATTATCAGTCAGGACATTTTATTACATTATTGGTTAAGTTATTACATTATCAGGTTTTATTACATTTTCGATTGAGTTAAGTCAAACTTTTGTTACATTATCAGGCGTTATTACATTATCAGTTAATTATTACATTATCGGGTGCTACAGGGCCTCTGGGTTGATTGTGTCATTGCAAATGAGGTGTGTGTGTGTTTGTGTGTGCCTGTGGTCTGCCTGGGGCTGCCAGGCTGTTTGTGTTTGCGGCAGACAGGAAGTTTCATCAGGGCCTGAATGGTATTTCATGTCCATGGTGAATAAACAAGTGTCTTGAAGCCCTGAAGGATACTCCTGTCTGAATCCATTACAGCCATACCCAAGCAACTATTACTTCTGTCTGAATCCATTATGTCACTGTAATTCACTGTTTCAATGTATTACTACTGTCTGATCCACGTAGATCAAGTTCTTCTTATGAGCAAGGCCTGGCCTTTTTCACACTCAGATCACATGTGACTACAATACTGGATCTATATTAGCTATCGCTACAACAAAACAAATGGATCCACAAGTAGTCCTCACTCTGCTCTCGGTGCCGTGCTCGGGAATCATTTGGTGATGTAGCCCCCCAATTCCAACCCTTGATGCTGAGTGCCAAGCAGGGAGGCAATGTGTCCCATTTTTATAGTCTTATCCTGCCTCACATCTATCATCCTGCCTCACATCTATCATCCTGCCTCACATCTATCATCCTGCCTCACATCTATCATCCTGTCCACCCTGCCTCACATCTATCATCCTGCCTCACATCTATCATCCTGCTCACATCTATCATCCTGTCCTCTCTGCCTCACATCTATCATCCTGTCCACGTGCAGGCTTTTTTGTCCGACCGTTTGCAGCTAAGACCCTGTCCACACGAACAGGGGTATTTTTGAAACCGGGCATTTTTCTATGTAGTTTGGCCTTCCACACGTCCACACGCTAACAGCATTCTAGGTCACTGAAACCAGGCTTTTTTTTAAACTCCGTCCAGGGTGAACATTTTTAGAAACTCCACTTTCAGTGTTGTCATGGGGACAAGAAAACCAGGTTTTGGGCTTGTTTTTACGTGGCTATTACCTCCTGTTTACATAAAATGCCGTAATGAGAACCATGTGGACTCAACCACACAACTCTGCAGCGCTCTGTTACCAAAATGCTGTTCCTCTTGGCGAATAATGGACTAAAGACCAAAGCTGGAGTGGAGCACAAGTCTGAAAGTGAAAGTCTAAATTGCTGGCTGGTGGACAGTGAATAACAATGAAAAACAAAGAACAAAGTCCAAAAAGGAAATAAAATAAAATGAAAAAACACAGAGGCTAGGCCCTATTGCTAACAGTGATTCGAACATAGATTCATGTGTTCCACCGACTGACTCAACGTTTATGTCAGGTTGTCACATATTTTGGGTCTAGGAATGAAATGGGTCTTTTCTCCTGATGGGAACGGTAATGTTGCTCTGTGTGTCTCCGTCTCCCAGGTGGTGCGAGCATGTGGGCCATCACCCCGGAGGAGAGGGGGAAGCATGACCAGCAGTTTGACTCCCTCACACCCTGCCTGGGATACGTGGCAGGTCTGCACACACACATGTACACACACACGCACACACACGCACACACACACACACACATATACACACACACACACACACACATGACTGAGACTGAGAGAACGTGACTGAGCTCCTAGAACATGACTGAGCTCCTAGAACGTGACTGAGAGAATGTGACTGAGCTCCTAGAACGTGACTGAGCTCCTAGTACATTACTGAGAGAACGTGACTGAGCTCTTAGAACGTGACTGAGCTCCTAGAACGTGACTGAGCTCCTAGTACATTACTGAGAGAACGTGACTGAGCTCTTAGAACGTGACTGAGCTCCTAGAACGTGACTGAGCTCCTAGAACGTGACTGAGAGAATGTGACTGAGCTCCTAGAATGTGACTGACCTCCTAGAATGTGACTGAGCTTCTAGAACGTGACTGAGAGAACATGACTGAGCTCCTAGAACATGACTGAGCTCCTAGAACGTGACTGAGCTCCTAGAACGTGACTGAGCTCCTAGAACGTGACTGAGAGAACATGACTGAGCTCCTAGAACGTGACTGAGAGAACTTGACTGAGCTCCTAGAACATGACTGAGAGAACGTAACTGAGCTCCCAGAACATGACTGAACTTCTAGAACGTGACTGAGAGAACTTGACTGACCTTCTAGAATGTGACTGAGAGAACATGACTGAGCACCTAGAGCGTGACTGAGAGAACTTGACTGAGCTCCTAGAACATGACTGAGAGAACATGACTGAGCTTCTAGAACGTGACTGAGAGAACGTGACTGAGCTCCTAGAACATGACTGAGCTCCTAGAACGTGACTGAGCTCCCAGAACATGACTGAGCTCCTCGAACATGACTGAGCTCCCAGAACATGACTGAGCTCCTAGAACATGACTGAGCTCCTAGAACGTGACTGAGAGAACATGACTGAGAGAACGTGACTGAGCTCCTAGAACATGACTGAGCTCCTAGAACGTGACTGAGCTCCCTGAACATGACTGAGCTCCCAGAACATGACTGAGCTCGCAGAACATGACTGTGCTCTTAGAACCTGACTGAGAGAACATGACTGAGCTCCTAGAACGTGACTGAGCTCCTAGAACGTGACTGAGAGAACGTGACTTAGCTCCCAGAACATGACTGAGCTCCTAGAACGTGACTGAGAGAACGTGACTGAGCTCCTAGAACATGACTGAGCTCCTAGAACACTAGAACGTGACTGAGCTCCTAGAACACTAGAACATGACTGAGCTCCTAGAACGTGACTGAGAGAACGTGACTGAGCTCCTAGAACGTGACTGAGAGAACGTGACTGAGAGAACATGACTGAGCTCCTAGAACATGACTGAGCTCCTAGAACGTGACTGAGAGAACGTGACTGAGAGAACGTGACTGAGAGAAGGTGACTGAGCTCCTAGAACATAACTGAGCTCCTAGAATGTGACTGAGCTCCCAGAACATGACTGAGCTCCTAGAACATGACTGAGCTCCTAAAACGTGACTGAGAGAACATGACTGAGCTCCTAGAACATGACTGAGAGAACATGACTGAGCTCCTAGAACGTGACTGAGAGAACTTGACTGAGCTCCTAGAACATGACTGAGAGAACATGACTGAGCTCCTAGAATGTGACTGAGCTCCTAGAACGTGACTGAGAGAACGTGACTGAGCTCCCAGAACAAGACTGAGCTCCTAGAACGTGACTGAGCTCCCAGAACATGACTGAGCTCCTAGAACATGACTGAGCTCCTAGAACGTGACTGAGCTCCCAGAACATGACTGAGCTCCCAGAACATGACTGAGCTCCCAGAACATGACTGAGAGAACATGACTGAGCTCCTAGAACCTGACTGAGAGAACATGACTGAGCTCCTAGAACATGACTGAGAGAACATGACTGAGCTCCTATAACATGACTGAGAGAACATGACTGAGCTCCTAGAATGTGACTGAGCTCCTAGAACGTGACTGAGCTCCTAGAACGTGACTGAGAGAACGTGACTGAGCTCCTAGAACATGACTGAGAGAACGTGACTGAGCTCCTAGAACGTGACTGAGAGAACATGACTGAGCTCCTAGAATGTGACTGAGCTCCTAGAACGTGACTGAGCTCCCAGAACATGACTGAGCTTCTAGAACGTGACTGAGAGAACGTGACTGAGCTCCTAGAACAAGACTGAGCTCCTAGAACGTGACTGAGCTCCCAGAACATGACTGAGCTCCTAGAACATGACTGAGCTCCTAGAACGTGACTGAGCTCCTAGAACGTGACTGAGAGAACATGACTGAGCTCCTAGAACGTGACAGAGAGAACATGACTGAGCTCCTAGAATGTGACTGAGCTCCTAGAACGTGACTGAGCTCCCAGAACATGACTGAGCTTCTAGAACGTGACTGAGAGAACGTGACTGAGCTCCTAGAACAAGACTGAGCTCCTAGAATGTGACTGAGCTCCCAGAACATGACTGAGCTCCTAGAACATGACTGAGCTCCTAGAACGTGACTGAGCTCCCAGAACATGACTGAGCTCCCAGAACATGACTGAGCTCCTAGAACCTGACTGAGAGAACATGACTGAGCTCCTAGAATGTGACTGAGCTCCTAGAACGTGACTGAGCTCCCAGAACATGACTGAGCTTCTAGAACGTGACTGAG